>NC_073263.2:33005679-33308710 GCF_029289425.2 Pan paniscus | reverse complement strand
CAAGAACCAGTATCTGGAATGTAGGCAGCATTTGTTCTTTAAACAAAATTAAAGTTTTACAGGAATGCAATGCTGTGTACTCATTAAAAAAAAAATTACAAGTAGAAAAATCTGGAAAGAATCCATTTTGTGCTGTGTCTTTCCGACTGGAGGTTGTAAGTGGTAGCACTTCCCCTGCCCTGGAGGACTTCCCTGCTCCACCCAGCTGCTCTAATCCCATATACTTGCTGCCTGGAATCCTCCTGAAGCTGCTTCCATCTTCTACCCCACTTCCTCTTGCTGAGCAGCATAATAACTACGGTTCACATCACCTCCACTGTGTTCATCATTCTGTGAAGTAAATAAAAGTGGAGGAAAGGCCCCACTACAGAAGATGAGGTGCAAAAAATGCCACCCCAAAATGTGGCATATTGACATACTGAGTGAAGCACGCTGAAGGAAATTGAGAAAACCTCAGAAGCAAGACAGTCTCTCTCACCTTCTCCCACCCCTTCTCCCCTACAGTGGGACATAGAAACTGAAATTGCTCTTGTCCCTCTCTCCCCTGAAGTGGGCCTTAAAACCTAGGAAGGTTACCTCTGACCTACTCCCACCCTCCTGCCCTGAAGATTTTCATGTGACAGGTGTCTTGTCCTATAGCTGGAGGGAAGGAATGTCACACAGAGAGGCCAAGAGGAATCTGAACAAGCAGGCCTCACCAAGTACTCCCCGCTTATTACCACTTGATCATATCCTTTTGCCTCCAGTCATACTTCTGCATGACTGTCCATAAAAATCCACACTTTTCCCTGGGTCTTTGAGTCTTCATTACTGAAGGGGCCTATGTCACTTAAAACTTGCATTAAATAAATGTGTTATGCTTTTCTCTTGCTAATCTGTATTTTGTTATATGGGCCTCAGCCATGAACTGTGAGAGATAAAGAAAAGATACTAAGTTTTCTCCCCTACATAGATGAGGAAGTTGCAACTCAGCAAGAATCAGTGACTTTCCAAGGTCCCATCTTTTCTGAAGGATGCTCCAAGCACCCTGAGTGCACACGCAGGGAACTGGGAGGCCACAGCTCACTCTGCACCCAAACCTGCAGGAAGAAGTTTCTCTAGGAACCAGTCAGGGGCAAGTTGTAGGACTCTTAGCAATAACCTCTGCTGCAGGGTGGAAGAAGCTTCTGCCTGGAAGGCCAGGGGAGTGAGGGAGGCTGAGTGAGTTTGCCCTCTCCACCAACTCGCCCCACTCTGTCACCACAGCTCCAGTTGTCTCTTTCAGTTCTCACGAAGAGCTTCCAGTTACATGTTAGCTTATTCTCATTGTTTCTAAAGTCTGAGATGACAGACAGGAAGTCTGTTGATTGTGAAAGATCAGATCCATAATCATCAAAACATACTTGCCTTGGCGATGTCAGTGTGCGAGAGCAGTACCATTCGTTCACATATCCTCCTTCTCTAAACCACCCTCTGTTTCACAATGAAGCCCCGAATTTTCTATATGGCTGGTCTGGACCCTGCATGGGTTCATCAATTCTTGTTTTACCCACTCAGCAAACATTTATGGAGCCATTACTCTGCTGGAGGCTGTTTAAAAAGAGTCAAATAAAGCAACATCTCTATCTCTCCCTTTCCCCCTTCTCTTCCCACTGAGAGCTCACAACATAACAGGTTCTCCAGCTTTCTTCTTCCTGGTTGAGCTGAGCCATTGCAAGCCCCAGGCATCCCAGGGCCTCACCTGGGACTCTACACACACTGATGAGTGGGTGGAGGCCGAGTTCACTGTTGGTGTGGAGACTACTCTGTGTGGGGCTGTAACACCTGCAGGGGAAAGGGATGGGGCGTCCTGAGTGAGTTACTGGGCTGAGCCACATGGGAAGGCTAGAGGCTGGAGAGGAGCCATTTCAGCCTGGGTGGCTCGTGGCATTTGTGGGTAAAACTTGGGTGACCAGCAGTATGCAGAACAAATTGCAGAGAAGAGTCAGCCCTCAGATTTCTGATTTGTTAGCCTGCAAAAAGATGGATAACCACTCTCACCCCTCATATTTGTATCTGTAAAATCATTCAACCAGCTGGCTGGCTTCCACACTTGCTCCCTCTCAGTCTCTTTGCTACAGGGCAGCCAACATAGCCTAGAAACGCACCAAGCCCTTCTCAATACTTCCATGGGCTTCTCACCACAGTTAGAATAAAATCCAGCTTTAAACTGGACTACAAGGGCCTGAGTTACTTGGCCCTCAGCCTCCATCCTAACTCCTAACACTCCTCTGTCTCCCTCTCAGCCACTTTAGGTCCTTGCTGCCTTCAAGCACTCCCATCTCATTTTCTTTGTCCAGTTCCTCTTCCCTCTAGATGTTTTTGGTTGGATTTAGAACTCAATTCAGATCTCACCTCTTCAGAGGCTCTTTCTGACCACCACTGTTTAAGATAACACTCCCTGCCTCCCTTTTCCTCTTCCCCTGCTTTTCAAAAATATATTTCACAGAATTTATCTCTACCTGATTCTATTCTATACCCATTTATTGTTTGTCTATCATACCCACTAGAATGTAAGCTTCATGAGGGCAGGGGTCTAATCCTAATCACTGTTCTCTCTTCAATGCCCAGGATAGTGCTCTCACAAAGCAGGGGATTGATAAACATATGTTGAATAACTGTGTGAATTAACTAACTTGGAAATGCTGTCAGGCTATATTAAAAAACGTAAGTCCACTAACAGATTTGGATTTACACATGTGATCAATTACAGAACAATCCAATGAGCACACGTGCTGAGCTAACCCAGCCACTGATTTTACTTTATCTCCAACTAACAATTTAATGAGATTGTCTTAGTCTGCATGTGTTTCTATAAAGGAATACCTGAGGCTGGGTAATTTGCAAAGAAAAGGGATTTATTTGCCTCATGGTTCTGCAGGCTGTACAAGAAGCATGGCGCCAGCATCTGCATCTGGTGGGGGCCTCAGACTGCCTCCACTTATGGTGGGAAGTGAGTGCAGAGATCACCTGGTGAGAGAGGAAGCACAGGGACAGGAAGAAGGTAGGCTCTTTTTAATAACAAGCTCTCATGGGAACTAATAGAGCAGAAACTTACTCATTACCTTGAAGATGGCACCAAGCCATTCATGAGGGATCTGACCTCGTGATGCAAAAACTTCCCATCAGGCCTCACCTCCAACATTGAGGATTATATTTCAATCTGAGGTTTGAAGGGTCAAATATCCAAACTATAGCATTAACTAAAACAATACTAGGAAATTAATTGATTAAGTTTTTGATAAGTACTAAAAAAGATGGCTTACCATGTGCCATGAAATTAATTAATGGCAACTCAATGTGTTGTGCGATGCCAGAATGGCTTCCCTGAGGAAGTGACATCTAAGCCAAAGTCAAAAGGATGAGAAGGAGTTATCCAACTTAGGAAGAAGAGATGAGCCTTCCAGGAGGTGAGCAGCACATGCAAGGGCCCTGGGGTGGCTTTCAGTTTAGTTTATTGGAGAAAGTGAGAGAAGAACCTGTGTGGCTAGGTGAAGAGAAGGAGTAAGACAGGAAATGAAGCTGACAAAGCTGGGAGGGCCCACACAAGCTCACACAAGCCCACTGAGAGATGTAAGAAAGGTGACGTGATCAGATTTGCTTTTTTAAACATCTGTTTTTATGTAGCATGGAGGAGAGACTGGAATACGGCAAAACTGGAAACAGGAAGGCCAATTAGGAGGCTATTGAAGTAATTAAGACAAGATATCATGATAGTTTGGACTACTGAAGTGATGCCATAGATGGAGAAACACAGTAGATTCCGAAAGTGATTCAGAGATAAAATAGGCTGTGTTGGTGACCAGACCTGAGAGAGCAGGGAAGAAGGAGGTATCAGGAATGGTTCCTATCTGTTATGAGTTGAATTATATGCCCTCTCCAAATTCATGTGTTGGGGTTGTAACCCACATCAAAATGTGACCTTATTTGGAAACAAGGTTGTTGCAGATGTAATTAGTGAAACCAAGATGAGATTATCCTGGAGTATGGGGGGCTCCTAACCTGGTATGGCAGGTACTCTTATGAAGGGGAAATCAGAGCACAGACATGCACACAGGGAGAACACCCCCCCACACACATGAAGGTGAAAGCAGACATAGGGGTGATATTTGCAAGCCAAAGAATGCCAGAAGATTGCCAGCAAACCCCTAGAAACTAGGGGAAAGGCCTGGAGTAGATTCTAACAGGCCTCAGAAGGACGCAACCTGGACAACACCTTGATCTTGGACTTGAAGCCTCCAGAGCTAAGAGACAATACATGTCTGTTTTGTGAGTCTATTCAGTTTGGGGTACTTTGTTACAATATCCCTAGTTCAAATGAGTACACTCTCATTTTTCCACGCCATGACTCCCCACAGGTTCTATGCTAAAGATCAAGGGACAGGCTGGAGATACCTTTCTTCAACTCCGTTACCCCCAAAAACCTGTCGCTACCAAAGACCTTCAGAAAGATTGAGAAATCAAAGGCGCAGAGTACAGAATAACTCATCTATTCATCCATCCATTTGTCTAGAGATATTCATGCAACCACTCTTGTCTTTGGGATCTACACTGTTTCAAGTGCTGGATGAAACTTGGAAGTATTATCCACTTATATGAAAAAGAGAGGCTGGGCACGGTGGCTCATGCCTGTAATCCCAGCACTTTGGGAGGCCAAGGCAGATAGATCAAGAGGTCAGGAGTTCAAGACTAGCTTGACCAATATGGTGAAACCCCATCTCTACTAAAAATACAAAAATTAGCCGGGCATGGTGGCGCATGCCTGTAATCCCAGCTACTCAGGAGGCTGAGGCAGGAGACTTGCTTGAACCCGGGAGGCAGAGGTTGCAGTGAGCCAAGATCGTACCACTGCACTCCAGCCTGGGCAACAGAGCGAGACTCTGTCTCAAAAAAAAAAAAAAAAAAAAAAAAAAAAAAGAGGCCTTTGTTTGAGGGTGGTCAGTAAAATTATAGCCAAACTCTTGAATTCAGATGAACAATAAGAAAATTTGGCTGACCTTCAAAAATGCATTCCAAATAGTAAAGGCCATTATTGTGCAAAGAACTTTCCAGAGAATGTGGTAATAATCCCATAGTTTGAATCAGAAGCTATTTTGCTGGACAGGTCATTCAATAATACACTTCGGGGAGCAATCTTAAATAATAAAGGCAAGTAGGCAGGGCAGGATGACTTCATTGTTTCCATCTTCATTTTCTCTAAAAGCTCCTTGTGGAGACTTCATGACATGGGTGGCCAAATTACAACCACTGAATCATACAGTGGAAGATGAATCAAAATGTCATGATTGTTCTTTCTACTCCTATTTCTGACTTTTATTTGCCAACCTTATCCTCTGGACTTTTTTCTACTTAGCATTTGCAGTTAATCTCCATTTTGCAAAGTTTTCTCTTATTGTCTTTGTGCTTAAACTGCAGGAGTGTTAATTAAGATACAGAAGCTAGAGACAGTCCAGGTTCACACATCTTTTGGTGTCACCATAGAAAGCAGGCTTTCCGGTGCAAACTGCCAAGAGCATTTGCCCGGTTCCCATGTGTTTTAGTAAGTATTACTTTACATTGTTAGCAGGAAATTAGCAGCAAGATTATCCTCACATATTTTCTTTTGAAATGCCTACATTTTGTATTTAAGAACTGAGTTTTAGTTTCCTGGCAACTTTTAAATTGCTTCCTATTTCTGCAGTTTCACGTGTCTTACTGTATTGGAGGTCAGAGCCAACCCTAGGGTTGCTAATTAGCACAAAGCAACGAATGAGATAGCTTTGAAAAGGCTGTCCTCTTCTAGCCAAATTGGCTTTTTATCAAATATTCATTGATGTCTGATCAAGCCAAAACAGCCTGCACCTAGGAGAATGTAGAAATTGGTCCCATCAGAGGGGACCAAGTGCTTATAGAGCATGCAAACTCAAGCCCATCTTTATTTTTCTTAGGTTCATCATAGAGGCACAGGGCTCGTAAGACACATGGGCCTGCTGTGATACCTCCAAAAATGCCACATCCTGCGGCTCTCATATTACAATGGTTATTTCTGCCTAGAATTCAACTAGTGCTTGGTTTAAGCGTTGCAGATTGTATAGCACTGTATACAGAACCGTTGAGGCAAGAAATCATTTTTCAGGTAAACTTCTTTTCTGGGAAGACTTTCCATAATCCATTGACCTTTCCATCAAATCCTAGTTCTTTTCTTCTTTAAAATCCTGAGCCTATCAGTCAAATTTCCAGCAACAAAAGTCCTTTTCATCCTTTTCTTGCCCCTGAATACAAAAATACAGAGATTCATCAGATAGAGCGCATGAGGGAGGTCACAGTCCTCAGTAAGCAAAATGAACAAGAAAAGATAAAATTTTGAGTACACAAGTTTTTTTTGTTTGATCATTTTGTTGTTGTGTTGTCTTAAGAACTCAAGAGGCTGCAGTGAGTTGTTTTTATTTTTTATTTTATTTTATTTTATTTTTGAGGCAGAGTTTCACTTTGTCACCCAGGCTGGAGGGCAGTGGTGCAATCTTGGCTCACTGCAACCTCTGTTGCCTGGGTTCCAGCAATTCTCCTGACTCAGTCTCCGAGTAGCTGGGATCACAGGTGCCTGCCACCACACCTGGCTAATTTTTGTATTTTCAGTAGAGACAGGGTTTCACCATGATGGCCAGGCTGGTCTCGAACTCCTGACCTCAAGTAATCCGCCTGTCTCAGCCTCCCAAATTGCTGGGGCTACAGGCATGAGCCACCGCATCAGTGAGTTATTTTTAAGTTGAAGAACTACAGATAAGGTACTGTCATTGCTGCACACAGCTGTGGGTTTCAATGTCTGTTAAACTTTCCATTCCATTCTTCACTCCTCCCAAGCACAGCCAATAAAATAAGTCTCACACTTGTCTCTGGACCCTCATAATCTAAGGAAGAGGAAGAGGGTCAGAGACCCTGGAAGCACATGGCCAGCAACATTGAGATGCATCTGTTTCCCATTGCTGATAGAACAAATTATCACAACTTCAGCAGCTAAAAAAACACACAATTATTATCTCTCATTTGTGGGGTTAGAGATCCACATTTACTTGGTTGGTTTCTTTGCTTTCAGTCACACAAGGACAAAATCAAAGTGTTGGCAAGTTAGGCTTTTAATTCAAAAGCTCTGGGGCAGAGTCTGTTTCCAGGCTCATTCAGGTTGCTGGCAGAACTCAGTCCCACCTGGTTGCAGGAAAGAGGTTTGGATTATCTCTCTGGAGATTTGATGCTTCCAATCTCTTTGGCTCTCCCTTTCAACTTCCTGTCTCTTGCTTTCCTCTTCTGCTGCATCTCCTTGACTGACTATTCCACCTTTTTCTTCTGCCTCCCATTTGAGGTGTCAGAGCCCTGGCACTGGGAAGTGGTCGACTCATGGGTTGGTAAAAGGAATTTACCGACAACAGTATAGGTTTGAAAAAGGAAAGTGTATTAGGAAGAATGTTGCAAAAGGGTGCAGTGGGATGCCTCGGCGAGAGGACTGAGTGCCCCGTGGTGGATTTTCCTTAGGAGCATTTATGGACCTTAAGGCGGGAGCTTAGGGTTGTAAAGTTAGTTTCAGCATGGCATTCCAGATACATATAGAAATTGTAGTTACATATAAAACTTGAAAGAAGCCTGGAATCAGATGCTGACTTTAGATACTAGGGAAATTTGATTACTTCTAAATTCCCAGACAAGTAGTTTTGCCTCCAGGTGTCCTGTTTGATGGTCACCAGGTGGTCTTCGCTCACTTCTAAATTGCTCAAATGAGAAGTTTTTGTCTCTGGGGCCTGTTCAATGGTCACCATATGATTTTTGCTCTTCTCACTGCCTTTAAGGGTTTAGGTGATTACAGTGGGCATACCTGGATAATCCAGGATAATATCCCTATTTTAAGGTCAGTTGATTAGTAACCTTAATTATATCTGCAACATGTCTTTGAAGCGGTACCTAGATTAGTGTTTGATTGGATAACCATGGTCTCTCAGAGATAATTTACAGTCTGCTACTACATAGAATATAATGGGGGCATGGCCTTGGGCCATCTGTGCACAACAGATTGTTAAACCAATTCTTCGGCTATCTTGGAGTATCAACAGAGGCCTCAAAAATTGAGAACAAAATAGTAGGTGTCAATACCCCAACATGATTTGTTGGAGACATGTTAAATATTACAAGATAGATTTAGTCACCGTTAGTCCATCACTCATTCCAGTACAACGAGCCGCGAATTCACTGGTAGTGAGGACTGTTTGAGAGAGTGCTGTCAGTGTGCTTTGTAGGCTGAGTATACCAGCATGCCCAATGAAGGTGTGTCCAGAATTGGTTCCTGCCAGTGGGTTCGTGGTCTCGCTGACTTCAAGAATGGAGCTGTGGGCTTTCACGATAAGTGTTACAGCTCTTAAAGATGGCACGGACCCAAAGAGTGAGGAGTAGCAAGGTTTATTGTGAAGAGCAAAAGGACAAAGCTTCCACAGCATAGAAGGAAACCCGAGCAGGTTGCCACTGCTGGCTGGGGTGGCCAGCTTTTATTCCCTTATTTGTCCCCTCCCATGTCCCATTTCTGTCCTGTCAGAACGCCCTTTTTTCAATCCTCCCTGCGATTGGCTACTTTTAGGATCCTGCTGATTGGTGCATTTTACAGAGTGCTGATTGGTGCATTTTACAGAACACTGATTGGTGCATTTTATAATCCTCTTGCTAGCTACAGAGCGCTGATTGGTGCGTTTTTACAGAGTGCTGATTGGTGTGTTTTACAATCCTCTTGTAAGACAGGAAAGTTCTCCAAGTCCCCACTCAACCCAGGAAGTCCAGCTGGCATCACCTCTCAAAAGGACGAAGCACGCTTCCTTCTACCTGCAGCTGAGGGAATGTGGTTTCAAGACAGCCACTCAGAGAGCTTGACACTTATTCCCTAGAATTTGAGGAAAGCAGAAACAGATATCTGATGCAGGCCTCAAAAGTCAAGGATGTGACTCACTGGCCTAGTGGAGAGGGAAAGTGCCACAGCTATGTAAAGGAATAGACCACTCCAGAGTTTGGTGAAGCAAGGAAAGATGCTTTGGTTTTCCCTACAGCTGATGGTAAACCTATGGGACAGAACCAGTCTTGGGTCTTTTTAAAAGGGTCTGTGCCCAAGATCACCTTCTAAGAGGGATGAGAAGGCTCAGCAGAGGAAGCAGGTGATTGAGGGTAAAAAGTATCAGCAGCCACCCAGAGGGGGGAATATAGAGGAAAAATCTCCCATCGTTGGGGAGACGGTCTCCAGAGAACCCCTAAGCAGCCCACAAATAATTAGAATTTGGACACTGCCACATTCAGAAAACACCAGTACCAGATCACAGCCATATCAGTTAAGGGGAGAAAAAATATCTTTCTCTCCCATCTTAGGTTCATGGCTGAGGCCCATATAAACAAAAGACAGATTAACAGGAGAAAAGCATACAAATTTATTTAATATAAGTTTTACATGACACCAGAGCCTTCATAAGGAAATGAAGACCTAAAGAAATAGGTCATAAAAACAATTAAGTGTTTTCATGCCAAGTTGGATGAGGAGTAGAGAGTCACGTAGAAATATGATAGGGCAAAAAAGGGTGTGAGTGAAGGGTAATAAACGGGAAATTTAGCAGGACCTGTGTCTGCAGATTCCTCCCCGTGTCCCTCTATCTTCAGAGATTAGGATGTTCCTTTCTCCCCAGGTATAGTGAGGACACCTCTCACATGAGGTCTTATAAACTGCTTCAGGGAAAGGTCAGAAAATCCTTCCTAGGTTTTATGACCTGCTTCAGGAAGAAGGGTTGGGGAAGGTCAGCGGGACTTTCTTATCTTTGTTGTTTTTTCAAATCCCTTCAGCTTTAAATATTCAGTATGTCTTTTGGGGCAGTGTGTTCTGAGCCCCATGGCAGCCAAACTAGATCATTTTATGCCTTATCTACCTAACACTCCCCTGCCTCTGCCAGCCCTGCAGAGGTGGTGAAAGAAAAAGCAGAATAAGTAGCCTATGCCAACATGAGCTGGAGGATGGGAAAATGTACTTTAGGGGAGAGTCTGCAATGTGGTAATTATAACATGAGACTGGCCTAGACTAGAAGAACTATTGTTAATTCCCTAAGGTTTCATTTAGGGGTAGCAAAAGAGTCTTCAACAGAGAATGGTGATAAAGAATAACAGTGCTTTTTTGCCCTCTTAAATCTAGCTTGTTTGATAAAATAGTTACACGTTATTTATTAAATGTCATTAATTATTATCATCATCTTAATTGTGATGAAATTATCTCTCAGCCTTTCTCTTTGCCTATTTAAATAACATCAGTTCATTTCAGTGAGTGTTTTAGTTGTTATTGAGCATCTCCTGAAAATCATTTCTCTGTGGTATCAGGCAAGAGCCAAAATAATTCCCTACCCTTAGGTTCTAGTTTTGCTTTTTTTTGGTTTGTTTTGTTTTGTTTTTGAGACAGAGTTTCACTCTTGTTGCCCAGGCTGGAGTGCAATGGAACTATCTTGGCTCACTGCAACCTCCCCCTCCCGGGTTCAAGTGATTCTCCTGCCTCAGCCTCCAGAGTAGCTGGATTACAGGCATGTGCCACCATGCCCGGCTAATTTTGTATTTTTAGTAGAGATGGGGTTTCTCCATGTTGGTCAAGCTGGTCTCGAACTTTCGACCTCAGGTGATCCACCCTCCTCGGCCTTCCAAAGTGCTGGGATTACAAGTGTGAGCCACCGTGCCCAGCCTCTAGTTTTTAAATATGCAATCTGAGAAAAGAACAAATTACTGCTACAGTTATTTCCAGCAGAGCCATTAGAAAATGAATTGTAGTTTTGTTATTGAGCAAAAGGGGCTCACTGCCCGATGTGCTAGAAGCCAATGCTATGACACAGGGTTTTTGAGAAAAGAAAAGCTTTATATTGCAAGTTGACTCACAAGAAGACAGGAGTGTCAAGCTGAAATCTGTCTCTCCATGCTGGCTTTAAAGCAGTATTTTCAGTGGAAAGTTTCAGGGTGTGGATTCTGACCCTAATAGGTGATTGGTGGAAGGGAAGGGAGGTCTGGAAGGCCCTTGGACATGCAGTCATCTCTTCATGCTATCTCATGGGTTGCATGTGCAAATTCAGGGAGAATTAGTATAAAATATGTGGTGGAAATTCAAGTTGTGACATCAGCAAGCTGGTTCTGCATAGACTCCATTCGGCCATATTGGTTCCAAGTGATTTCAGCCAGTTCTTTTACCTCAGAAGCAGAGGGAGTTTCAGTGTTTCAGCAAGTTGTTTCTTTTTTAACTGCTATCCTGCAGACTCAAGAATTTCTGTTAGTCATTGGTTTCTTTAACTCTTTGGGGAAGGGTTTCAGTTTTCTCCAAGGTCTCTTTGCCTTATTTAATAGGTTGGTTGTCTGTTTAGTTAGGTTTGAAACTGAGAAAGCAACTAATAGTTCTTTCCCCTTCACAGGGCACCTGGTTTTGTGTAGATACAACTTAGGGAATTATCTCCACACTGCATCTGCCATGATCACCTGTGAGCACCTCCTCCTGAAACCCGTCTTCACGTCACCTTTTACCAGGCCGACCCTACTTTTCTCCATCTGCTAAGAAGTGCAGCTCTACCACTGGAAGCATCCACTTCGGTCTCACTCCCATCCCTAGTGCTAAAGGACTCTCTAAGAGAGAATGTCAGCACAGTTTTGACAGAAACACTCTAAAACTCCTGGATATTCCAGAAAAATTAACTCTGGGCAAAAGAACATTGGCATCAAAGTGAAGCTCAATTTATACACCATAGCAATTTTTGATAGCTATAAACCTGACACGCAAATAGAATATTTTATGGCATAACACTACGTTTACATTAAAGTGCTTTTTAATAGAATATGTAATTTAGAAATATAAAAGTGCATCTTAATTGCCCACAAATGAGACTTTAAAGTACTTAGAAGTATCAAGAATATAAAATGCAAGTGATTAGATGAATTATGCTGTGAAAACTAACACTTAATTCAAATGTCAATAATTAAATAAAGAATAACGGTAGTATTAAGACAAAACTCTGTAAACTGTGCATAAAGCCTGTCCTGTGACTTTAAGTTATATCTTATATAGGCACATTGTCACCTTTTATATTTAATGCTGTCATTATGCATGATGTGGGATCATGTAGGTGTGTGTCACAGAGATTTGGGATCGGTAGACACCTCTGTCACTTCTTCATACACTTCCTCACCCATTATTGAACAAAACATTGCCATTCACAGATCTCTTGACTTTACTCAGCACAGAGCATGCTATTTCTAATTTGTTCATCACCTTACCAGCAACCTGTCTACCTCTGTTTCACCTGACCAGATCAACAGTTTAAGGTTAAAATCTATGGGGACTTTCACAGCATCTGTCTCTTGCTTTGGCCCCAACAGGCTCATCAAACTTCCCCACTGCAAACTTTTGTGTCACTATTAAGTTCAAAACGAGTGAACCAGCAAAATTACAAGCTCATGGACCTGTGGTCCATCCCGGCCACTGGATGTTAATGATGGCTTTAAGTGATGCTATAGAATGATTATATTCAAATAATGTCAATATCTAATGAAGTCATGTTGTGCTACAAAGCAAGATTGGGACAACAATTTTAATAAATGCCTCAAAAGAAGATTATAGGGAGCCATGAAAGACAGGAAAACTCAACCTACTTTAGGGGGTCTCAAAAGCTTCTCTGAAGACAGGACATCCAATCTCAGACCTAGAGGATGAATGAGTTACCCAGTATGCAGAAAAAGAACATGTTAAGCTTCTAAAGTAAGAAGAAAAATGGAATGAGGAACTAATAGACTAGTAGGGATGAAGAGAGAGGGGGAAAGAACATTGAGCTAAAGCAAGAGAGGAACAGATGTGGCACATGACAATTAGGGAGTGGCAAGAGTAAAAGTGAACAGAGAGTTTCGAGGCCATTATAATAATTGGGGCAGAAATGATGTTGGCTTGGACTAGGATGGTGGCAGAAGAAAAGAGAGATGGACATTTAGAAATATACATAACACTGTTTGATGATCAATTGTATATGGTAAGTGAAGAAGAGGCATTTGTTTCCTACATTGTTGTAGGAAATAATGTATATGGTGGTCCATTTTCAAGACAAAGTGCTTTAAATAGGCTCGGGCCTGCAAACTATGGAAAAACAGGATACACTAGGCCCCTGCTTTAATAGCCGGTGCCTGTTTGTCATGGCCCCCTTAGTTACCCTCACCCGGACCAAAAAGTTTAGTCTAGAACGAAAGTGTACTAGCCTGCAAAACAGCTGCTTTATCTATTCTTATCAGCTTGCCTGACTACCTGGGTCATAACTCAAGTACTTGTAAAGTTCCGGAGCTGACCACCATTGCAATGCATTATGGGCTGCAACAAAATGCCCCAAGACAACCCTAAAAAAAACACCTAAAAGCCCCAACCCAATGACCAATAGGCGACGTCCGGGAAGATTGTAACCCCATAGTACTCAGCCTGTGAGGAACGGGGAAGGGACTTGTGCACTAGGGGATAAATTGCTTGTTGTAACCGTACTGGGTGTGCCTGCCCATCAGACACCTGATCTTGTAAGACCATCATTAAAAGTCTCTGCTACTCTCTATATCTCTAAGTCCATTCCTTGGGTTTAGATGAGTGAGCGTGTTTCTCACGTTTCTGACCTACACACTTGGGTGGAGGGCAGCACCATTTACTGCGCTAGTGGTCATTAGGAGAAAATGGAGTTGCTGGGGATGGGAGGAGGACATGAGTTTTAGGCTTAGTGAAATTGATATTCCTGTGAAGTATCCAAGCAGTGATGTTGAGTAAAGCACTGGCCTGGGGCTCAGATCCAAGATCTGGAGTGGGAATGCAAATTTTTTGGTAGTTAAAGACCTTATGTGAAGCCATCAGGAGAGATGAGGTTCCCTAGTGAGAACATATAGAAAGAAATAATTTTTTTTAATAAAGAGGGTCTCTGGCCAAGCCTTAAGGGGCTCCAGTACTTAAAAGTTGAGTAGAAGATCATGTGTTAGAAGAACTAGAAATAGTTTTCAAGGATAACTAGTGTGGTACTGTATCCCAAAAGCCAAGGAGATGCAGAGTAGCAAACAAAAGAAGTCATCAGAATAGTCTAATAAGTCAGCACAGGGTGGTGGCTCACACCTGTAATCCCAGCACTTTGGGAGGCCAAGGCAGGTGGATCACTTGAGCTCAGAAGTTCAAGACCAGCCTGGCCAACATGATGAAACCCCGTCTCTACTAAAAGTACAAAAGAAATTAGCCGAGCATGGTGGTGCACACCTGTAGTCCCAGCTACTCTGGAGGCTGAGGCAGTAGAATCGCTCGAACCTGGGAGGCGAAGGTTGTAATGAGCAGAGATCAAGCCACTGCACTCCAGCCTGGGTGATAGAGTGAGACTTGGTCTCAAAGAAGAAGGAGGAGAAGAAAAAAAGAACAGCCTAATAAGTCAAATAAAAAAGGACTAAAAACATCTTTGTGATTTAGGGACATGGAGGTCCTCGGTGATCTTAGCCAGAGCATTTAGAGAGTGAATAGCATAAGTGTAGTTATTAGTGCTTGAGGGCTGAGGAAGCTCAGAGTGTAGATAACTCTTTTGAGTGGAGTGACTAACTGTCCAGTGTTGCCCAAGACAGTGCTAGTTTGGCCTGTTGTCCTGGAGAAACAGCTCCCTCTTCGAGTCTCCAACGTGGCCTGGTTTGAATGATAAATTATGCATCATCTATATGAAGGGTGAGGAAAGGGAGGCAGCTGGAGGAGAAATTGGCATCGCATAAAAATCCTGAGCACTGTGATACAGCAGGTTGGCGGCATGCAGCTGTGAGTGAACCCCCATTTGAAGGTGGAGAGCCCAAAGTACAATTTTTAGTTCTACCATTTATTGGCTGTGGGACCTTGGGCAGGTTTATTTAAGCTCTCTGAGGCTAAAAGGACTTAAATTTCAGGGTAGAGTAAGGATTTTGTGTCAAGTGCTGACATATCATGCTCAGCAAGCATGAGTTCCCTTTTTTTCGTTCCCTCTAACTTGTTATTTGGCCCATGTTGTAATGGTTCTGCATCATTTCCTTCCCCACCTTCTACCCCCCACTGCTCCCCTCTTCACCCTCAAGTATCTCACACCCTTTGTGACAGACGAAGTTCTTATTTCTATGTTTCTAGTGAAGCACTCTGTGTGTGTTAACATGTCTCTCTCTTGAAAATAGTTGGTGACCTTGCCTCCCTGCTCCATTATCCTAGCTGGGAAAATGTACTGATGACCAACTCATTCATGTCAGTACATTTCAGCTAGCACTGATTGCTGCCTGCACCCCATGCTAGAAATGCTGAGAGATTCCACTGAAGTGTATGATATGATTCTTTTTGTCAAGAGCAGTCTCTTTCAGAAAGACAAATACTGTTCATAACATTCTTGCTACTTCCATTCCCACTACTTCGGCAGCTCTCCACCATTTATGGAGCACCTTAGATACTCTGGGCTAGGCCTCTAGCATATGTGACAGAAAAGTTTTTAGCTTGTGCAAGGTATTGTTATAATGATTCCATTTTACAAATGAGGAAAACTGAAGTTTTTGTTGTGTTTTGTTTTGTTTTTGAGACGGAGTCTCACTCTGTCGCCAGGCTGGAGTGCAGTGGTGCAATCTCGGCCCACTGCAACCTCCGCCTCCCTGGTTCAAGTGATTCTCCTGCCTCAGCCTCCCAAGTAGCTGGGACTACAGGCGCCTGCCATCACACCCAGCTAATTTTTGTATGTTTAGTAGAGACGGGGTTTCACCATGTTGGCCAGGATGGTCTCAATCTCTTGATCTCATGATCCACCTGCCTCGGCCTCCCAAAGTGCTGGGATTACAGGCATGAGCCACCGCTCCCGGCTGAAAACTGAAGTTTTAAGAGGTTAGGCAAACTGCTCAGAATTGCACAGCTCATGAGTATCTAAGCTGGAGTCTGAATTTTGATCCATTTGACACCGAAGCCCTTAACCTTTCCATTTCTCAATAGAACAAAAAACAAATGAAATGTCATCTCGACACTTTACAATTTAGACAATATGCCATTTATATAGATTGTTTAAAACTTTTCATTAGAAAACAAAACAAAATCAATTTATGAAAGGGTAGACTTGACTCTTATCATGGGTCCAGATAAATGGTTCACCATTAATAAAGTCAAAGTGTGCACTCACTGAGCCGACGTTGAGTACTAGGAGTACTTGCATAGCCTAGCAGGATTTTGGTCAGGACATTTTTTGTGGGTGATTGTCTAAGATGGGCAATGTGTTCTACCACTTATTAAACTAGAAATGCTCCCCAAGGATTAGATTATAGATTTCCAGAGTCTCTTCTCTCCTCAGCATTGACTGTTTAAAGCAAATTTTCACTTAAATGCCCTTGAAGTCAAGTTGGACAGATTCAGTCCTGCCATATTCCAATAGCTCCATGTTCCCTCAACATGAACTTGAACTCTCAGCTTTACAAGTACAAACAGGTGCTCAGGGTTCAAAATGACAGAGTTCACCACAGTTTCCCAATAGCACATTATTCGTTTTCAGTTCCTGTTTCCGGCACTGAAATGGCACAGCCTTTAGCATGATTTCAACTGCCTGCTTAGAACCTAGCTGAATAATATTTGACTTTCAGCACTGCTGAAAGGATACTTAAAGCACAGACCTGGCATCTGTGTCATCTTCTGCAAATCAAGGTTGATTAATAACAAAATCACCTCGCCCTGGCATCCTGCCTTTCATCTGAGCAAGACTGAAGGTATTCCTGGAAAAAATCCAGCTTTCTTTTGCTACAGTGCTGAGACATGCCAACCGACACAGCAGGGGCAGGAAGGAAGGTCAAAGTTAGCATTTGAGTTTGGGCTGTGGGGAGGGAGGAGACAAGATGGCAACTGGTCCTTAAAAAACCCAGTGTGAAGGTTCTGTACGGTCAGGGCCCAGGGCTGACATCATGGGTGGGGCCACCATCATGCTTTCTCTGTCCAGCCAAGCTGGCACCATCTTTATGGGCGAGCCTTCCTTCTGGAAATTGTTGATGTCATTAGTGGGTGTGGTTTCAGGCACTTTTCCCGCCTTTCTCCTGAAAACAAGTAGGTTATTCTTCTACATGAGAGAGTTCAATCTGTGCTCCATGGAAACTTGCCATGGATCTAAGGACTTTTGAAAATGTGGAGTTTAGACTACGGGAATTTTTGTAGAGGAATTTTTTTCCTTCACAATTTACATTAAGAGGAAAAATATTCTGTCACTACTTTCTCCTAATTTTCACCTCACGGTGTCTTACAGCATTGCTGCCTACCTAAGAACACTGCAAGAATGTGCTAGAAAGTAGTAAAACCCATGCAAAGAAGATGCTTTGTGTTGTACTTGACATATATTGGACTCACTTGTATTGCAGTGCTTTCAACTAAATGTTTTCCTTCATGGCTCTTATCATATTTGTATCCATCTGGCCATTTGTGTAGTTTTTAATATTTTTCTACCCCACCAATCTGTAAGTCCTGTGCCAGCAGGGCCAGTACCTGTCAAGGTCACACTGTACAGTTCTAACAGTGATTGTGGTTTGTGGCATGTGATTATGTATGTGCATTTCATATGGGTATATGAAAACTCTATCCTTCAACCCCCAACCCCTCCACAGGCTCAGAACTTTACAACTTGGTTAAGAGTATGAAAAAATATTTAAATCTGGAAAGTTCAATCTTTCAAAAACATTGAAAACTTTTTTAAAAATTGCCTTTAGATATCGAAATTTAAAAAGTTTAAACCCACCTTTGGACCAAGAAAGAGGAGGTTGGTTTTTCTTGAGCAGACTTACTGATGATCTTGATATAACTAGAAGCGATCTGAGCATTCCAAAGGATGTTGTAGATAAATTTACTATGAGGCAATAGAGAATTTAAGGCTGGCTACCATCTCCTTGATTTGCATGGTTTTACTTTCAGAACTCCAGCCAGTTGTTGAGTCAGATATCTGTATTATAGTTATAGTTAAATCACCACTTCATCCAAGAGGGGGTGGCATGTTCCTCCTCAAAATAGAAGAAGCAAACATCAAACTCTATCAAAATGCACAAGTGAACTACTTTACTTAAATATAGTTCGGATAGTTTACAGAATTAGAGATTTCAGGCAATGGAAAATCATACTATAAAACTTAGTAAGACAGAGGATAACATTGTTTCTGTTAGAAGTCTGCTATGTTCTAAAAACTTGCAAATGGCAAACTTACTGCTGTGTCCTCATGGAATCTTTTATATGTATATTCTCATTTACTCCTCAGGTCAACTGTTTAAGATGGGGACTATTAATCATATATTTTCAAGGGAAGACCCAGGTCTCAGAGAAGTGAAATAACTTAGTCTATGGAGCTAGTGTGAAAAGCTCTAATGGAAACACATAATGGCTTAACAGGGGTGATTATATTGACTTTAATTCCTTTCTGTCATTTTGTCTTCTTGTTTATCACATATATAACACTTCAGCGTACAAATAAGAAAAAAAAGACCTAGTTCTGAAAATTGCCTCTAAAAGCATAATGTTGAAGATTTGGGAAAATAAAACATAGTAGTTAATGTAAAATAGGCACTTGGAAGCAAGAGGTTGCAATTCTAACTCTAAAACGTTTTTCCTATGTGACACTGTCAGAACCAAGTTAGGACAGGGCTGTGTTATTACGTCCATTTTGTGGTTATTCAACTTCGGTGATTTTTTTTTTTTTTTTTTTTTTGACAGAGTCTCGCTCTGTCACCCAGGCTGGAACGCAGTGGTGCAATCTCAGCTCACTGCAACCTCCACCTCCCAGGTTCAAGTTATGTTACTATCTATTAGGGACTAAATTGTGTCCCCTCTAAAATTGCATGTGTTGAAGCACTAACCCTAGGGTGACCATATATGGACATAAGCTTTTCAAAGTAATTAAGGTTAAATGAAATCATAAGGGTGGGGTCCTAATCTGATAAGACTGGTGCCCTTATAAGAAAAAGAGACACCAGCGTTCTCTCTGTCTCTCCATGCTTACAGAAAAAAGACCATGTAAGGACACAGCAAGATGGTGACCATTTGCAACCAGAAACCAACCCTACTGGCACCTGGATGTTGGATTTCTATCCTCCAGAACCTGTAGAAAATAAACTTCTGTCCTGTTCTTTTCTTTCTTTCTTTCTTTCTTTCTTTCTTTCTTTTTTTTTTAGAGACAGGGTCTCACTCTGTCACCAGGCTGAAGTGCAATGGCGCGACCTTGGTTCACTGCAACCTCCACCTCCCGAGTTCAAGCGATTCTCCTGCCTCAGCCTCCCAAGTAGCTGGGATTACAGGTGTAAGCCACCACGCCTGGCTAATTTTTTTGTATTATTAGTAGACAAGGGGTTTCACCATGTCAGCCAGGCTGGTCTCGAACTCCTGACCTCAGGTGATCCACCTGCCTTGACCTCCCAAATTACTGGGATTACAGGTGTGAGCCACCTTGCCCGGCCTAAACTTTTGTTCTTTAAGCCTCCCAGTCTAGGGTATTTTGCTGTGGCAGCCCAAGCAGACTAATACACAACCCAATTAATAAACACTAATACTGTCTAAAATTATTCCACCATTCTAGAAAATTATTATTTTTTCATTATCCACAGTCATTGCTTTGTCCTGTGACAAAAAAGCCATGTAGCTGGAAGCCATCTGGGTGGCAGTACAGAATTAAGAGCCACTAGAAATTAAGTCCATACTCTCCCTGGAACTCAAATTCTACCAAAAAATAAATTTTAAGTGAAAGTCTAATGGAAGGAAGAAGAACATTTGGAGCAAGTGTGAAATCAACATTCTGCTCCAGGTAGGCACCGTTTGATGGGGAATGATCCTGAGTGCAGGGTTGGGGAACGGGATGGAACTTTCCTTTGCGCACAGAACTGGGACTAGAAAACAGTGATTAGGAAAGAAGTCAAGTGACTGATAAGTACACAAATGGAATAGCCCTTGGGAGTTTTTGAGATTGCGTTTGTTTGAAGAAAAGAAGAGCATTTTCTTCATATTGATATGACATTGTATTTGCCAACTGGTATTTACTGGAAGCCCTCCAAGTTCATGATTCACACCTGAACATTCCACATTCTTTAAAATTGTAGTGCACCCTTCATAACTATATATTTAGTATTTTTATAAATTAGATTACAATTTAATTGGAGCATACAATATCAGAAAAATTACCCAAAACTTAGAAATATTGCCTAATCAAATGTGCTACTTGTCTGGCCTTCCACAAGAAAGCACATGAGGAACTAAGACATAATTTTTCCTTCTTATTTGTAAAGTCTAATTCAAAGTTATTAGCTCAGCACAGTAAATATACGTGCTAAAGACTGGGTGAACAATGGCAAATAAACTTGGAAGACCAAATCCTCTTTTACAACTAAAAGTAACATTACTGAGCTTTCTGCAGGATTTTCTGGGTAAGTTTTTCTGCATGGCCAGCCCCAGCAAGGCCCCGAATGCCTGGTTTGCTACTTTCTAATCCTGTAACTTCTCTTCCCATAATAATGTGTAGCTTGTAAGGCCTTAGCTCAATTTTCCAGATGATTTCAGAGACAAAGAATTGCTGATTTGTTACACTAATCTTGACATTTCAAATTACAACTGGAAATAATCTTCCTTAATTAGTCATGTTCCTTCTGTTGAAAATATCAGACATTTGACATATTTGTTTAGCAAATATGTCGATTTTCTGGTCTTTATGGTCTTTCAGTCCCATGTTGATATTCACATATTAAATTTTTAGCTTGCCCCACAGCAAAGATGCAAATATATATGTGCATATGTATATTATATATGTACACATATAGTATATGAATCTACAACCATGCTTGGGGAATACAAGGTATAATATGAGTATTATATATATTCATATATATCTATATATATTTATATATGTGAATCTACAACTATACTTGGGGAAAACAAAGACTTTATCCAGGCTCACCCAGAATGGTTATGAGAAAGTGAAACATTCTTTTCTTCCCTTAATAGGCAAATACATAGTTTAAAAGCTACCTCCCCAAATATGGAAGAATCTTTAGAGAAAGTGTTAAATCACAATAGCATTAAATGTACATTTACTATCAAGTCTTTTGCAATAAAAGCTGACATTAACTTTTTCTCTACAATATTTACTATAGCACTGTGCTTACCCAGGCTTTTATTAATATATGTTTATTTCTGCATTTCCATTTCTCAGCTACCTTTTATATTTTAAAAATTACAGAATTTATAGAAGAAAATTGTAGGCTGATAACAAACAAAAAGGCTTTTCGAAATGGCTAGCATTTGCTCCCAGCAGGGAAAGTAAAGGAATAGTTGCTGTATCCTGAGCCACCCATCCCGGCCCAAGTCTTTGTCCTGATGAGTGGTAAATTCTCCCAGAAACGCAACACAAGGTGGTGCTGTTGTATTTATCCTAAACCAGCTGCCAGCCTGGCCACTTAGGCTGTCGGTTTGATCTGAAAGTGGTAGGTGTGTACCAAAGGCATGGGTTTTGCATATGTAAATGTTTACAGTGTAGTCCTCCTTTCAGATAAGAAAAGATAAATAGAAGAAGGAGGAAGAGAGTAAGTTTCTCCACACATGGAAGCTTCTGGAGAAACTGTCTTAAAAAAAAAGAAAGTGCATGACAGTACAAATGGGTTCCTTTTGTTACTAAACTACAGGAGCATGGAAAGTTAGGGCTAGAAGAGATGAAACATTATCTAGCCCATCTCCCTATCTTCAGACAGGATTTCATTTATAAATTATCAGCCAGTTAAACTTTTTCTTTTGGTTTTAAAATTTTCCAGGGAGGGAGATGCCACTTGCTCCCCCAGCAAATCAGTACTCCCTAGTGTTGGGAAATTGTTGTGGACATATGTGCACCTCCTCTTGTTCTGAATCCAGAGGGGATGGGAAGGATTTGATCAGCAGATGTGCCTAGTGAATGAGAAGCACACAAAAAAAATGAATTACAAGTCAGGGCTCTGGATTCCTCTCCCTCACTTGCTTAGCTGGGACAAGGTGGGCCTCAGATTTTGCATCGGGAAAGCAAAGAGATCGGACTAACATCAGTGGTTTCCACAAATGGCTGGATCTCAAAATCACCTGGGAAGCTTTTTAAAAAAATACAGATTCCAGGGCCTTGCCTATAAATTTGCTCAGTCAGAAAATCTAGGGCAGGGCCCAGAAATTGCACTTAAAAAAAATCCAAAAGAACTGTTTTCCTTGGAAAACATTTTTCTTGTCTGAAGACATGGAAATTAGCTAAAAATGTGTAGGCAGGCAGCCCAGCACAGATCTAATGACTGGTGCATAGGTACCACTAGATTAAATAACTCTTAAATCCCATCTGATTTTATGATTTTCCAGGTATCCTTAAAACAAAAGCCCTTGAAAAATAGAAGTGAATTATCCCAGATCTAAAGAATTTCCTCTTGAATCATATTCCCAAGCCTTTGAGTAATCTGCAGTATGGATTTACAGCAAGAAGTTTTCTAAATTTTTCAAGCACATGAAATTGGGAAGTCCGGGAATATTATTATAGTAAAGAAAATCCAATAAAGTCCTTGTGTTCAGTCCGATGCCTACACGCTATTCTATTTTCTGGTTACTGTAACTATGAATTAGTTGACAGTTATGAAAATAGTATTTGGACTCTTTCACTTTCATTTTTATACAACTGGAAAGTTAAAAAACTAGTCAAGTACTTGGCCCATGTATAAATAGATAAGTCACATGCTGGCAATTTGAGCTGTATAAAAGTTACTTACACAGACAAAAATGTCTCTAAAGTCTCTATGTAAAACGTTGGCTTTCTGACTCTGAGACTGTCTAGTATCAATGTGAAATTCAGTAACAATGCAATTCAGATTCTTATACCTCAAATGTCTCATTTGAAAGAATCAGATAATTGAAGTATCATTTGTTTATTCTCGTTTATAGTATCAAGGTAAATAATTCTGCCTTCCATTTCCCCTTGCTAATGTAATGTGACCTCAGTGTTACATGTTACTAAGTAAATCAATTAGGAGATTTGGCCTGTGTATGTGACTCTTGCAAATGGGTAATTACACCAGCAAATAGAAACTTATACACTCTTTGCAAGCCAGTCTTGAAGTCACTTCCAAATAGTTGGTTCTCATTATTTGTACTTTAAGAGCCATTTACAGGTCTAATTAAATTGTTTCTCAAGAATATAAAGATCAATGTTTCCAACCTCATGAATTGAATATATAAAAGAATGCATGAGGCCCAAATTAGCATTTTGTTTATTAAAATAAGTCAGTGTTGGAGCTGAAATCCATTAAATGACTTTAAGTAATCTGTCTGTTAAAGCTTTCAAACCACCTCTCAAAATCTGGCCCAGCTACCACCATTTATCAGTTACAAATTTCCATATTCCTCTGCTGCTCAATCATGCTATACTAAATTATCTCTGAGATCATGTCTTGTGATTCTCATACAGTAATAACATCTGCATTTCCTGGATTTTCCATGAGCTGTGTCATCCTTTCAAGATTGTTCAAGAACACATTTGTTCCTTTTATCAGAAGGACAGCAGCACTGCAGATCTTTTCCTACCAAGAGTCTCAAGCTCCACTGAATAAAAATAGCCTTGTGTCCTTTGGAATGCTCTGAACCACTTGGGGAAAAAGAATGTCTGTCATCGAATCACTATCATTTGTAATGTCCTCTCCAAAAGAAAGCCAAGGGGGAAAAATGCTAGAACTATTTGTGACCTCATGAAATACAAAAGAAAATTTACTTAGAACAATACAGCTTTTCTTTATTGTATAGTCCCCACTTCTTTGAACCACACCAATTTTTGGTACCGAACTTTGTTCCTCTTGTGTACAGGCTCTGAGCATGAGGAAATCAGTTGATGTCTCAGTAGTTGGTGCTTTGATAAGCAGATAACCTGTTTTGAACAAGGTTTATCTGCTTTCACTGCCATTACTACTGCTGTCTCCCAAAGACTCAGGATGCCTTCTCCTTGGAGACAGAAAACTTCATTCCTTATTTACCCACAACCCCTATTCAGTGTTGTTATTGAACTGTAGACTACAATGAAAGATTGCAATTCTTCAGTCGGCTCTGTTTTAGTTTTGTCCTTAGTCAAGGACAAAAACTGAACTTCTCTGAGCTTGAGATACCTCATCTATAAAATGGAAACTGCATGCAAGTGTTGCTTGCGTGGAATTAATGATTCCAAAAGATAAAGCAATCTTTGCTATGGGCTAAATATTTTTATCCTCCTCCCCGACAAATTCATATGTGGAAATCCTAAGCCCTAAGGCGATGGTGTTAGGAGATGGGGCCTTTGGGAAGTAATTAGGTCATGAGAGTGGAGCTCTCCTAATGGGATTGGCACCCTTATAAAAGGGATCCAAGAGAGCTCCCTCATCCTCATTCCACCATGTAAATACAGAGCAAGAATATACTGGTCTATGAACCAAGAAGTGGCACCTTGATCTTGGACTTCCCAGCCTTCAGAACTGTGAGAAATATATATGTTTGTTGTTTAAGCCACTATACTATTCCATGGTATTTTTGCTATAGCAATCTGAATGAACCGAGACACTCTTTCTGAAAACAGTCTGTAAATTGTACATTGCTATACAGATGTAAGAAGTTGTTAAATACTGGTTGTTTACAGCAGTGACCTCCAACTGGGGGCACCCAACTTAAGAGGTACAAAAGCAATACGCTGAGGCATGGAAAGAGAATATTAGAAGTCCTATGTGTGATTGTGTTTAAACAAACAAAAACTCCAAAAAGACATTAAGCCCTACTGATATTTAATAAATGAATTAAATCTGATGCCTTTCTAAGTGTGCACAGGAAATGGTCATGGAATTGGTACCTGAGATATCCTGAGAGCAGTGTACCGGAAATATTATAGTACCACACAATAGAGTGGCAGTGGTATCCTCACACATCTGTACACATTCTGCACATGGCAACATGCTGCAGTATATGTATGTACTGTTGGCAAGCAGAATAACGCTTCCCTCACTGCCCCACCCAAAAGATGTCCTAACCATCAGAACCTGTGAATATGTTACCTTACATGGCAAAATGAATACTGCAGGTGTGATTAAGTAAAGGATCTTGATACAGGGAGATTATCCAGGTAGCCCAATGTAACTACCAGTGTTTTTTATAAAGAACAAGGGAGGGAGGAGGGTCACAGTCAAAGAAAGAGATGTGGAGATTGAAGCAGAGTCAGAGTAATGATTCTTGGAGGGGGCTTTGAAAGAGGCCACAAGCCGAGGAATGCAGGAAGCCTCTGGAAACTGGAACAGGCAAGGAAACAGATTCTCCCTAGAGCCTCCAGAAAAACACAGCCCTACTGACACCTTGAGTTTAGTCCCGTGATATCCATTTTGGGCTTCTGACCTCTAGAATGGTAAGATAACAAATTTGTATTATCTGAAGCCACTAACTCTGCTATAATTTGTTACAGCAGTGATAGAAAAATGATATATCCTGTTAGGCAGATTTGTGAATTCTATTATCTAGTTTTAACTGACAGTCATAAAATTGGGAAGTGTCTTAAAGAGATCCCTATAGGAAAACTGTGGCTGGAAGACAGTTGTAGTAATGCAAGCACAAGTGAACAACAAGAAACAGTGGAGTGAACTTTACCTTACACCTCAGTTCATTTTGAGGTCATGGTGATGATGATCTGACATATTTAGTTCCATTGTTTAAATGAGGACAATGGTTTTTTGTATCATAAATATATAAATTTAAAATAATAAATATTACTTTAAAATCTGTTTTTTATATCTATTAAGCCTTTGTTAAATTAACTTTTTTATTTAGAGATAATTATAGACTCGCATCTAGTTCTAAGAAATAATAAAGAAGTCCCTGTACCCTTATCCCAGTTTCTCCCAATTGTGATGTCTTGCATAACTATAGTGCAATATCACAAATGAGATAGTGACAGTGATATTGACATTATTCAGATTGTACCCACTTATATGCACCCATGCGGGTATACGTGTATGTACTGAGCTCTGTGTTAGTACATTCTCACACTGCTATAAATAACTTCCTGAGACTGGGTAATTTATAAAGGAAAGAGGTTTAATGGACTCACAGTTCCACATGGCAGGGGAGGCCTCAGGAAACTTACAATCATGGTGGAAGGGGAAGCAGGCATGGTTTACATTGCGGCAGGCAAGAGAGAGCCAACAAGAGCAGGGGAAACTGCCTTATAAAACCACCACATCTCATGAGAACTCACTCACTATCATGAGAACAGCATGGGGGAAGCAACCTCATAATCCACTCACCTCGCTACCTCAACAAGTAGGAATTACAGGTCCCTCCTTCAACAAGTGGGGATTACAATTCGAGATGAGATTTGTGTGGGGACACACAGACAAACCATATCAAGCTCCATGCAATTTTAGCACAAGGATAGACTGTGTAGCTAGCCAAGTTACACAATAATTCCATCAGCACAAGGATCCTTCATGCTACCCATTTACAGTCAAATCCACCACCTCTCTTTCCCCCGCAAACTTTAGCAACCATTAATCTGTTTTCCATCTCTATAATTTTATCATTTCAAAAATACTATATAAATGGAATCATTCAGGATGAAACCCTTTGAGTCTGGCTTTATTCACTCCGCATTCTTCTCTTGGGATCCATCCAAGTTGTTGTGCATATTCGTTTTTTACTGTTACTGTTCCAAATCACCACAAATTTATCTACTTAAAACAACACACATTTATTGTCTCACACATTTCTTCTCTTTTTTATTGTTCTCAAAGTCAAAAGTCTGGGAACAGTGTGGCACAATGGGGCCCTCTGCTTAGAATCTCATAAAGCCTAAAACAAGCTCAGTGTTCCCTCATAAAGACTTGGGATGAATCCACTTCCATGTTCATTCAGGTCGTTGGACAAGTTCAGTGTCTTGCAGCTGTAGAACAGAGGTCCCCATTTCCTTGCTGGCAGTCAGCTGGGAACTAATCTTTGTTCCTAGAGCTTGTCTACATCCTTTTTATACTTAATGTGGTGCACCTCCAGCAATGGCAGACAGGGTACGTCTCATGAGTGGGATCTCTCTAACTTCTGCTGCATCTCTCCCCGACTCTAGCCACAGAACATTTTTTGCTTTTAAGAGTTTCTGTGCTTAGACTGAATCAACCTGAAAAGTCCAGAATAATCAGCAAAGACCCTTTTGCCATGTAATAGGGATAGAGAGTATACATCTTTTGTGGGGAGGTGGGAGCATTATTCTGTCTACCACATTGCATGTATCCATAGTTTGTTTCTTTTTCGTTGTTGTTC
Source organism: Pan paniscus (assembly GCF_029289425.2). Taxonomy (NCBI): domain Eukaryota; kingdom Metazoa; phylum Chordata; class Mammalia; order Primates; family Hominidae; genus Pan; species Pan paniscus. The sequence goes on along the minus strand of NC_073263.2, from coordinate 33,281,391 downwards.
AGTAGTGTGCCATGGTATGGATGTAGAACAATTTGTTCATCCATTTACCCATTGAAGAACATTTCAGCTTTCTCCAGTTTAGGGCTAGTGTGAAAAAAGATGCTATGAATATTCTTGCACATGTTTTTATGTGAACATAAGTTTCTTTATTTCTCTAGGATAAATACTCAGGAGTGCTATTGCTGAGTCATATGGCAAGGACATTTTCAGTTCTATAAGGGGAAACTGCCAAACCATTTTCCAGAGTATCTGTGTCTGTGTCATTTTGCATAGCCACTAGCAATGTATGTTTTCATTGTAGAAATCTTTTACTTCTTTGGTTATGTTTATTCCTTGGTATTTTATTTTATTTGTAGCTATTGTAAATGGGATTACTTTCTTGATTTCCTTTTTAGATTATTCAGTGTTGGCATGCAGAAACACTACTGAATTTTTTTTTTTTTTTTTTGACAGAGTCTTCCTCTTTTGCCCAGGCTGGAGTGCAGTGGCACAATCTCGGCTCACTGCAAGCTCCGCCTCCCAGGTTCACGCCATTCTCCTGCCTCAGCCTCCGGAGTAGCTGGGATCAAAGGCACCTGCCACCACGCCCGGCTAATTTTTTGTATTTTTTTAGTAGAGACAGGGTTTCACTGTGTTAGCCAGGATGGTCTCGATCGCCTGACCTCGTGATCTGCCCGCCTTGGCCTCCCAAAGTGCTGGGATTACAGGCATGAGCTACCGCACCTGGCCCCAACACTACTGATTTTTATATGTTGATTTTGTATCCTGCAACTTTACTGAATTCACCAATTCTAATAGCTTTTGATAGAGTCCTTAGGTTTTTCTAAATGTAAGAGCATATCATCTGCAAACAAGGACAATTTGACTTCTTCCGTTCCAATCTGGATGCCCTTTATTTCTTTCTCTTGTCTGATGGCTCTAGTTAGAACTTCCAGTACTATGTCCAATAGCAGTGGTGAAAGTGGGCATCCTTGTCGTGTTCCAGATCTCAGAGGAAAGGCTTTCAGTTTTTCCCCATTCAGTATGATACTAGCTGTGGATCTGTCATATATGGCTTTTATTGTGTTCAAGTATGTTCCTTCTACACTCAGTTTTTTGAGAGTTTTTATCATGAAGGGATCTTGAATTTTATCAAATGTTTTTCAGCATCAATTGAGATGATCTGTTGATATGCTGTATCACATTTGCATATGTTGAACCATCCTTGAACCTCTGGGATAAATCTCTTTTGGTCATGATAAATGATTATTTTAATGTGTTGTTGGATTTGGTTTCCTAGTATTTTGTTGAGGATTTTTGAATCTATGTTCATTAGAGATACTGGCCTTTAGCCTTCTCTTTTTCTGATGCGTTTTTGTCTGGTTTTGGTATCAGGGTAATATTGTCGCCAAAGAATAAGTTTAGAAATATTTTCTCTTCTGTTGTTCAGAATAGTTTGAATAGGATCAGTATTAGTTATTCTTTAATGTTCGGTAAAAATCAGCACTGAAGCTATTGGGTCCTGGGCTTTTATATTTTTCTGGGAGATTTTTATTATGGCTTTGGTTTTGTTACTTGTTATTGGTCTATTTAAGTTTTGGATTTCTCCATGGTTCAGTCTTGGTTGGTTGTATGCTTCTAGAAATTTATCCATTTCTCCTAGGCTTTCCAATTTATTGGCATATAGTTGCTCATACTAGTCTCTAATGATCCTTTGAATTTCCATGGTAACAGTTGTAATGTCTCTTTTTCAGCTCCAATTTTATTTATTTGGCTCTTCTCTCTTTTTTTCTTAGTTAGTCTGGCTAAAGGTTTGTTCATTTTATTTATCTTTTCAAACATCCAACTTTTTGTTTCATTGATCTTTTGTATTTTTTAATTTCAATTTTATTTTTTTCTGCTCTGGTCTTTACTATTTCTTTTCCTCTACTATTTGGGTTTTCTAGCTCTTTAAGATGCATCATTAAGTTGTTTATTGGCAGTTCTACTTTTTTGATGTAGGCACTTGTTGCTATAAACTTTCCTCTTAGTAGTGCTTTTGCTGTATCCCATAGGCTTTGGTATTTTGTGTCTCCATTTCCATTTGCTTAAAGAATTTAAAAATTTTTCTTCTTAATTTTTTCATTGACCAATCAGTCATTCAGGAGCATATTGTTTAATTTCCATGTGTTTGTATAGTTTTCAAAATTCCTCTTGTTATTGATTTCTAGTTTTATTTCATTGAGGTCAGAGAAGATACAGAAGACTATTTCAATGTTTTTGAATTTATTAAGACTTGTTTTATGGCATAATATATGGTCTATAGTTGAGAATAAACTATGTGCTGAGGAGAAGAATGTGTATTCTGTAGCCACTGGATGAAATGTTCTGTAAATATCTATTAAGTCCATTTGTTCTAGAGTGCAGATTAAGTCCAATGTTTCCTTGTTGATTTTCTGTCAGATGATCTGTTTAGTGCTGAAAGTAAGCTGTTGAAGTCTCCAGCTATTATTGTAATGGGGTCTATCTCTCTCTTTAGCTCTAATAATATTTACTTTATATATATAGGTGCTTCAGTGTTGGATGCATATATATTTACAATTGTTATATCCTGTTGCTGAATTTACCCGTTTATCATTATATAATGACATTTTGAGTCTATTTTACAGTTTTTGTCTTGAAATCTATTTTGTCTTCTATAAATATAGCTACTCCTACTCTCTTTTGGATTTCCATTGGCATGGAATATCTTTTTCTATTCTTTTATTTTAGTCTATATTTGTCTCTTCAGCGGAAGTGTATTTCTTGTAGACAAAAGAGAATTGGTTCTTGTTTTTATATTCTATCCATTCAATGATGCTACATCTTTTGATTGGAGAGTTTAGTCCATTTACATTCAATGTTATTGTTCATAAATAAGGACTGTTACTGCCGTTTTATTTGTTTTCTGGTTGTTTCTGGTTCTTTTTTTCCTTCCTTCACTCTTTCCTTCCTTCCTGTATTTCCATTTTAAAAGTGATTTTATCTCATGGTATGTTTCAATTTCTTGCTTTTTATTTTTTGTGTATCTGTTGTAGGATTTTTAATGTGAGATTACCATGAGGCTTGAACATAACATTGTATAGCACATTATTTCAAACTGATGACAACTTAACTCTGATTGCAAAGCAAACAACAGACAAGCAAAGAGAAAAGAGATTATCTATTCTAACTTCTTCATTAGCAGATGAAAAACCTTAAATCCACACTTATCTTTATCTCTTTCTTGATGTGCTATGCTTCTACCCGTTGCTCAGTCAAGAGCCCTTTTCCCAACCACCTCATGCTTTTTATATCAAAATCAGTCAAGGAAATGTATTGACTTCATTCCTTTATGGTGGTATTTTCTGACAATGACCTTCCTTTCGTCCATTATTTTATGGTTCTTATGCCCCTGCCCAGTCCTGTCTCCCTGCTTTTTGTTACTTGTCACCCACTTGTAAGTTATGATCCTTTCTCGTGAGCCTAGTCAGTACTTCTGTTGTAAGACAGTACAGACTCATTTTTTTCTTCTTCATCACTGATTACATATTAGAATATATGAGCATCTTCTTTTTAACAAAACAGCATTTTTCACAATCCCCACTGAATAGTCAGGAAGAATATACAAAGTCCTAGATCATAACATTGTTTAGAGTGACACAAAGAGAATTCAGAATGTCATTTGGGTTAGATTAGACAGAGAGATATCTCTTTATATTATAAATGCCAGTATTGCAGTTTCATATTTAGGCAAGTATTCACTGCAGAAATTTTATGATTAAATGGAATCAAGAAGAATGTCTGAGTATTGCTATTGTTTTCTTATAAGCATGCTGTTTCTAGATTGATCCCCAAAACCAAGACCCACTTTAGGCCTGCTCCTGAAAAGACTCCCAAAGCACATACAATAAGTAATAAGTTATTTGTGGATGGAATAAATTGGTGCCCTGAATGATGATAGCAAGTAGCCTAAGATCAGATATATGTATTTTTATATTATAGATATCTATAACTCCTAAAGACGTTTTTTAAACCCGATCTAAGAGCAACTCAAGGGAGTATGATCAAAAACTTCCCTGGGGCTCAGAATTATTCAAAGAGCTTAATAGAAACTAACATTGAAATTGTGTTGGCAGGTCGGGCACGGTGGCCCAGGCCTGTAATCCCAGCACTTTGGGAAGTTAAGGCAGGCAGATTGCCTGAGCTCAGGAGTTTGAGACCATCCTGTCCAAAATGGTGAAATCCTGTCTCTACTAAAAATAAAAAAATTAACCGGGCATGGTGATGCACACCTGTAATGCCAGCTACTGAGGAGGCTGAGACAGGAGAATCGCTTGAACCTGGGAGGCAGAAGTTGCAGTGAGCTGAGATCGCACCACTGCACTCCAGCCTGGATGACAGAGCAAGACTCCATCTCAAAAAAAAAAAAAAAGAAAAGAAAAGAAATTGTGCTGGCATCTGGGAATCTGCATTTTTACAAACTTCTCCAGGTAATTCTGCTCTTCAGTCAAGTAAGAAATCAAAGTCCAGCTACAAAACAAAATAATTGAGTTTCTTTCAAAAACTTCTTGTTCTCAATTTATGTATTGACAACTGCTCTCTATTTTTACTACCTTAAAGTGGGAAGAAGGAGAAGGAGGAGGAGAAGAAGAAGAAGAGGAAAAAGAAGAGGAAGAAGAAGAGGAAGAAAGAAGAAGAAGAAGACCCTGAAGGCCTTCTTAGAAGAGGAAGAAGGAGAGGAAGAAAGAAGAAGAAGAAGGAGGAGAAGGAGAAGGAGAAGGAGGAGAAGGAGAAGGAGAAGAAGAAGAAGAAGACCCTGAAGGCCTTCCTAGGTCTCCAATTTGATACTAGTTGATATTACACAAATTCATTAAAAATAGGACAATACTTCCTAATTGAAGAATTTTTTTTCTTTTGTTGTACACTGCACAGCTGTATAGAATCAATGGTTATGAACTGAAACATTTGACAGCCACAGAGGAGAGAATGTCCCATGATCTACCCAAGCCAAGTAGCATTAAAAGGAGTTTTGTAAGAAATCATTCACTAATTCAATAAATATTTATTTTCTTACATGTTCAATGCACCATTCTACATGTTGTGACCTAATACATATAGTTTTTGTCCTAATGGAGGCACAGCCCAGATAAGAATTCTGTTCAATAAGTAAGTAACTGCAAAGCAATGGAAAGTGTGATGCTTGAGGAAGGACAGGTGCTATAAACATATACAGCAATGTCTTAGTCAGGAATCATTTGGATGCAAGTAACAGAAATCCACTAACAGTAGCAGAAATTGGTAATTTAACACATGGGTACAGGTAATTCTCACAAAACCCAAAGATTAGGAAGTGGAGCTGTAAGGAGGTATGGCGTCTGGTTTTTGTTATTTATCTTCCTGAGGATACATGATCTTGCACATTTTCTTCATTCTGGGCATTTTTTTTCATTCTCTTTAGCCTGGTTTTCAGGTTTATGATTATTAATTCTCCATGCTCCACAATGGCACTCCAACTGAGTTTATCTCCCTTCCAATTTTTAATACTAACTTAAAATGGATTATTATTTTAGTTTCCAAACCAAATTCCCAGGAGAGAAGCAGACTGGCCTCTTTCAGCTTTGCACCCACGTGGGCTAAGAAAACACCTCAAGTTAGGTCTATTTTAAAGGATGCCTTATGATGATTAGGGGGATAGTATCCTAGAGGAAATGGCAACTAACTGAGGCTGGATAGAGATAATATTATCAAAATCCTGTGGGGGAGGGTCATAGCACCTTTGGAGCACTGAAAGAAGTAAAGGATAGCTAGAACTTAGAAATGGTGGGAAGAGGGAGGGGACAATAGGTTAGAAGTTGAGGCTGGAGGGGAAAGTAGAAGCCAAATGACAAAGGATCTGGAAGGCCATGCTAAGGGACTGGGCTCTAGTGAGGTGGTCCTCCTTGATGTAAACTTCAGCAGTAAGAATGTCCCTACTCCTCAAATCACATCCTTCATACAGCTATGCCAGAATGTTTAGGTTTGGTTTATAGCCATATGGCTTTCTCTCCTGTCTCTTGCTATAAGTGTCCTTTTTTGGACCTTTCCTGGATCTTGCCTGACATGCAAGTATATAGAGTCATGTTTTTTCACATAAATGGAAACATGTTTAATTTATATTACTTTTCTAGTGATGCCCAACATGTCTTTAACTTCTTTGATGTGTACACACAAAATAAAAGCCAAGTCCCTTGGTTGAGCCACATATTTTTATTTCCAGAAAGGGATATAAATAAAATGAAAGATAAACTAGGCATTAGAATAACTTATCTATTTTCACTTTTCTTTGAGATTTGTCCTCAAGCATGACTAGGAAGGTCATAATGTGACAATTTGGAAAATCTCATTTCAAAGCAATTATCCCAAAAATAATAAGGGAAAATAAACACTAAGATAAGGGACACTGACAAAAGAGATGCCAGCTCAATGAGTTGAATTTGGCTTTCACAAGGCATTTAAGCAGGACATTCCTGTATTTTGAAATGTTTTACGACAATCCCCACTCCCAGCCCATTTGTTAAACCATGCAGGTTTTTCCAGGCTGTTTCTTCACATCCATCAATTGTGGTTCCAGAACTGAAAACCTGTAACTGACTTCCTCCCACTAGTTCCCTCTCTTTCATCTGCCTGAATTTTCCTTTTGTGTTTCTGATTACACTTTCTCATTTTCACCATTCAATAAGCCTTGCTTAGAACTAACTGTCTTATTGAATTCCTTTTCCACTCGTTTCTGATCATTTTAATTCTGGACTGCTGAAAGGTCATTTGCTTGAGTCAGACCAGATATTCAACCTATCTCTAAAACCTGACTTGGAAAAAATAAACAAGTTGTGTGACTTTAAATGGAAGCCCCCTTTCTCGGACCCAATGTCATTGATGTCCTTTTCTTTCAGAGGCTTGAGACAAAGGCAAAGTCAGGCTTATGTAGGAAGTTTGCTACTTTGAGACAAATGAGGGTACACTAGGTGGAGAGGATCCCCTAGAGGACAGCATGTGTGGTTGTCACCTCTTTGTTCTCTAAAGCAAATGAACACACCAACTGTGGACTGTTTTCTAAGAGTGTGGTTAAATGCACATCTTGGAGGGGCTGAGTGGGTGATTACTCTCTGATTTCTGTCTGACTCCCTGCTTAGGACAGGGAAAATAAAAGTTAACTAATTCTCAGGCAAAATGCCATTCTTTTTTCTTGGCAGATCCTAAAGGCCACTGTCTTTAATAATTTAATGTGAAGGGTAAATTCCAGATTAGAAAATATTGTTCTCATTGAAATTTTAACTTGCACACTTTAAGAATTTGAATTCTAGCAGATACTTTTTTTTAACTGCTTGACTAAATTTTAAGGCTCTAGTATATTGCAATTTTCCTTAGCAAACTTTCTGCTGCTGGCTCAAATCTATCATTGAGCTGACTTCTACCGAAACTGGCACTTCATGAATAATTCACACTTACGGAAGTACGAAGTCCATAAAAAATTATTATTTTTGCTACTGACTTGAATAGCCAAGATACTTGTCATCTCTCAACATTAATTTTTGATGGCTTGTTCCACGAATAACAAAAAATGAAGCCAAAGAGGCTGAAAGGATGATAACAACATCTCTTTTTGTACCTGGAGATGTACAACTCCAGTTTTCTCTGACACACAAATTAGCATCTCAGAGGAAGGAACCGTGGCACCAAGGGATGACAGATCCCAAAATGGTAACACTAAAACCAAAATGCAATGAATATTTTGCCATTAAACAAGATAGGTTCTAAATAGATTAAATGTTTATTAAACGAAATTAGTGTTTTTAAATAGTTAAAATATTTAGAACTTAAATCCCAGTAATATTTCTCAGCAGTTAGAACCAAAAATAAATTCAAGTCCTCATAATTACCTATAAAGATTATAGTTTGCAAAACAAGCACACTGATTTTTAGAGAAGGGAGAAAGAATAGACTTAACAATCCTCCATATTTTCCAAACACAATTTTGCATTAAGCAATCTTCTGGACCTATGTGAAAGTTATTCATCAGAATATTTGTATTTTTATTTTTTGCTCTTTTTATATATCTTGTGACTATATAATATACCTGATGTCAGAAGAAAATTCTGCTTTGGGTGGTTCACAGCAACTTTTCCCCAGAGGAACTTGCAGGACTTTCTAGATCTAATGTGTATAGCCAGCAAGCTTTCTGTTACGTTGTAAAGTGGAATAATATGTAGACATCATTAACACCTTTTTCACTCATGCACCCAGCTGTATTTTCATTTCCTTGATTTATTAGATATAGTGTTCACTTTTATGGTCTCCATTGTCTGAAAATAAAAGGACAATATAAAAACACAAAAACAACATTATAGAGTTTTTCTGTCTTCTAGTTTCTTTATTTAATCAAACCAGTGCTAAAATGGATCATTTAACTATTAGCAGCTTCTAGAAAAATATAAATACATAATTTTTTTTTCTGTCCTATACTAAGTTGTAGATCTTGTCATGCTGTGATATATACTCTTCTCCAAGGTATGATTAAGGAGTTCCTTCATTAAAAAATTAATTTTTCCAGAGTGAGATCACCAAGATGGTAAAATAGAAAGTAAACCATGGCTGGGCATAGTGTCTCATGCTTGTAATCCCAGCAGTTTGGGAGGCCAAGGCAGGCGGGTCACTTGAGATCAGGAGTTTGACACCAGTCTGGCCAACATGGTGAAATCCCATCTCTTCTAAAAATACAAAAAATAGCTGGGAGTGGTGGCATACCTGTAATCTCAGCTACTCAGGAGGCTGAGGCCGGAGAATCACTTGAACCCAGGAGGCGAAGGTTGCAGTGAGCTGAGATCACACCACTGCACTCCAACCTGGGTGACAGAGCTAGTCCCCGTCTCAAAAAAAAAAAAAAGAAGATAATCCATTTATCGCCCCCAGAATATGAAGAACTGTATACCCATCCACAGTCAAAAGTCTCTCTATGGGAGCCTCAGGATGTAGGTAGGAGTTTGTGAAATCACCGTGGAGCCCAAGACCTAGGAGAGTTGTTTTGAGACTACAGACTGACACCTAGTTGGCAGATCTACCCTGGCACACTTGTTTCTGGGTTCAAGCCCATAAATAGCCTAGTCTCCCAAGGGGCTTGGTTATAGCTTCATTTAGCCTTGAGTCTACAACCAAAACCATCTGCCCAGGCCTCCAGAAGAAATCATGCACACTAATGCCTTGGTGGAAAGAATTGTTGGTTGGCAGACTGACATCAGTCTCAGCAGTGAACCTGAAAGTTGTCCTGAGGGGCTGCCCCAGGCTTCCCCAGCTGAGGTCCCAGCTCAGAGCTACAAGAGGACCCAGAGGGAGTCGTAAATCCTGTATCACCTATATATCCCTGCCTCAGGGTTTAAGTCTCCCTGATGGGCTCACCAACCCCTAACCCACAGTAGATCTCAAGGGGACCCATTGTCAGCTCCAGCCCCTCTCACTGCAGTGAGGGAACTATCCCATCTGTGCTGAGATCTGCTGGGAGATATGTAACTACCTGCACCAATGACATGGGCTCTCCAGTCTCTGTCCTACAGCAGATCGTGAGGGCCCAGTCTCAGCTCTGGCCCTTCTTGCTGCAGTCAGGTAACTATTCTGTCTGTGCAGCATCATGGTAGGAGACAGGTGCCCCTCCGGAACAACAAGACTGGGCTCTCTGGCCTCAGTCTCATAGCAGATCTTGAAGGGGCCCAGTCTCAGCTCTTGCCATTCTCACTGAAGTTGGGGAATAATCTTATCTGTGCTGAGACCTGCTGGAAAACATGTACCTGTATGGGCAAAAAAGAGATTTTCCAGCCTCTGTTTCACAGGAAATCTTGAGGGGCCCAGTTCAGCTTCAGCCCCTTCTGATGAAATCAGGGAATTATACCATATGTTCAGAGAACTGTTGGAAGATGCTTCTTTGTCTAAGCCAATGTAACAAGCATGCCATCCTCCACCCAGAAGAGATCCTGAAGTGGTATAGTCTCAGCTCTGGCCACTTCTGCTGCAGTTGGGGAACTATCCTATGTTTGAGAGAACTTGCTGGGTGATGCATACCCCTCTGAGACAAAACAAGGCTCTCTAGCCTCTGTCTAACAGCAGATATCAAAGTGGCCCAGTCTCAACTCCAGTCCTTTTCACTGCAGTAAGGGACCCATTTTCTCTCTGCCGAGACCTGCTGGGAGGGACACATGTCTAGGTCACCAGGACAGTCTTCTGGACTCAGGTCCCTGACCAGCACTCCCATACAGCTCCAGTACTTCTCTGGGTCTTTGTCAGGTCCATGTGGGCCAGAAAGCTACATCAATCTTGGAGCCCCTGTGAGACTTGCAACAAGCCTGGACTTAGAATATCTCTAGTGCTGAGACAGCTGCAGTGGTCAAAGGCTCAGGGAACAAAACAGTCAGTTGCCCAACAGTCCCTTGAAGGCCCTCTGAAGAAGGACAGACAGAAACAAAGCTAGATTACAAAGACTAAAATAAATAACTGATCCCTCAATGTGCAGACTTTCACAAGCATGAAGAACATTCAGGGAAATATGACCTCACCAAACAGACAAAATAAGGTGCCAGAAGGCCAGGTGTGGTGGCTCACACCTGTAATATCAGCACTTTGGGAGGCCAAAACAGGAGAATTGCTTGAGCCTAGGAGTTTGAGACCAGCCTGGGCAACATAATGAAACCCCATCTCTACAGATAATTAAAAAAATTAGTTGGGTGTGCTGGCATGTGTTGTGGTCCCAGCTACTTGGGAAGTTGAGTCAGGAGGATTGCCTGAGCCTGGGAGTTCAAGGCCACAGTGAGCTGAGATCAAGCTATAGCATTCCATCCTGAGTGAGAGAGTAAAGCCCTGCCTCAAAAAAGAAAATGATAAAGATAAAAATGTGGGATCTCTCAGACAAAGAACTCAAAAAAAATAGCTGTATTAAGGAAGCTCAGCAAACTTCAAGAACACACAAAGATTCAATTCAGAAATTTATCACAAAAATTAACAGAGAGATAAAATGTTTTTTGAAAAATTCTGAAGCTGAAAAATGCAATGCATGAAATTTAAAAATGCAATAGAAAGCATCAAAGCAGAATTGATCAAACAAAAAAATCAGTGAGGTAGAAGACAGAGTATTTAAAAATACACAGTCAGAGGAGAAGAAAAATAAAAAGGAAAGAACAAAGCTTACAGGATCTATGGGACAATATCAAGAGGGCAAATATTTGGGTTCTTGGAGTTAAAGAAGGAACCAAAGAAGAAAAGGGGTAGAAAGTTTATTCAAAGAAATAATAACAGAAAACTTTCTAAATCTGAAGGAGAATAAATATCCAGGTACAGGAAGGTCAAATGTCACCAATCAAATTCAACCCAAATAAGAATACCCTAAGACATAATTAAACCCACAAAAGTCAAAGAGAGGATCCTGAAAGCAGTGAGAGAAAATAAACAAATAACATATAAGGGAGATCTGCTATGACTGGACACAGATTTCTCAGCAGAAACCCTACAGACCAGGAGAGAGTGGAACAATATATTCAGAGTGCTAAAAGAAAACAAAGAAAACAAATTGTCAACCAAAAATACTGTACACCGCAAAGTTAGCCTTTAAAAATGGACTAACAAAGACTTTTCCAGATGAACAAAAGCTGAGGGAATTTATAGCTACCAGGCCTGTCCAACAAGATATGCTAAAGGGAGTTATTAAAAATGAAACAAAAGGATCCTAACATGATTGTTATGGTAATACTGTACTCATGGTGTTTAGATTGCTTATATCTTTAGTCTAAGAAGACTCAAATACAAAGCTATTAAAAATAATAACTACAACTTAAGAAGTGGGCAGTATAAAAAATGTAAATTGTGACAATGAAAATTCAAAACGTGGGAGAATGAAGTTAGTGTGTACAGGTTTGCATTTTGAGGTTTCTTTATTTTCTTCTTGCAATCAAAGTTAAGTTGGTATCAGTATTAAATACTTATTATAACTATAGAATGTTTTTTGTAAGGTTATGATAACCACAAAGCAAAAACCTATAACAGATAATGTAAAAGTAAAAAACAACAAATTTAAACATATACTACAAAGGAAAGTCACTTAACCAAAAAGGAAGACTGGAAGAAAGGAAGAGAGGAGTTACAAAACATAAGGAAAATAAGTAACGAATAGGCAGTAGTAAGTCCTTACCTGTTAATAATAATATTGAATGTAATTGGACTAAATTCTCCAATTAAAAGACATAGAGTAGCAAATAGATTAAAAAACAGGACGCAACTATGTGATGCCTACACAAAACTCACTTCATCTATGAATAAACACATAGACTGAAAGTGAAGGAATGGAAAAAGGCATTCCACACTAATGGAAATCCAAAAAGGGACAAAAGTAGCTATACTCATATCAGATAAAGTGAACTTTGAGTCAAAACTGTAAAAAGAGACACAAATAGTCATTATATAATGATAAAGGAGTCAACTCAGCAAAATGTTTTAACAATAATAAATATATGTGCACCCAACACCAGAGCACCCAGACATATAAAGTGTATGTTAATAGATCTAAAGGGAGAGATACACTGCAATACAATAATAACATGAGACTTCAACACTCACTTTCAGCAAGGGACAGATCATCCAAGCAGAAAATCAACAAGAAAAATTACAATTAAACTATACTCTCAAACTGACCTAACAAACATTTAGAGAACAAGTCATTCAATGGCTACAGAATATTTTTCTTATCAACACATGAAACATTCTCCAGGAAAGATCATATGCAGGGCCACAAAACAAGTCTCAAAAAATTCAGAAAAGTCAAAATCTATTTAATATATTTTCCAACCACAACAGAATAAAACTAAGAATCAATAACATAATGAATTTTGAAAACTGTCCAAATACATTAAAAGAAAATAACATGCTCCTGAATGACCAATGAAGTCAATAAATAAAAGAAGAAGAAATTTAAAAATTTTCTTGAAACAAAGGAAACACTACATTCCAGAACCTATGGGATACAGCAAAAATGGTACTAAGAGGGAAGTTTATAGCAATAAATGCTTACATCAAAAAAATAGAAAGACTTCAAATAAAGAACTCAACAATGTACCTAGAGGAACTAGAAAATCAAGAACAAAGCAAATCGAAATTGGTAGAAGGAAGTAAATAATAGAGATTAGGGCATAAGTAAATAAAATTGAGACTAAAAAAATACAGAAGATTGACAAAAGAAAAAGTTTTTTAAAATACAAAATTGACAAATATTTAGCTTGACTAACCACAGAAGAAAGAGGATTCAAGTAAATAAAACCAGAGATGAAAAAGGAAACATTGCCACTGAAACTACAGAAACACAACAAATCGTTAGATATTAATATGAGCAATAACATGCCAACAGATTAGACAACCTAGAGGAAATGGATAAAGTCCTGATATTAATACATATAATCCATCAAGTTTGACCCATGAAGAAATGGAAAACCCAAACAGACCAATAATGAGTAACAAAATCTAAGGAGTAACAAAAAGTTTACCACCAATGAAAAGCCCAGGAAATGATGGATCCGGTGCTGAATTCTACCAAACATTTAAAGAAAAGCTAATACCAATTCTACTCAAACTATTTCAAAAATGGAAGAGGAGGTAATATTTCCAAACTCAACATATTAGCCACCTGATACCAAAACCAGACAAGGATACACACACACAAAAGAAAAATACAGACCAAAATCCCTAAAAAACATAGATACAAAAATCCTCAACAGTACACTAGCAAATAGAATGCAACAACACATTAAGAAGTTCCTTCACCATGATCAAGTGGGATTCATCCTAGGGATGCAAGAATGGTTCAACATATACAAATCAATTAATATGATACATGGTGTCAACAGAATGAAGGACAAAACCCATATGGTCATTTCAATAGATGCTGAAAAAGGCTTCAATAAAATTAAATTCAATAAATCCCTCCATGATGAAACACGGAAGAAATTGGATTTAGAAAGTCAACATGATAAAGACCATATATGACAAGCCCACAGCTAATACCACACTGAATAAGTAAAAACTAAAATCCTTTCTGCTAATGAGTGGAACAAAGCAAGGATGCCCACTGCCACTACTTTTATTCAACATGGTACTGGAAGTTCTAGCCTGAGCAATTAGGCAAGAAAAGGAAATAAATAACATCAGAATTAAAAAAGAAGAAGTAAAATTATCCTTGTTTGCAGACTCCACCAAAGACCTCTTAGAACTGGTACACAAATTTACTAAAGTTGCAGGATACAAAATCCACATACAAAAGTCAGTAGCATTTCTATATGCTAATAGCAATCAATCTGAAAAAGAAATCAAGAAAGCAATTCTCTTTCCAACTTTATGAAAAATATACCTAGAAATAAATTTAATCAAAGAAGTAAGATCGCTACAAGGAAAACTATAAGACATTAATAAAAGAAATAAGAACACACAAAAATGGAAAGGTATTTCATGCTCATGGATTGGAAGAATTAATGTTGTTAAAATGTGTATACTACCCAAAGTGATCTACAGATTCAGTGCAATCCTTATCAAAATTCCAATGACATTCTTCATGGAAATTGGAAAAACAATCTTAAAATTTGTATGGACCCACAAAAGCTAAGGCAATACTGAGAAAAAAAAAACAAAGCTAGAGGCGTAATAGCATGGTGCTGGCATTAAAACAGACACATAAATCAATGGAACAGAATAGAGAACCCAGAAATAAATAAACACCCTTACAGCCAGACAATTTTCAACAAAGGCAGAAAGAACATACATTTGGGAAAGGACAGTCTATTCAATAAATAGTGCTGGGAAACTGGATATTCACATGCAGAAGAATGAAACTAGATCTCCATCCTTCACCATACACAAAAAATCAACTCGAAATGGATTAAAGTCTTAAATGTAAGACTTGAAACTATAAAAGTACTAGAAGAAAACATTGGGGAAATGCTCCAGGACATTGGTCTGGGCAAAGATAATTTGTGTAAGACCTCAAAAGCACAGGCAACAAAAGCAAATCTAGACAAATGGGATTACATCAAGTTTAAAAGCTTCTGCATAGCAAAGGAAGCAATCAACAAAGAAACAACTCACAGAATGTGAGAAAATATTTGTAAGCTATCCATTCCATAAGAGATTAATAACCAGAACATACAAGGAACTCAAAACAACTGAACAACAAACAAACAGATAATCTGATTAAAAAATGGGCAAAATATCTGAATGGACATTTCTAAAAAAAGACACACAAATACCTAACAGGTATATTTAAAAATGCTCAACATCATTAATCATCAGGCAAATGTAAATCAAAACTGCAGTGATACGTCATCTTACACCAGTTAGAATGGCTATTATCAAAAAGACAAAAAATAACAAATGCTGGTGAGGATGCCGAGAAAAGGGAACACTCATATACTGTTGGTAGAAATGTAAAGTAGTACAGCTATCATGGAAAACAGTATGGAGGTTCCTCAAAAAACTAAAAATTGAGCTACCATATGATCCAGCAATCTCACTGCTGGGTATATATCCAAAAGAAAGGAAATCACTACACCAAAGAGTTAACTACACTTCCGTGTTTATTACAGCACTATTCATAATAGCCAAAATATGAAGTCAACCTAAGTGTCCATCAGTGGATGAATGAATAAAGAAAATGTGGTATTAATGAACAATGGAAAAGAAAACAAAATGAAATCCTGTCATTTGCAGCAACATGGATGGAAGTGGAGGTCATTATGTTAAGTGAAATAAGCCAGGCCCAGAAAGACAAATATTGCTTGTTCTCCCTCATAGGTGGGAGTTAAAAAAGCAAACCTCATGGAGATAGAAAGTAGAATGGTGGTTACCAGAAGCGGTGAAGGGAAGAGGGAAGGGGAAAAACAAGAGAAAACTGGTTAATGGGTACAAAAATACAATTAAATAGAAGAAATAAATTCTAATATTTAATAGTACAGTAGGAAATTTTAGTCAATAGTAATATGTTGTACATTTCAAAATAGCTAGAAGAAAAGAATTGTAATGTTCCCAATGCAAAAAAAGATTAATATTTGAGTTGATGGCTATCCCAATTACCCTGATTTGATTATTACTTATTGTACACATGCATCAAAACATTACATGTACCCCCAAATATGCACAATTATAATATATTAATAAAACATTCAAACAAGTATTTTTTGAATCACTATGCTATAAGATCATTTCCTCAGGAGTAGAGCAAAGAGGAGCCAAAGCATCATGCAATCATTTGACAATTTGCAGTGTTCCCATAAAAGATAAGATTTTGAGATGATTCTAAATGCTTAGTTCTAAGCAGACTCTGACTTGACAGGTAAGATAGAGAAACTGATGAACACCCCTCTTTCTGGCATAGTGTTCTCAAAATGTTTCAAGGCTATACAAATGAAGATTCCAACAATAAAGTTCCAACCATCTACCGTTCTCCACAAAATTCTTCTTGTGCTAAAAACTTTAGTCTGTGGTTTATTTATCAGAACATATACCACACAACTCTGTGGAGATGCTTCCCTGTGCCAGTGACACTCTGGGCTCTCCATACTTTTACTTTTTAGAAGTTCGGAAGCAAAACATGCTTACACTTCTCAAACACAGCATTAGTCCCTTGAGATGAGGAGGAAATAAGTACTAGTGTCCTTTTTTTCAACAGGGAAACTGGACAGAGAAAAGTAATGTGTTAGCTAAATCTCTGTTTGCTGAAGCAAAAGGCAATAAATAAATAAATAAATAAATAAATAAATTATCCTTTTATTTATAAGGATAATTATAAATAAAGGATAATTATAAATAAAGGGTAAAGGGGCAATTTTCCAGGTAATTGGTACAAAACCATTTGATGTCTTCAATAATATGGGAATGGTTTCAGCACTATGTATTTGCAATCTCTATTTTAGTTTTAGAGATAGAGACACAAAAGGATTAGAAGATTGAGCACCATATTTTTATAACTCCACATTTCAATTTCCAGAGATTTGTAGGATGGGAGCAAAATCAGTGCTGGTGTTTTTAACTGTATATTAATTTACCTATTTCCAAAATCTGGAAGAAAACAGATAGAATAGTGCTTTGCTTGAAAGAGTGTTTTGTGAAAAGAACAAACATTCATTTGGGAGTTCTCATCTCTAGCTTGCTTTTCTTTATGGAACTGACAGGATAGATAATATTGTAGAAGCAGAAGTAAAGTGACAGTGAATTGAACCACATGGCATCATTAAACAGGTGTGTCTGACCATCCCAATCAGCAAACTGCAATTTAGATAAGGAGAATTGTGGAAACAATATATGTGTAGTTTGCTTTCTAAATAAGTAAATATGGGTGAACAAGGTACCAGTCATAGACATAAATGTAAGAACTAAAATTATAAAACTTTTGGAAGAAAACCTAGGAGCAAATCTTCCTGACTTTGTGTTAGGCAAGGGTTTCTTAGCTATGCCATCAAAAGTGGCAAAAGTAATAAATAAATGAATAAATTGGACTTCATCAAAATCAAAATATTCTGTGCTTCAAATCATCAAGAAAGTGAAAAAACCACAGAATGGGAAAAAATATTTATGTTTTATATATAGTAAAAGACTTGTATCCAAACTATGCAAAGAACTCTTAAACTCAGCAATGAAACCACAAAAAACCTATCTTGCAAATGCACAAAGGATTTGAATAGATATTTCTCCAGAGAAGATACACAAATGGCCACCAAGCTCATGAAAAGATGCTTACCATCATTATTCATTAGGGAAATGCAATGCAATGAGATCCCATTCACAGCAACAACGAAACAAAACTTCACACTAAGGACAGGGCTCGGTGGCTCACGCCTGTAATCCCAGCACTTTGGGAGGCTGAGGCGGGTGGATCACGAAGTCAGGAGATCGAGGCCATTCTGGCTAACACTGTGAAACCCGTCTCTACTAAAAATACAAAAAATTAGCCGGGAGTGGTAGCGGGCGCCTGCAGTCCCAGCTACTCGCGAGGCTGAGGCAGGAGAATGGCGTGAACCAGGGAGGCGGAGCTTGCAGTGAGCCGAGATCGCGCCACTGCACTCCAGCCTGGGCGACAGAGCGAGACTCCGTCTCAAAACAACAACAACAACAACAACAACAACAACTTTACACTAAGGTGGCTAAATTAAAAAGACAGACAGCTAACAAGTGTTGGAAAGGATGTGGAGAAATTGGAAACTTCACATATTGCTGGTGGGAAAATGAAATGGCGCAGCTATTTTGGAAAAACAGTTTTGAAGTTTCTCAAACTCTTACACATAGAGTTACTACATGACCCAGCAACTCTCTGCTCAGTAAAAACTCAAAAGAATTTAAAACATACGTCCACACAAAACTTTCTCCCTGAATGTTCATAACATATTCACAATAGCCAGAAAGTGGAAACACCCACATCATCAGTTGGAGGGTACATGAACAAATAGTAATGGAAATTTGTTTGTGGATTAACAGCTGTGCCGTGAAATTTTATTTGGCCCTACAAAGTAATGTGATAACTGTTACAACATGATGAACCTTGAAAACATTATGCTAAGTCAAAGAAGCCAACACAAAAGTTAATGTATCGTATGATTCCATTTATATGAAATGTCTGGAATAGGTGAGTTCATAAACACAGAAAGTACATCCGT
Organism: Pan paniscus; assembly: GCF_029289425.2. Classification (NCBI taxonomy): domain Eukaryota; kingdom Metazoa; phylum Chordata; class Mammalia; order Primates; family Hominidae; genus Pan; species Pan paniscus. The sequence goes on along the minus strand of NC_073263.2, from coordinate 33,262,714 downwards.
GATTGCAGGGGCTGGATGGAGGGTGGTATGGGGTAAGACTGCTAATGGACATGGGGTTTCTTTTTGGGTGATGAAAACTTTCTAAAATTAGCAATGATAGATGCAAAACCCTGTTAATATACTAAAAGCCACTACATTGTACTCTTTAAAATGATGAGTATTTTGGTATGTGACTTAAAATAAAGTAGTTATTTTTACAAGTTGTGAATAAGGAGTACAGTTTGGGTGGCTGGGAAGCAGGGAAGCAGGAATGACAAAGAAGATGTGATCAAATTCTCTGCAGGTCATAGAATCTTTACTGAGTTTTTGTTTGTTTGTTTGTTTTTTTAGAATGCTGTTTTCATGTTTTGTGTTCCTCCACTGGACTTAATCTAATGCATCCAAAGCATAAGAAGAAAGGGTCCTGTTCCCAAGTACCAGGGAAATTGGGCATTGCTTCCAGAAGACATGAAGAAACCTGCAGCAGATTCTACTCTGGATTTTGCACAAGATCGTGTTTCAAGTCAAGGTGAACCCCAGAAACTGAGAAGGTCAATCCACTCAAGAGAAAATGCTCAACTAAGGAGGAGATAAAGTTCATTTCTTGTGATTTGATTTTTTTCCCCTTGCAAATAAAAATCACATTCATTCAAAATCAAAGACATTGAATTAGCTGCATAAGAAGTCATGGATAATTTAGTAAAGATATAGAATCACACAGATAATGGCAAGTGTTGGTGAGGCTTTAGAATAACTGGAATTCTCATACTTTGCAGGTGGGAGTGAAAAATGGTTCGGCCTCTTGGGAAAACAGTTGGGCCTTTTTTTATGAATTTATTCGTACACTTTTAGTGCATGACCCAGCAGCCCTACTTCTAAGTACTTAGAGAAATCAAAACATATTCACACAATAACTTGTATGTGAATTTTTTAAAGGCTTTATTTGTAATCACCCAAAACTGGAAACAAATAACCCTCAGTTGAGGAAAAGATCCCTCAGTTAAGGAAAAGATAAACAAATTGTACATTTGTACCATGTGATACTATTCACCAGTAAAAAATAATGAACTGATTCCTGCAACAAGGTGGATGAATCTTAAATCCATTTTTCTAAGCGAAAGAAGCCAGGCTCAAAGGGTTACATACTTATATAAGATACCACTCGTATAAGATTCTTTTAAGCACAAAACTACAGGGACAGAAAACATATCAGCACTGGCTAGGGGTTAGGGTGGAAAGAGGGGTTGATTACAAAGTACAAAAGACATTTGGGACAATGATAGAACCATTCCACATCTTGATTGTGGTGATGGTGACATGGCTGTATACATTTCTCAAAACTCACAGAAAAATGCGTGACTTTTACTACATGTAAATTATACCTTAATACAAATATGGGAAAAAAATTCCAATGGACTTACTCACTTTTAAAGACAACATTACTTGATTATGTGGGCCTGGAACAATAATTAAAAGTGTTAGTGATCAGACAAAATGCTGTTAATAAAAAATCTGTGAGATTTCTGAAAACATATATATTATATATAATATATAACTACATATTTTACACACACACACACACACACTTACACATAACATCTGTAGGTAATTTTTTTTTTTTGAGACGGAGTCTTGCTCAGCTGCCCAGGCTGCAACCGTCTCCTGGGTTCATGCAATCCTCCCGTCTCAGCCTCTCGAGTAGCTGGGATTACAAGCACCCGCCATCATCCCTGGCTAATTTTTGTATTTTAGTAGAGATAGGGTTTCATCACGTTGGCCAGGCTGGTCATGAACTCCTGACCTCAGGTGATCCGCCCACCTTAGCCTCCCAAAGTGCTAGGATTATAGGTGTGAGCCACCACGCCTGGCCTTCTGTAGGTAATTCTAAGTGAATCATCTGGACTTGCTTCAGATAAAGAATAATTTTGGTTAAACTAGGGCTAAAAATGATTCATTGAGTTTTTCCTTTGGAAAAACATAATCATTGTACTTAATCAGAAAACGTTATTAATACATTGCTGAGAATGAAGAATCACAAAGATGTTTTTGTTTATTTTTATCCCTGTTACAAAATTCTACAAGTCTCTGCAAGCATGTTACCTTTTTAGTTATGTTCCAGGGAAGGAAAAAAAAAAAAAACTGAGGTAGAAATTTTTAGTCCTGAAGTGACATTAGCAAAGATTTCATAAATTTGAGTGACAGATGGTATATGGTATTTATGAGCCCAGTTGTTGAATGCTTACAGAGTAACTCATGTTGTTTATCCAAGGGGAAGAAATGGCATTATCTTGTTTAAAAAGTTGCCATGTTGCAGAGAGACTACAAATCTCACTCAACCTTGAGCCTGTCTCCTTTCTAGTTGTATTAGTAATAGGCAAAGTTTCTTTTGTTCAAGTTATTTACCACATCTAAATGTTTTAATGTAGCTTTTATATGCTGGGCCAAATGTTTATTCCAAATGGAAAACAACTGAATTGTGTTTGCATGAATACGTTTTAACCTATTGTTTGTCATGTTAGAAAGAGTGTCCGTATACATGGATACATTTATTAAATTTGCTTACATATTGTATTTGGATTTGAGTAAACCAGACTTTTCATGTTTTGGTTTCCCTTAATCAAAAAATAAAATTCTATTAAAGTAGAGGGAAAATAAAGAAGCATTTAATGGTATTCATGGATTTTGTATAATTGGTAACAATACATGTGGTAGTGTAGCAGAAAAAGAGTTTTAGCAACTCTTAGTCATCACAGTTTGTAGATCAAATATTACATATATGATGATGATGTGATTCAAATTTGGAACTACAGCTGGGGACTGCTGAAGGTTGCCTGCAGCTTATGAGATATTTTGGAATAGCACTATTACAAATATTTTAGATGCATTTTTTTTCATTTTCACTATTAGTTTTGATTGTTGAGGCCCGTAACAGATTTAAACTGAGTGGATTACAAGCCTGTAAATGTAAAGAGGGCAGGGAATTCCCAGATCTAAAGTTTAATTTTTGGGGGGGAAAAGTGTTCAGATGAAGAGCAAAGATAACAAGTTTGATGTACAAGACTGAAATTGGAGCTGAGGTCTTTGGGACATGGGTTTTTTCCTGTCACTCAAGAGTCTGGGCATTTTAAGGAGAATCAAAGTGGAATCCATGCATGTGAATCTGATGGTGGCTTCTCTGGCAGAGATGAGGTGGTCTGTGGAGAAGCTCTTGGAGACTGCTGTGGGGAAAATTGCTTTATGGAAATGAGGTTGTCGTTTTTTGATAATAGCAAAGATACCTGGATATTTCACGTTTAAAAAACTCCAAACAGTAAAATTTGGTTATTTGTCACTACCCTACACTGCTTCAGTTCACTCCAACATCTTCACAGGAGCTCTCCACCCTGGCCTGGAGTCAGAGGAAAGAACAGTGTTGCTGGAATCCATGTAGTTGAGGCTTAGCTTGATTTTACCTTCTTTATGGATGCACCTTAGTGTGTGTGAGTATGACTGCAAACTAAATTCAAAATGAAGGGGAAAAAGCCAATTTGAGAGCCTTATACTAATGAGAACATGTATTATGAGAGATTCCTGGCAAATTGTATTTTATTTCTAAGATGTCACTTCCCCATGGTAGAAAATTTCATAAGGGCTCTAGGTCTGAAATCTAAGAGTTACCATATATTTTTGGATGAAATGTTCTGAATCCCAGTCTGTAGAGTCTATTCAGACCAAAGTTAAGGACCACGTTATTTACCATTTACCACCCAGGCAAGGGAAATCCAGCCTTCTCCTTGGGGCAGCAGATGATGATTTGTTGGTGGACCTGCAATATTTGCCATCCTATTGACTGGCATGGTTGATCCAGATTATCTAACTGGATGGGGATGCCCTTTCTTCCTGAACACTCATGTGGGCACTGCTCAAAGCTGCCTGATACCTGCTAGACCAAAGAAAGGAATTGAAAACTCATTCCATCCCTAAAAAATCAACTAGAGTCAAAGTGTAACAGCTTTAGCTATGACATAATAGTAAGATCAGAATTCTTATTCTGCCATAATCTTAGAAAACCAGGTCAATATCTTGATTGCATCACTAGATTCTGGGTCGCGTCTGGTATATGAAGAAAGAACAGTGTAAGTTCAGTGTGCTCAGGGATTGAGCTCTGCCAAAAGCACCAACTGAAAAATAAATTCTACACACTAAGGACTCTTGGGGAAAGAGAATGTTTCTCCCTTACCTAATAAGCGCTGCTTCTCAGGCATGGATAGAAAACAAATATCACCATTTCCTGTTCCATAAAATGAAGATAATATAGGATGTGGAGGAGGATAAACTGGCTGGGTTGATGTATATACACCCTTAGCATGGTATATAGCTAATAGTAAGTGTTCAAAAAAGGGTACTCTTTCTATTTCATTTTTCTCGTTAATGAAATAGAACACAGCAACAACTTATTATGGAAAAAAACATTAGGAATAAAGAAGCAAAGTGTATGTAATTCCTTGCTCTATCTTTTGGCATTTTGTTGACTTCGAAATTAGATGAGTCAATATTAACAGATTCCAGAATTATAAAATTTGAGAGTTAAAAGGCACCTTGTTCATTTGCTTATTGGTTTATTGAGTACCTACTATGTATTAGAAATAGAGATGTAAAGATGACTTAGACACTGCCTTGCCCTCCAGGAATATACACTATAAGAGGAATGACTTGCAAACAATGTTAAAACAAAGAAGAAATACAGTGAGACAGACATGCAAAATGTATTAGGAAAGCATTGATGATGAAGACTTAACTCACTGAAGAGGTGAAGTCCTGGTTGTTAGGGAAAGCTACCTGGAGTCTATAAATGATGATGGTTGATTCAAGTTTTTATCTACAGCTGGTTAGTGAGGTATGGAATTTGTCCAGTGTCATGATAGGATGGGTTCAGGGCTATTGAGAAGGCCTAGTGAGCTGAGGCCAGGAAAGGCCCTACTCAGGAAAGCAAGGAGTAATCCACCCACTTGCAGCTGTTGGCGTCTGTAAGGCAGAATTGAAGATCAAGACAAAATAATATCCAAAGGACAGATATTATCTCAGAAAGTATCAGTACTAGGAATTTCAATCTAGTACATAAGGCACAGGAATTGTGGGAAAAAAATAAATATGAGGTAGTGGTGCTGGGATATCAGTGCACTCACAGCCAGACTCTAGCCAGTGATTGAGGAAACACAACATGAAATTTACCTCCTGGAAAGATCTGAAAAAATTTGAAAGGAAATCCCAGCCCCAGCTAAGAGGGCTGTGGTTTAGCTCAAGCCTTAGAGGGTCACCAGGGTAGACAGCATTGCATGCAGAGGTTGTGGTGTCAGGAGCAGGTTGGAGCCCCTGCTAGGTACTGGGCCAACAGTGTAAGAACGCAGAGCAAGTAGGGAAAGCACATACTCTGCAGCTGTCTCTGTGTAAGCTGATGCTCTGGGTGCACCTAATCTCAGCTCTTGATGGTGGTATGGATTAACCAACTGACTGGCTGCTTTCTACTTCACTTCATTTTCAATAAGACTTAAACTGACAATCAGCATGGCTGAAACCCACAGACCACTCAGATACTGACAGTTTATCCAGAGTTGCTGTTTGAGTTTAGATTGCATCTCCAGCTTGTATGTAATGGAAACAATTTATGTGGGTGTCTCATGCATGATGGAGAGACATGTAATTGGAAATTGGGGCACTTGACACTTCTAGGGGATAAGGAATTCGTATCTTGAGAAATATGATGGTTATGAATATGCCTTTAAATCTGAGTTCTTAGAGGCCTAGGTCAAGAATACCCAGAAATTAATAGACCTACATCAGGGCCTGCACACACTGGAAGCATGACTGATTTCTGCTATTCATGAGCACTCTACCACTTGCCATGCATGGTGTGTCATAGCTACTGTGGGACCAATCTGCCTTCCTGCAGTGGACAGACATTCTCCTCTCCCTCACGGACATGGAAGATCAGAGAATTTGGCTGAGCCACTCATGGGATGAGGCTCTCACAATGTCACATACAAACATACTTTTATGCACGAAAACTGCATACTTGCTCCTGGAATATGCATGCTGCTGATCATGATTATCAATATTAACACAAACTATTATTTTAGTGACTGCATCTATGGCAGGTGTGATGCTGAGTATTTTATGAATATTATTTCCAGTCTTCGTGACAACCTTATGATTTAGGTAGCACTGCTAGCTATATTTTTTTAATAAATAAACCATGGCTCATAGAGGTTAAACAAATTTTCCTAGAACATAGAACTGGGAAGGGACTAAGGTTTTATTCAAATCTACTTCTATTGGATGCAAAGCCAGTGCTATCCCCACCACCATCCTGTGTCTATATACCTTTGTCACAGGGCCTACTGCACTTCCAGGCAATTCCTGTTCTGTACCAAGTTGTCATTTAATGAATTTAAAGACATCCTTCATTTTCTGACATATCTAGCAAAAGGAATCAGAAAAGGGAGGGGGAGGTTAAACAGAAAAAGTTCAGTGGAACTAGCACATAAAAAACCCCTATATGTATTATAAATATATACAGTACCTGTGTGAGTGGAATGTAAACCAAAAATAAAATTTTGAGGCCCCCACGCCAAACCATCTGAATGGACTCCCTCTCTCAGTCAGGGCACTCCAAAGTTAACCTGAAGGACAGCTCAGGCCATGACGAGAAGTGAGGGTCAAACATGCCTCCTCATGCCCTCTTCTCTTTTGGAATTCAGGAAAAGCCGACCAGCATTGACATCAACACAGACCTTAAGTATGATGAGAAACATTTACAATCTATTCTTTTTGAAGCCTGCCACCTGGAGGCTTCATCTGCATGGTAAAACTTTGGTCTCCACAAACCTCTTTAATGCAGACATTCCTCTCTGTTGACAAACACTCTTTCAACCAATTGCCAATCAGAAATTGTTTAAATCCACTCATGACCTGGAAGCCCCTACTTTGAGTTGTCCCGTCCTTCCAGATGGAACCAGTGTAAATCTTACATGTATTCATTGACGTTTCATGTCTGCCTAAAATGTATAAAACCTAAGTGTACCTTGATCACCTTGGTGCATGTCATCAGGACCTCCTGAGGCTGAGTCACGGGGACATTCTTAACCTTGGCAAAATAAACTTTCTAAATTGTTTGAGACCTGTTGAGAGGTGAAGCCAGCAGGGCTTCTGGGTCAGATGGGGACTTGGAGAACTTTTGCATCTAGCTAAAGGATTGTAAAGGCACCAATAAGCACTCTGTAAATGGACCAATCAGCGCTCTGTAAAATCGACCAATCAGCGCTCTGTAAAACTGACCAATCAGCCAGATATGGGCGGGGCCAAATAAGGGAATAAAAACTGGCCACTTCAGCCAGCCCCGGCAACCCGCTAGTGTCCCCTTCTGCTGTGTGGAAGCTTTGTTCTTTCACTTTAAACAGTAAATCTTGCTGCTGCTCATTGTTTGGGTCCAGACTACCTTTATGAGCTGTAACACTAACCGCGAGGGTCTGTGGCTTCACTTCTGAAGTCTGCAAGAGCATGAACCCACCTGAAGGAAGAAACTCAGGACACATCTGAACATCTGAAGGAACAAACTCCGGACACACCATCACTGTAGCACTCACCACCAGGGTCCGCGGTTTCATTCTTGTTTTGTTTTGTTTTGTTTTTTGAGACGGAGTCTTGCTCTGCCGCCCAGGCTGGAGTGCAGTGGTGCGGTCTTGGCTCACTGCAAGCTCCGCCTCCCGGGTTCATGCCATTCTCCTCCCTCAGCCTCCCGAGTAGCTGGGACTACAGGTGCCTGCCACCACACCCGGCTTATTTTTTGTATTTTTAGTAGAGATGGGGTTTCACCGTGTTAGCCAAGATGGTCTCGATATCCTGACCTCGTGGTCTGCCCGCCTCAGTCTCCCAAGGTGCTGGGATTACAGGCGTGAGCCACAGCGCCTGGCCGGCAGCTTCATTCTTGAAGTCAGCGAGACCAAGAACCTCCGGAAGGAGTCAATTCCGAACACACTGTCTCAGATACTTTTAAGTTCACAGCCAATTATGCATGCACATACATATTTTATATACACACACTGTCAAAAATTATAAAACTTCAAAAGTACTGGACAATAAAAAGCTGAGGGGCTTAATAAAATTCTATGGTTCTCTGAAAGCAAAGAAAATGCAATTTTTCACAAGAATGGTCTCAGAAGTAGGTCTCCAAGGCAAGGAATCTTGCCCTACCTTGTTCCTTCAATGCCATTGAGCTGTTGGTGTAGAAATGCAGCCACCATCCCTGGAACAATTTACTTCACAAAGGATTCTACAATACGGGGCAAACCACTATGTAAAAGTCAGATGTCTTTTACTTTTTAGAAGTGCCTATCCTATGCCAAGGAGAGGCATAGGATACTATTCCCATTTTTGAAAATGTTCCCTTTTTGATGAAAAATGTTCAAAGCTAGGACAAAGCATTCTTAATTGAAATAATTCAGAAAAAAAATAGCTCCGGATGGTGGGCGTTGAGAAGATGCTTGAAAACTGCAGAAAAAAATTCCAGAAATATAATTTTAGTATCGTTTTTTCCTGACTTTTTTTTTCTTTTTGAGACGGAGTTTCTCTCTTGTTGCCCAGGCTGCAGTGCAGTGGCGCGATCCCGGCTCACTGCAACCTCCGCCACCCCCACCTCCCCCTCCACCGCCCAGGGGTCAAGAGATTCTCCTGCCTCAGCCTCCCAAGCAGCTGAGATTACAGGCACGCGCCAACACATCCAGCTAATTTTTGTATTTTTAGTAGAGACAGGGTTTCGCCATGTTGGCCAGCTGACCTTAGGTGGTCCACCCGCCTCGGCCTCCCCAAGTGCTGGGATTACAGGTATGAGCCATCGCGCCCAGCCCTTTCCTGTCCTTTAAAAATCTCTTTGTTGTGTGGCCGAGGCAGCTTTATGGGTTCTTTATGACAAGTAAGGGGGAAACCTGAATGACTGTTTTCTTGGTAAAAGCTAGAGCTGAGTGCAGATGCAATCTGTTATCACTCAGGGAGCCAGGGCAGAACGGTATATTCCATTACACGTCCGCAGCTGCGTGGGATGTAATGGTTTCTGGTGTCAGAGGTGAAGAGCTTCAATTTAACGGAGACTTCTTGCTGCAAGATTTGCTACAAGGAGTTTGTGAACCTTTTGATATGTATATTTCCAAGTATGTAAGACCCAGAAATAGAAAAGCCCCCATTGGAAATATTCTCACAGATCACAAACAGCCCAGGAAAGCTAATGGCCTGAAAGGTATCCTCCCCATCCACCTTTCTCCCATCCCACCCCCAACACACACACACACACACACACACACACACACACACACACACACACACACACACATCAAATACATACATTTGGAGAAGACAGGAAGTGTATGCTCCAAATATAGAGAGGGCTTGTGCTTATGGTGGGACCCGATTTGATGGACTTCTGTGTTTTCTGTCATTCTGTGAAAGGGATCTTCCTCTTTGACCTCTATCCTGTTAAAAATTTGTGTTTTCCTGCTAAAAAACTTTGTTTTCTAGCTTTTCTGAGGAGACAGATTATACACTTAGCACAGTAAATAGCACTTCCTGAGCCACTGAGGACAGGAATTTTTTTCCTAGAAAATAAGCAAACCTGAGTGTGTGTGTAACTGGATTTTTTTTTCTTCTCTTAGCTGGAAGGTGTCATGTTTAATGAGTGGCTTTAACCGTTTTTTGCACCCAAATCCACACCTTCATGCCTGTACCTTGAGGCCTCCAAGGAAACAATAATATGGCAGAAAATACCAGGATGGCAATAATGTATCAGATCAGGGATAGGATTCTTTTTCTTATGAAGTCAGGTGAATTGGTTCTCTCTGAAAGGAAAGCCTTCAAAATGTGCGAGGGAAATACAAGGGATTTCAGAAAAATCTGTTGAATTTTTAATAATCTTTCAAATCCCTCTGAGCAGGGAACAACGTTACTTTGCATCCACAAGGACAGCAACTGCAATCTTTCCAGGCCCTAAAATGTTATAGTCAGAACCTTCACTCTGGGCCAGAAGGCCTCTGCAAAACTTCCAGAAGAAAAATCAAAAGTAATTTTAAAAACCTTCAGAGTAAACTATAACATCTACATCTCCACACAGACTGAGTTTCTGATCATGAAAACAAACACTATTCCACTGTTGACTTCATTTTGGAATCATCAGATTGTTATCTTAACAATAAACAGTTTCAACTAAACCATCTCTTATTCAGATTTTTGAAACAGCCAGTGCAAAAAAGGACACACTCTCTCTACACATGACAAATATATCTTTCTTAGACTTTAAAAGGAATTTCTTCAAATTGTTTGCAATTAAATACTGTTCAGAACAATACAAGAAACTCTGACAGGGTTCTAGAAATACTGAAAATCAAAATAGCAAGAGTGAACCGCTTTGATCTAGGGATTCTACAATTAAAGTTTCTTGAACTATACAAGATTTATAAGCACTGTTATCAAACATGGCAACAGGTAGAATTTGATCAGAGAAAGCCATACAGATACATCTAGATTTGTAAAATCCAAGGACGAAGGCTTTAATCGGGTGCTGCAGCCATGGAGATGGGAGCTCAGTCTCAAATCCATCTCCCCTGACAGACTACAACTAGGGATTTATATAGAAAGGAAAGGATGTAACAATGTGTAAGAAAATAGGAGGGGCAAGGAAGCAACAATGATAAATGAGGGGTCAGACTTGAGATGCCTGACCTGGTGAGTTTTAGTTCTTTGGCACTTTTTCTGAGAGACCTGAAGGTTGTTTCCTGAGGTAGGAACTCAGATGAAACAAATGTAAGTTACAAGCTTTAAGACCAGGGGTCAATTTGCAATTAAATATTGTATGTTTATCAAACAAATGAACAAAAACAAACCTATCTATGGCAATGGTCCCCAACCTTTTTGGTGCCAGGGACTAGTTTCATGGAAAACAATTTTTCCATGGTCCAGGGGTGGAGTGGGGGGTTTGTGGGGTGGATGGTTTCAGGATGAAACTGTTCAACCTCAGATCCTCAGGCATTAGATTCTCATAAGGAGCACACAACCTAGATCCCTCGTATGCACACTTCACAGTAGGATTTGCACTTGCATGAGAATCTAATGCTGCTGCTGATCTGACAGGAGGTGGATTTCAGGTGGTAACGCTTGCCCACCCACAGCTCACCACCTCCTTTGTGGCCTGGGTCCTAACAGGCCACCAACCCCTGATCTATAAGATTATTGTGTCAATTTCTAGAAGACACTCCAAGTGTTCAACTTCCAGTGCAGCTCATGGCATCTTCAGAGGGAGCTTTTTCAGGGTCATCACTCTGGAGAGATAAAGGAGTGAGCAAACTGGCTTTTCTGTGTCTGGTGTGTCTTGGAGTTTAATAGGGAAGATTAAACTTTTTAGAAACAACTATATCTCTCCTAGCTGCAAATAACCTTGAGAGCTCTCTTGAGAGAAAGGATCTCAGCCTTTACTGAGGAGAGATGTTCATTGGAAATGTCAGCGATGTTTTCATGTTTCAGCTATAGGTTTAGTTGTAGTTACACTTAGTTCTACTAGCTTAACATCCATGGTAAAAGTTCTAAGTGGTGAATATTATTTCTCCTTGCCCTGAAGACTGGGTCCCATAGGAGGAGGGTGGACAGGCTTCCAAATTCCTTTCCCATCCTGCACCCTCCTTGGTGCCCCCCTGTATCCCTTCCATCTTGGAAAACTCTTGCTTTGTCTTCTTAGCCCCCAACTTTGCTGGTCAGATGTCCTAAGACCCGCACTTGGCAATCTTGTCTTATCTCTATACCCACTCCTTGAAAAAATGTATCCCATGGCTCTGCAATTTAGCAGCTCCTAGATTCCCAGCCTCAGATCCCATCCCCACTCTTCTCAACACAACAGTGTGGCTAAGTGGAGGGCCCTGCAGTCATACTGTCTGGGTTCAAAACTCCACCCATCAACTTGCAGACTGTGTGACTTGTACAAGTGACTTAGCCTGTCTATGGGCCTCAGTGTCCTCATCAGTAAAATGGTGAGGCTGATAGTGCTTGAGGTTATTTCGAAGAATGTGTGTGTTAAATGCATGGAAAACACTTGGAATAGCACTGGGCATATCAGATGTGCTCAGGAATGTTAGTGGCTATGGCTGCTACTGCTGCTGCTACAATTTAAGACATCTACCTGAATGTCTTGCACGCACCTTGAAACCAATATTTCTTAATGCAATTGTGAGCCAGGTAGATAATACATTGTGTCATTTAACCCGCACAACAGCTCTCAAAGTAGTATTCCAGTTATCTGACCGTCTACTGCTTCATAACAAACAACTCCAAATGTGGTGGCCTTAAAAACCATTTTATTAGGCACATGAATTCTCTGAGTAGGGAATTCCAACCAGCACAGGGAGGGTGGCTCCTGTTTCACCATGTCTGGGACCTCACATGGGGGTGATGCAAGCAGCTGGCAGTTGAAATCAACCAGAAGTTTCTTGATCTACATGTCTGGCACCCACAGGGGACTACTTGAGAGTTGGGTTTGGCTGAGACTGTTGACCAGGTCACCTACACGTGGCCTCCCCATGTGACTTGAGCTTCTCAGAGCCTGGCAGCTGGGTTCCAGGAGGTAGCATTCTAACAAGACATCTGGAGAGTAAGAGACAGAAGACAGAAACTGAAAGACCTTTTATGAGCTAGCCTCGAGACAGAGCATTGCTGCTACCATACGTGGTTGGCTAAAGCAATCAAAAGCCTGCCCAGGTTCAAGGTTAGGGAAGATAGACTTCACCTTTTATTGGGAGGAGTGTCAACAAATGTATGTTCCTTTTAAAAAATTGCTACAGGCAGGTATTATTATGACTATCCCTCAATAATGAAGAAATAGAAGCTTAAATGGATTAATACAGTAACTTAATGAAGGTGACATAGTTAGAAGGTGGACGAATCCAGATGTGAGCTCAAGATTTTATGTTGAGCATGAGTTTATTCTTATTTATTCTGCTAGGCACTTTACACAGTTTCAATATAAGAACCAATGTTTCTGTTCAATTATTAAAAATTCTCAGCTGTTTTCCCTTGAAATATTGCTTATCTTCCAATTCTATTCTCATTTCAAGAATTTACTAATTCTCTTTTTAACTAGATCTCAGTTAGAGTTATGACCTTTTTAAATGTGTTTCAAGAATTTCTAATTACTTATTTTTCATATATACCTGTTTATATTTCCATTCTGCTTATTTTTGCTTTATAATTTTTAAAAGTTTTTAAAGTGAGTTTTATTCTTTTATCTCTTTTGGAACTCTAAACTCAACTGGAGAACGTATCAGAATCCTATTAACTAGAAAGCTCTTGTCAAAATGCATCTCCCTTATTTTCCTCCTTCCTATCCTCCCCTACCCAAACAATAGATTTAGCCAGTTACAGATAGATCCCAGACATGTTTATTTTAGGAATGCTTCTGAGGTGATAATGACCCACTGCCCATCCATCTTCCCCACCCTCTTTCTGCTGACCCATCCCTCAATGCACACACTCCACCCAAGTTTGGGAATCATCACTTTAAAACATAAATTTAAAAAGTATCATGCATGGTAGGTCTTGATTGTGTGTGTTTGTTTACTACCAATCCATCCCAATACCAAGCAGCGCCATTTCCAATTATACTGGAAATATGGATTCTTTGGGGTCATGTAGAACATACTACCTGAAATTTGGGGAGACCCAGATACAACCACCACCACCTTCATCCTCTTCAAGTAACTAAGCTATTTCAGAAAAATGGAGGAATTGTGATGGTAAAGGAGAGATTTCACAGCCCTAAGCAGGACCAAAATGGGATGGGTGCATGGCAGGTATGTTCTAAGGCTTGAAGTTAAGTCAACAGAAAACCCAAATGCACTGTTATTCAACAGAGGCCTTAAGTGATCAAGGAACAACTTGAGGCACTGGGCACCATGGGGAAGAGATTCCAGGAGAACAGGGGAAGGTTGTGGAAGGGGCAGTGGTGGGGGAGGGGGAGGAGTTCCTCCTTAAACAGTTTAACTAATTGGTCATATTGTTACTGGTGGAGGTTGTCCAGGTTCTTCATAACTTGAACAAAGAATTGGACAAAACAGATAAACAGAACAAGGAAAGAATGAAGCAATACAAGCAGAGATTTATTGAAAATGAAAGTACACCCCACAGGGTGGGAATGGGATGAGCATAGGGGCTCAAGAGCCCCGTTGCAGAATTTTCTGGGGTTTAAATACCCTCTGGAGGTTTCCATGGGTTATTTGGTATATGTAAATGAAGAGGATGTAATTGGAAGATTTCATATAAATTGCTTCTGTTTTTTAAAAAATCAAATCAGGACTGAGCATGGTGGCTGACGCCTGTAATCCTAGCACTTTTGGGAAGCCTATGTAAATGAATACATACATAGGAATGCCTATGTAAATGAATACATTTACATAGGCATTCCTATGTAAATGAAGAGGATGAAGTAAATTTACAAAGTCATTCACTTGGTGTACGCCCTATGTAAATGGTGAGGATATTTCCTGTCATAGCTGAAGTGTTTCCATTCGATTTAGTTCTAGGAAGTCAGTGTGAATCGGCCTTATGTTCCCTGCCTCCAGATCCTATTCTCCTGCCTCAATATTGTTTCTTGGGGGCAGGAGGGCGGGGTGAGGGGCGGTTCTTACTGCCAATTTATAAGACAAAAAAAAAAGGTTGTCAATCACCTTTTAATGTATACTCTGCATTTTAAAAAAGATTTTTATTTTTTTTGGACGAAAGCAAAAGTCAGACAGGTCTCAAAACCTTACATACCCATCCTGAATAGCATTCTTCAACTGATAGCAAATAACTGCTTTTCTAAATTGGACTCAAAATATGACTGGAGATTTTTGCCCTAACTAATATGCAGCCATGTGCTTTTTTATATAAATCTGATCAATAAAAAGATTCACTGATGAAATGTCAACAGGTAATGGTTTTAATCACAAAGAGATTCACCATAAATTTTTTCTAAATAGCAAGTTTCTTTAATAAAGTATGATTTTTTTTTTTTTTTTTGAGACAGAATCTTGTTCTGTCGCCCAGGCTGGAGTGCAGCAGCATGATCTCGGCTCACTGCAAGCTCCACCTCCCGGGTTCACGCCATTCTCCTGCCTTATCCTCCCAAGTAGCTGGGACTACAGGTACCTGCCACCATGCCTGGTAATTTTTTTATATTTTTTAGTAGAGACAGGGTTTCACTGTGTTAGCCAGGATGGTCTCCATCTCCTGACCTCACGATCCGCCCGCCTCAGCCTCCCAAAGTGCTGGGATTACAGGCATGAGCCACTGTGCCCAGCTGATTTTTTTTTAAAGACAAGGTCTCACTCTGTCACCCAGGCTGGAGTGCAGCTGCGTGATCTTGGCTCACTGTAGCCTCCACCTCATTGGCTCAAGCAATCCTCCTGCCTCAGCCCCCCAGGTAGCTAGGAGTATAGGTGTGCACCACCACGCCTGGCTGATTTTTTGTATTTTTAGTAGAGACAGGGATTCACCATGTTGCCCAGGCTGGTCTCGAACTCCTGAGCTCAAGCCATCTGCCCTCCTTGGCTTCCCAAAGTGCTCGGATTACAGGCGTCGGCCACCATGCCCAGTGCTGATTTGATTTTTTTAAAAACAAAAGCAATCTATATGAAATCTTCCAAGAAAACAGTAAATTCATGAAGAACAGTATTCTAACATTTGCTCTTGAATCCACTGTTTAAAAACATTAAGATAATTTATTTTTAGAGTAGTTTTAAGTTTCCAAAACCGTCAAGCAGAAAGCACAGTTCCATATACCCACCTCTCTCACCTTCTCCCCTCCCCACCCCAGGTTTTCCATTAACATCTTGCACTGCTGCACTACGTTTGTCACAACTGATGAACCAGTGCCAAAACATTATTACTAAAAGTCCATAGTTTGCAATAAGGTTGTTCTTTGAGCTGTACACTCTCCGGGTTTTGACACAGGCATAATGACATGTATCCACTATCACAATATCACACAGAATAGTTTCACCTCCCTAAAAATCTCTGTGCACCACCTATTCACCCCTCCCTCTCTCCCACTGAACCCCTGGCAACCATTAATATTTTTTACTGTAGCTACAGTTTTGCTTTTTCTAGAATGTCATATAGATGGAATCATATTTATTGTAGCCTTTTCAGACTTGCTTTTTTCACTCAGCAATATGCATTGAAGTTTCCTCCACATCTTTTCATAGCTTGACAGCTCATTTTGTGTCCAGAATTGGTGGGCTCTTGGTCTCGCCGACTTCAAGAGTGAAGCCGTGGCCCCTCCCCGTGAGTGTTACAGTACTTAAAGGCGGCAGGTCCGGAGTTTTATTCCTTCAGATGTTCAGATGTGTCCAGAGCTTCTTTCTTCTGGTGGGTCCGTGGTTTCGCTGACTTCAGGAGTAAAGCTGCAGACCTTCACGGTGAGTGTTACAGCTCATAAAGGCAGCACGGACCCAAAGACGGAGCAACAGCAAGATTTACCACGAAGCAAAAGAACAAACCTTCCACAACCCGGAAGGGGACTCAAGTGGCCCACCACTGCTGGCTGGGGCAGCCTGCTTTTATTCCCTTATCTGACCCCACCCACATCCTGCTGATTGGTCCATTTTACAGAGTGCTGATTGATCCACTTCACAGAGAGCTGATTGGCCCATTTTACAGAGAGCTGATTGGTCCATTTTGACAGGGTGCTGATTGGTGTGTTTACAAACCTTGAGCTAGACACAGAGTGCTGATTGGTGCATTTACAATCCTTTAGCTAGACACAAAAGTTCTCCAAGTCTCCGCTAGATTAGCTAGACACAGAGCACTGATTGGTGCCTTTACAAACCTTGAGCTAGACACAGAGTGCTGATTAGTGCCTTTACAATCCTTTAGCTAGACACAAAAGTTCTCCAAGTCCCTACCTGACTCAGGAGCCCAGCTGGCTTGCCTAGTGGATCCCACACCGGGGCCTCGTCTGGCACCGCATGCCCACACTCCTCAGCCCTTAGGTGGTCAATGGGAACTGGGATCCCCGGAGCAGGGGGCATGTCCATCAGGGAGGCTCGGGCCTTGCTGGAGCCCACAGGAGAAGAGGTGGGAAGGCGGGTGCTCGGGCATGGCGGGCTGCAGGTCCCCATCCCTGCCTGGGGGGAGGCGGCTGAGGCCCTGCCAGAATTCGAGTGCAGCATGGGCGAGCCAGCAGTGCTGGGGGACCTTGTGTACCCTCCGCAGCTGCTGGCCCAGGTGCTAAGCCCTTCACTGCCTGGTGCGGCACCAGCGGGCGCTCTGAGTTCCGGGCGCGGAGCCCATGCCCACCCGGAACTCACGCTGGCCTGCGATCGCTGGGGCAGCCCGGGTTCCCGCCCGCGCCTCTCCCTCCACACCTCCCGGCAAGCAGAGGGAGCCGGCTGCGGCCTCGGCCAGCCCAGAGAGGGGCCCCCACAGTGCAGTGGCGGGCTGAAGGGCTCCTCAACAATGGCCAGAGATGGCCAGAGTGGACGCTGAAGCTGAGGAGGTGCCCAGGGCGAGCGAGGGCTGCTAGCACGTTGTCACCTCTCAGTTTCTTTTTATAGCTGAATAATATTCCATTGTATAGATGGACCATAGTTTATTTATCTGTTCACCTACTGATGGACATATTGGTTGCTTCCAAGATTTGGCAATTGTGAATAAAGCTACTATAAACATTTGTGTGCCTGTAAGTTTTCAATTCATTTGGGTAAATACCAAGGAGAATGATTGCTGGCTCGTATGGTAAGATTGTATTTAGCTTTTTAAGAAACTACCAGATGGCCCATTTTTTAAGCCTGTCTTTTAGACTTTCTAATGTAGAAGACATTTTTTACAATTCCTGTCCATATACGAAAAAGAAATCAAAATAGAGAACAGAATCAAATAGATCACCACACATTGCCCATTGAAGAGTAAAAAAGAATAACTGCAACATCTGTTCTTTCTCAACAAAGGAGATGGTGAAATGGCAACATTGTGATGATGAGAACACAGCTGGGATAGCTCTTCCCCAAAAACGGCCCCAATGCCCCACACCTCCCATACTGAGTAGTCCCCTTCCACCTTGAATCTGGGATAGCTTTGGGACCACTTTCACCAACAGAAAGTAGCAGAAGTGATGTTGTGACAATTCCAGGCCTAAGCCTCAAGATGATCTGGCAATTTGTTTAGTACTTTGGAGAAACTTGATCTGCCGTGTGAGAAGTCTGGCTATTATGACAGAGAGGCCATATGGAGACGGAGAGTGAGAGGGAAAGGGAGGAGGAGAGGGAGAGACCCTAAGGCCACAGAAAGAGAAAGAGAGGCCTATTTGTCTTAGTATCCCAGCTGAGCCCAGTTGAGCCCATTTTCCTGCCATCCCTGCCAAGGCAAGGACATGCCAGTGAACCTTCTTGAATGTTCCAGTGCCTCAGTCCCCAGTTGCCTACAATGTTAGCAAATAGTACATGGAGCAGGAGAATCATTCACTTGGGCCCAGTCAACCTAAAGAACTGCTGAGATAATAAGACAGACGCTTTAAGATACTAAAATTTGGGCTAGTTTACTATTCACCAAAGGATAACAGAAACAATCATCTGCACTGCTTTTCCTTCATTTCTTTATTTCCCTGTATTTGCTAATTTCTCAAGTAGTTATAAAATTTTGTGGTTGAAGTAAATGTAATTCAAAAGAAAACTTGCTTATTTTTATTTATTTTATTTTTTGAGACGGAGTCTTGCTCTGTTTGTTACCCAGGCTGGAGTGCAGTGGCACGATCTCGGCTCACTGCAAGCTCCGCCTCCCGGGTTCACGCCATTCTCTTGCCTCAGCTTCCCGAGTAGCTGGGACTACAAGCGCCCGCCACCGTGCCCAGTAATTTTTTGTGTTTTTTTAGTAGAGAAGGTGTTTCACCTTGTTAGCCAGGATGGTCTTGATCTCCTGACCTCGTGATCTGCCCACTTTGGCCTCCCAGAGTGCTGGGATTACAGGCGTGAGCCACCGCGCCCGGCCGCTTATTTTTATTTTTAAATTTTATTTTAAAATTCGTGGTGGTGGCTGTCTCCAGTGATTTCTATCCACTCTTGTTTTTGGGCCCCCAAAGCCTTCCCAGCAGTGTGTGCTGCCGCGGTCACGGGTTGCCACGTAACTGTTCGTAGCTAAATGGATTCCCTTCACTCCTTCTGTTGCACTTGGGAGAGCAACATGAGATGTGAAGGTGGCCAATTTATGTTAACTCTCAGCTGTATGCTAATTATTGGCCAAAACATCCCCACAGATGGCCATAGGAAACATAAGTAAGAATGCCTAGATAGCTCAGATCATGGCATGGTCAGTAAATATTGCAGTGGGGAGCAAGGTTAGTAAATACTGCAGTGGGGAAAGTTACAGTGAGCACTGTACAAACTAAAAATCCACAATAGTATACAATTAAAAAAAATTAACTATACCTTTGAGAAAACATAATCCTCATAGGAAAAAGCACTATATCTAAATCTAATTTTTTTTCCCAAAAGCTAGCCTTAACACATTAATTTCACTCCATATATAATGGACATTGTACCTCTCTCAGTTATTAGCTTTCTGGCTATTTACTAATTTATCCAACCAACATGTCGTAAGTTCTTTACATGTGCCAAGCATGGACTGTGCTAGAAATAAATGAGAGAGAGAATTTCAGAATACCTGAAGCAATTTACAGTTTAGTGAGGCAGACAGACAAGTGATAAGAAATCAAAATGCAGTTGAAATATTGTAGTAAGATGGAGCAAAATAAGAAATAAAGGGTACTCTATGAGAGAAAGGCAGTGTGAGAGGCCAAGGGAAATTTCCTGGCACGAAAAGATTCAGATTGAAGCCACGTTGTGAGAGATCTGAGGCCAGGCCTACCGTGCTCTGGGCTTCCATGCACAGCCTCTGCTGGGTTCACCAGCCAGGGCAAATATTAATTGAGCATTGTTTGCAGGTCTCTGGCCTGGGTTCTCAGTGAGTCAGCACTCTGTTCACTCAACAGGGGTGAATCCCCCACTCACAACATGGGATTTCCTGCCCAGCAGAAGCTCATGCAATGGCTCAGGAAGAATTGCACTAGTCAGACTGTTCAAACCACAGATTTTCTAATTTTAGTTTTGCATTTTGACGTAGAAGAGACTCATGTAGTCACCTTGTTTTGCATAGATCTCCACCCCTGCCAGGACATCTCTCCTGTATTCAGCAAGTCAATAAACCTTTCTTCCCCTCGGTTCCCAAATGCAGCTCCTTATCATAGCCCTGTTGTACCTTTTGCTTTTACTTTCGATGGTTGAGTCTTGAGATAAGGTAGCAGCATTGCAGTAGTTTTCCTATTACTCAAACAAGTATTTCCTTTTCTCCCCAGTGGGCCTTTCTCATGCCTTTTTTTCATTTATCAGATTTTAGAATGTTAATGATACCATGGGTTCCACACCACCCCTTCCAAGGAAGGTCACCCCTTCCACATGAGGTCATCAGTCATGAGGTCATCACCATGAAGAAGAGAAACAAGAGTGCTCAATTTCACTACAAAAGTATTGGGTACAGCTTCTTCATGAAGTCCTACCTTGACCTCTTAGTATCCCAAAAGACAGTTTCTTTTTTTGAGAGTCTCGCTCTGCCACCCAGGCTGGAGTGCAGTGGCACAGTCTCAGCTCACTGCAACCTCTGCCTCTCCAGCTCAAGCGATTCTCATGCCTCAGTCTCCTGAGTAGCTGGGATTACAGGCGTACACCACCATACCCACCTAATTTTTTTTTATTTTTAGTAGAGATGGGGTTTCACCATGTTGGCCAGGCTGCTCTCAAACTCCTGGCCTCAAGTGATCTGCCTACCTCAACCTCCCAAAGTGCTGGGACTACAAGCTTGAGACAGTTTCTTTTAGAGACTAATCTCCTAGGATTATTTTCCACCAGGATGAAACTCAAAATAATGTAGTCCAAAAGTCAAAAAATGATGGCCAGCAGGACAAATTTGACAGGCAGATAGATTTCATTCGGCATTCACAATGTTTTCAAATATTTTGAGTAAGTTACCCACGTATGAAATCTAGGAGATTTCACATAAAAATCTGAAAGTCTAGCTTCTTCTAAAACAGCAGACAATGGGACATAATGCAGCCCCCATTCCAACTGCGAATCAGCTATCACCGAGTGACAGCCATGCTTGGATACGTGAGCACATGGTCTCCATCTCCCCTTAGCGCCCACCCAGCGAAGTGCACTCTGCACTCCGAGCCCTTGCAGGTAATCAATTTTCCATCCCTAAACTAGTTCAATTCCCTCACTCGACAGAAAAAGCAACTGAGACCCAGGGCTGGGAGCAGTGGCTCACGCCTATAATCCTAGCACTTTGGGAGGTCAAAGAGGGCTGATTGCCTGAGCTCAGGAGTTCAAGACCAGCCTGGGCAACATGGTGAAACCCCATCTCTACTAAAACACAAAAAAATTAGCCGGGCATGGCGGCCTGCGCCTGTAATCCCAGCTACTCGGGAGGCTGAGGCAGGAGAATTGCTTGAACCCAGGTGGCAGAGGTTGCAGTGAGTCTCGATTGCGCCACTGCACTCCAGCCTGGGCGACAGACTGAGACTCGGTCTCAAAAAAAAAAAAAAAAAGAAAAGAAAAGGAAAGAAACTGACTGAGACCCAGAAATACCCTAAGAGTTCCCTGGGCTGAGAGTTTATTATTTGTACAACCAAAACCAGATCTTGAACAAACACGGGTCTCTTTGCAGCACTTTCTACTTCCAGGTGCTATCTTTCTCTCTTCTTCACATCTATGACTAACTGCTCACCATGGTGAACTGCTTCAGGCTCCTGTCCCAGCAAGGAGGATAGAATGAACAGCATCAAGCTCTATGCAAACAGTAATCAGGACTTAAGTCTTAACATTTTGATTTTAAGAGGTTTAATTATTTTGACTTGGCTATATATTTTTTTCTACCCAATATCCCTTTTCTGTGTCACATTGTAATCGGTAGATAAATACACAGGTGAGAAAGCAACAGGCAGATGTTTTCCTGGTCATTGTATGTCTGTGTCCTGTAAGAAGGTGTGGACTTCCTCCTCACAATGACTTCTAGTTACCTTGATGGGGAGAGTCCACTTGAAATATTATGTCAATATCACAGATTCATTTTATAACCCAGATGCAGTAGATTTTCATTTTACCCTTGGTCCTGGTGGAACATGGTTAGCAAACATTATTTTACATTGTACACTGATAATCATGAACTTCATTCCAATAAAACCTCCTGTCAGCTCTTATAGAATAGGCACTTTTCTAGGTGGTGAGATGAAGCTTTATAAATTACTCCCTCTCACTAGCCTGAAACAGTAGTAGAATTCCAAAAGATAGCCTTCTCTCTTATCTTAATATGTTGGTGCGCTGTTCTTCGTCTTACTTGTACCTCAGGAAGCTAATTAACAGAAAAAAAAATTGTCTCTTTTATTTTTAATGAATAAGAGGCACATCTCAGCAAAAGTGTGAAAACTTTCAATTGGCTTGAACATTTTATAACCTTTTTCTTCCCCTAAGAGGTGCCCAGGACCTCACAATGAGGTGCATTGTGAGCCTCATGCCAAGGTTAATTTGGCACCTCTGTCACAAAGAGCATGTGCAGACTCTGACAGGCTTTCAGGGAAGCCACGTCCCCCATGTGCTCTTCTGGTTTCCTCACTGGTGTTCAGCAAGAGGAGGCTGGGCTCTTCCCGGGGAGTGGAGTGCTATGACAGATGAGACTTTCATGCAAGAAAATAAATCCTGCACATTTGATGTACTGCTTTAAACTTAAAGACCTCTTTGGACCCGAAATTGTAAGGTAAGGAGTGCTCAGCCACAATTCTTGAACTTTGAAACTGTGAGTGTAATTTGAGGACGCTCCTTAAAACTCTTTGTTGTTTAATATGAAACTCTAACATGCTGCCTAACCTCCTGCCTTTAGGAATAACAGCTCACTGTCAAACGTGCACGCACAGCTCTGACTTAAAAGGAAAAAACTCACCACTGTTTAAAAAATAAAAAGTCTTCCATAATGAAACGGTCATGTAGGTTTGTTGTACTTTTACACATGTGTGGAAGTGTCCAGAATAGACTGGGTTTTCTCTCTGCTCTCTGTAAATCAGTATGCTTAAAAATGGGATCAAATTATCCTTGCCAGTTGAAAGGGGGTCTGGGTGCAGGTCCAATCCCATAGAGAGAAAACACCAGTGCAACTGCAACCAAATGGCAGTCCCGATCTGCAGGACTTTATCCTGAATGTTGCTTCCTGCTTGCTTAGGCATGGGAGGGGATTAAACTCCGCTGCTACAACTTCATTGGCACTGCTCTGTAAAATGTGAAAAATCTGTTGGGCTCAGGTGTTAGTGTGTACAGTCCAGTTTCCTGTGATTGCGGCAAATTAACTTGGAAAGTTGAAAGTAATTATAGTACAGACTAGGAGCCAAGGATTTATCAGACATAAAAGGAGGTAGAACAAGTTCAACAATATAGAAGGCAATTATTTGTCTAATGTTGTTAACAAAATCCGATCTTCCTGTAGAAATGTACAGGAACTTTTAATATTTTTGTTCCAGTCTGATCTGCCTCCAGAAGTAGAATACTCGATGCTTTTAGCTAGCTCATTGATCTGTTCCTAAGAGGGCATCACTGTATAATATTTCTCTCTCACTGGGGAAAATAAGATGTTGAGTCTTCTTTTTGTGCCCTAGAGAACTTAAAAGAGAAGACGTAGATGATAATCAAACTGCATCTATTTTCTTAAATCTTTGTCCACATGTTCCTACTCTCCTCCTTTGCCTTTATCAGATATACAGGGACTAAGTTAATTGTTACTTCCCCTGAGATCTCCAAACCCTCACTGTACCCTTTTCACAGAGAGCACCAATCTGCATCCATATCTCCCTCCACAAAAAGCAAACCATATTCTTGTTCCATATCCTTTCTCATCCTTGATAGGGGCTTATATTTCCATGTAAGTCCCCAGGGCATATTCCCATGACACAGGTTCTCTCCTACCTACATATTGAGTAGGTGAACCCCAAAGGACATCCTACCTAAAATCTGAGGGTGCAGCAGTAGTGGAATCTTGGCCTGAAAACTCTCTCCTCCAGACATTTTCCTTTCCAGAACTAAGCTGCTTCACCTGACTTTAGGTATTCTCATGGCTTTATGCTTTGAACCACATGACTGATTAGCTGCGCACAGATTAGGGTAGGCGCTCATTCACTCTAAGGATTAGAATGTTGAAGCTACCTTTGTCCTGGAGGGAAGAAAATTTCCCCAACAGGCATGCCATAAACATTGTGGGGGTCTCTGGAACTGAGAGTGGCTCTCTGAGGATTTTTCTCTTTCTCCTGTCACTCTGTTTCTTGCTAATCTTGGCACACATTTTAAAAATGGCTCTAGCCGAAAGGTGAAGGTTCCTAAGGAAGGGAAGCTGGGGCTGTTTACTTCATGCAGCCAGGACACCCAGGATGTAGGCGTGAAGGATAGCAGTGGGCTTGGATTAGCATTCCAGTGTGCCATTGCCTCACTGAAAGAGTTATTTTTAACTTGACAACATTTCTCCACATCTGCATCTGAATACTATGTATGTGAGGATAAATATTTAAGCAATGTGTTAGTTTCATTAACCAGACACGACATCAGAGCCATTCTCGGCAATTTCTTTTCTTGTTTTAATAAAATGAAAAGGAATAATAGGGGGGAAACAAAAATATGTTACTGTGTCAATTTAGAAAAAAAATCACCAGAAAAAATTTCAAGATTTCTCTGTTTCTTTTACTAAAGATGACACTTTCTTTATTGAAAGATTCACTCAGGTTCTGGTGGTTTTCATCTTTGACAGTCTGGGGTCTTTCCCTCGTGGCTGCACTCAGACCCTGATTTCTCAGCATAGGAATGCCTGGGGGACAGTCCCCAAAAAGTAGACAAAGGCACTGGAATTATAAACTCGAGGAATAAGATTATTCCTCTTCATTGGTCTTACTGCTATTCCTATTCATTGATCTACGCTAAGAATTTTTCCCTATTCATTGGTCTATGCTAAGAACCAAATCCTGATGAAACCACACCATTACAGAGCTCACATTTAAAGAATATGTCATTTGTCTGTAGAGCTAATAGTTTTCTTTATTTTTCTTAGTTTTACTTTTCATTTTTTATTGAATGAATGAAAGGCTGAAGAAATAGCTGAAATTAACTATTATGATTTCATGTCCCATTTGAAGAATATTTCATTGTAGAAATTTTCACTAAGATTAGGTGGGAATGCAACTCTACATGAACAAACATGAAGAGATGCAATTAGACCGTTTTATTTTAAACCCTAAGACGTGAGGAATATGATATTTAAAGATAATAATTCTGGCCTGGTGCGGTGGCTCACGCCTGTAATCCTAGCACTCTGGGAGGCCAAGGTGGGCAGATAGATCATCTGAGGTCAGGAGTTGGAGACCAGCCTGGCCAACATGGTGAAACTCTGTCTCTACTAAAAATACAAAATTTAGCTGGGCATGTGGTGCATGCCTGTAATTCCAGCTACTCGGGAGGCTGAGGCAGGAGAACTGCTTGAACCCAGGAGGTGGAGGTTGCCATGAGCCGAGATCGCACCACTGCACTCCAGCCTGGGAGACAGAGCAACTCTTCCTCAGAAAAAAAGAAAAAAAAAAAGAGTAAAAGAGTTAATAATTCTGGGCCTGGCTCAGTGGCTCACACCTGTAATTCCAGGACTTTGGGAGGCCAAGGCAGGCAGATCACAGGACAGGAGATGACCATCCTGGCTAACATGGCAAAACCCTGTCTCTACTAAAAATACAAAAATTAACTGGGTGTGGTGGTGTGTGCCTGTAGTCCCAGCTACTCGGGAGGCTGAGGCAGGAGAATTGCTTGAACCAGGGAGGTGGAGGTTGCAGTGAGCCAAGATTGCACCACTGCACTCCAGCATGGTGACAGAGTGAGACTCTGTCTCAAAAAAAAAAAAAAAAAAAAAAAAGAGTTAATAGTTCTGACTGCTTCCATCTATAGACAAGAAAAAAAACTAATGTATATATTCTGTCTTATCTAATATGGCAAAATCATGTAAGGTGTAACTTACTACCTATATGCCTGGTGTCAACACTTAGAGGACTCACAAAGAGTTTATTGGGAATTTCTAGGAGCTTTTTGCAACTCTTATGCACCTGCCCTCTCAGATGGCCACAAATGTAGGCCATGAGCAGAGCCAAGCAGTACTCACAGCCCTAGAATCACACTGATTTTTAAATAATAGTAAAATAGGTCAAAGGGAAATAATATTGGGAAACCTCTAAGGATGGAGTAAGAAAAGAAGAACATAAGAATATTAAACACGTGATATTCTTGAATTGATTCTGTAGAGATGCCAGAGGATGGAGAAGTCAAGCCATTTCCTTGAGAATCAATCAGCACAAAACACTTGGAATAAAATGCGTGGATAGCATCCTAGCTTCATTTGTCAGTGCTTAGTTCAAGCAGGAGTTTGTCCCCCACTGGGGTCTTTGAACCACTCTAAAAGGAACTTATGCATATGCTTAAATTGCCTTAAATTGGCAATATTCTAAAATAGATTATTAAAGGAATGGCTTGTAAGACATCCAAAAGAGATGCCAATGGATCCTAGCATTCAGAACAGATTCACTAAAATGGAAATAATCAATATAGTTATATTGTTTTGTTCTTGTGTTACTAGCCTGTAGATGGATAGCATGTTATTTAGTCGAAAGTAATTTCATCAAAGAAAATTGGTCAACGTGATAAATTGGTTGCAAATAATTATTTCCCATCATTATATATTCAAGTATGGGTGGTCAAACATGGGACAGCTTTATA
Source organism: Pan paniscus (assembly GCF_029289425.2). Lineage (NCBI taxonomy): Eukaryota > Metazoa > Chordata > Mammalia > Primates > Hominidae > Pan > Pan paniscus. The sequence continues at coordinate 33,235,862 of NC_073263.2, read as the reverse complement.
ACACTGTATCTTTAAATATTGTTTAACAGTTTTCAGAACTTTTATTTTTGTCATTATGTATAATGAATTCACCTTCAAGTAATTACTTTGTATTGTGAAAAGTTTGAACAACTAAGGAGTTGCTTAGAGGATAAGCTAAGGATTTTTTAAATTTTATTTAGTTATTTATTTTATTTTAAGTTCTGGGATACATGTGCAGAACGTGCAGGTTTGTTACATAGGAATACATGTGCCATGGTGGTTTGCTGCACCTATCAACCCATCATCTAGGTTTTAAGCCCTGCATGTATTAGGTGTTTGTCCTAATGCTCTCCCTCCCCTTGTCCCCACCCCGTGACAGGCCCCAGTGTGTGATGTTCCCTTCCCTGTGTCCATGTGTTCTCATTGTTCAACTCCCACTTATGAGTGAGAACATGTGGTGTTTGGTTTTCTGTTCCTGTGTTAGTTTGCTGAGAATGTTGGTTTCTAGCCGCATCCATGTCCCTGCAAAGGACATGAACCCATTCTTTTTTATGGCTGCATAGTATTCCATGGTATATGTGCCACATTTTCTTTATCCAGTCTATCATTGATGGGCATTTGGGTTGGTTCCACGTCTTTGCTATTGTGAACAGTGCTGCAATAAACGTACGTGTGCATGTGTCTTTATAGTAGAATGATTTATAATCCTTTGGGTATATACCCAGTAATGGGATTGCTGGGTCAAATGGTATTTCTGGTTCTAGATCTTTGAGGAATTGCCACACTGTCTTCCACAATGGTTGAACTAATTTACACTACCACCAACAGTGTAAAAGGGACAAACTAAGGATTTAATAATAGAAGCAAATTATTTGAAATTGATAGAGTGGTTGAACTATAATTGTGACTATAATTGAGACTTATGTATTATTTTAGGCTTTTAATTCATTATTAAATTTAATTGTATTTTTTTATTTAATTATTTAATTGTATTTATTTATTTATTTATTTATTTAGAGACAGGGTCTTGCTCTGTTTCCCAGGCTGAAGAGCAGTGGCCCAGTCATACATAGCCCACTATAACCTGAAATTCCTAGATTCAAGGGATCCTCTTGCCTCAGCCTCCAAAGTAGCTGGGAATAAAAGTATGCACCACCACACCAAGTTAATTTTTGTATTTTTTGTAGACAGGAGGCCATGCTATGTTGCCCAGGCCGGTCTTGAACTCCTGACCTCAACTGTTCCTCCTGCCTCAGCCTCTCAGTGTTGGGATTACAGGTGTGATCACGACCATCCTATTTTAGGATTTTAAAATAACATATATATTTTACTGGGAAATAATGAATGCAAACCAGAAAACCAATTTTAAACATAATCCTATTCAAGAAGGGCTAGCCAATGATTGCACATTAGTGCATGGTAGGCTTCCATATTGGAAGACATATGGTCTTTTAACTACCATACGGTAATTGGAAACTATCATAAATTTAAAGCAATCCATCAACTGTTGGACATTTGCATTATTTTAATTAATTGCTGAACAGTTAGATTGTTTCAATTATTCTACATTATAAGCAATGCCTAATAGGAATAACCAGCTGGAAAATAATTAGAAATAAAAAATCAAACTATTGAGGAAAAGCAATACACGCACAAAATACATAGGGTGCAAAATGGGTGGCAATTCAGACCAACTTTGAAAAAATACCTATCAGCATTATTCCCTTTTAACTAGACCATTGTTTTGAAGAAATTATCTTTTTAACCAAATTGCTTTTTGTCAAATTGCTTTTAGGCAAATTGAATTTGGGCAAATTAACGGGAAACAATAGTTCAAGGAAATGCAATAGACAAAATACACTTGAACTTCAGTGGGGCATGTTTGTAAATCCTTCATGGTATCATGGGAGACAAGATGAAGAAATATGGGCCTAGCTAATGCAATTAGGCAGATTAATAACTAGTTGAATGAACTTACGTAGAGGGTGCTTATAAGCAACTTGGGGGAGGGGATGTCTGGTGACTTACTAAAAACCTTGTTCTTGGTCCTGTCCTGATAAGCATTTCTATCAGTGTCTTGGATAAATGCATGTTTAGTAAATTTCTGAATATAAAGCCAAAAGGAAGAATGCACTTATGTGACGACAGCATCAAAACAAAAACAGATCTTAACAGGTTGGAATAATGAGTTCAAGCTACCTAGACCTAAGTAACTGTGACAAATATAAGATTATTTATTTTGGTTCATAATCATAAGTGCACAAGCCCTCATTGGAAGAACTTGTACTTGTGAAATAAGACTTTAGGATTTTAGTTGATAGTAAATTCCATATGTTATAGACAAAAAAATGCAACGCGATCTTTGGTGACATTCTCCAATTATGTTCGTTCAATGAGTTATTAATCTGCCTAGTTGCATTAGCGCTGCCCATATTCTTAATCTTGTCTGCAATGATACCATGAAGGATTTACAAAATGTCCCACTGAAGTTCAATGTGATATTTGGTGACATTATTAGAAACACAGAGGAGGAATATAAGATACTTGGCATACTATATGCCAAGCCCTGTGCAAGTCACAGCCTGTATCATAGTCCCATCCCCATGTGGCTTTCCTTGCTTGTGAATACATATGTAATCCTTGAGCTACCCTCAGGATCCTGCAGCCCAAATGATCAGCCAATCCAGAAGGTGATTCCAACACTTCCCACTCCAAAAGTTCTATTTATTTAAATGTTACTCAGGCATTTGTGGGTAAATATGGAGAAGGTGGTAGTAGTTGGCCTACCAGGGCAGGAACAATCTTCAAATCTGCACAAGTGTAAAGAATAATGATTAGATTTTGTAACAAAGTACGTTTGGACAGATAGGGCTCTTAAGGGACATACAAGAGTAGGATAAGAAGAACATCCTCTTCTGGCGGGGTGTGGTGGCTCACGCCTGTAATCCCAGCACTTTGGGAGGCCAAAGTGGGTGGATCACGAGGTCAGGAGTTCAAGATCAGCCTAGCCAAAATGATGAAACCCAGTCTCTATTAAAAATACAAAAATTAGCCGGGTGCGGTGGCAGGTGCCTGTAATCCCAGCTACTCGGGAGGCTGAGGCAGGAGAATTGCTTGAACCCAGGCAGCAGAGGTTGCAGTTGGCTGAGATCACACCACTGCACTCCAGCCTGGGTGACAGAGTGAGATTCTGTCTCAAAAAAAAAAAAAAAAAAGAACATCCTCTTCTTATCATAGCAGTTAGTGAGCATGGGTAAGATTCCAGATGCAGGTGAGCAAGCGGTGGAAGTCCCGAAGGACCACTGGCGATGGTGTTCCACACACCAGTGAACCCAGGCGTGAGAGGCTGGAGAAAGCATGAGCATACTCTGATAAGGTTTAAAGACTCAGGAGGGGATGAAAATCAGAGAAGCTGGCCTCTTCTGTCTGTCCTGGACAGAACTACATTTATCTACTTAGTAGAGGTTTCTGCATTCCTTTTTTATTTGTTTCTATGAGGGTCATTTCCTGTGTCTGTGTTCCTTTACACCCATCTGCTTCTGCGGATTATAGGCTGAAGGCTGAGTCTTTAGTCCTATTCTGCAAGCCATTCTTAGTAGGATGTGCTTTCCATTGCTCTTAACTTGGTGAAACAGAAAATAAGGCAATACATGGCTGTGACTTAGAGCGCAAGTTTACATTGTGATCCAGGACCTGCCACTTGCCAGTTTTGGGAAATGCATTTAACTTTTCTCTGTCCATTTCCCCATGGGTAAAAGTAGAGGTAATATTAGTATTACCTGTCAGGGTTGTTAAGACAATTAAATAAAACAATATGTGGTAAACTACTTAGCACAGCTGGACTATTCAATGAAAATTTTAATTGCTATTTTTGCTGTTTTTAGTTAGCATCTATGCCAGCTTTCTTCACTCCCTGAAGCTGAGCAAACACCAATGTAAAGTAGCACGTGATCTTCAGGGCTAGATGCAATTATGAGGACTAGCCAACCATCCCTGTAACAAAAGGTAGGACCCAGTCAGCTTTAACAAAATAGGGCCTTCAGAAGGAAGGTGAAGGACTAGCGGTGAGCGTCATCTTTCACTCATCTTCTCACTCAGGGTTCCAGGAAACACGTTCTCTTTAATCTCCATCTGTAATCTACTACCTTGGGCATAGAGACTACCTCTTGGGCACATGGGAGCACAGTCCTATTCCTGTTCTGTCACTACTATACAGGCAGAAACTCTTCTTTTCTTGGAATTTTAAGTGAATACTATCATAAGCCCCCCTGTCCTAGCTATCCAGTTTGACCAATTGTCAACTCATAGCCACCCTCACCCATACTCTCCCACAATGCCCACCACCAGGTTGCTGGTGAAGTGAAACTAAGACATCATCATTTCGTTTATTCAAATATTCAAGTTTGCATGTCCAATAAAAGACCTAGGACTTGGTTTTAGCAGTTCGATTTTTCCTAGAGGTCCATTTTTGAACAGATATTTGCCATTTTTTAATAGATATTTGAAACAATTAGGTAGGTGCAAAGTGTTTCAGTTCAACAACTGATAAAAGAAAAACTTCAGCCGAATTAAATTTAGAACAGTTTCATTGAGCAATGAATGATCCCCGAATTGGGCAGCCTCTTGAACGAGAGTAGGCTCAGAGACTCCAGCGCAGCCACATGGTGGAAGAAAATCTATGGACAGAAAAAGGAAAGTGATGTAAAGAAAATGGAAGTGAAGGACAGAAACAACCGGACTGTTTACAGCTCAGTGTCTCCTTATTTGAACAGGTTCAAACAGTTGGCTACATTTGATTGGCCAAAACTCAGTGACGGGCACAAGTGTAGGCTATGGCCCGTGTCTGTTTACACCTTCACATGTTATGGTTCATGATGTACAGAGGAACCTTTAGGCTGAACTTAAGATATGTAAGGAGGCAGCTTTAGGCTAATGCTCATTTAACATGACTCTTCAGCATCCATTGAAAGGGATGTTTTTGTAACAGACCACATGAAAAACATTGTTACCAATGAAGAGTATTCAGGATCTTTTCACATTTTTACATCTCTGAAATTGAGATGCATTTTACAACTGATAGCAAGTGATAGTTTAATTGACAGTGTTGTTTTTCTTTCTTAATGATACATTATCTAATGGTGCATCTCACAGAGGATGGTGTCTTAGAAGTGAAGAGATGCAATAGTTGAGAAGATAAATGGACACATTCACACATACACACAAATGCACCTAAAACTACTTGCTTTATTGCCTACATGTGCATCTATATGAACTAGAAAATGAAAGTAAATTTAAAGTAAAATGAGTACATGAGTTCTGAGAGAGCAAAGTAGATATTTTTGAACATTTTTCTGAAAAACCAGATAAAAACCATATAGACATTCTATTCCCACAAAGAGATAAAAACCACATAGGCATTCTATTCTCTTCCAACAGGTACAGCAGCATCTCTACCATGGAGGGTAAAGCTTGAGATTCTCAAGATAATGCTGTTTGTCCCTCAATAACATTTCCATAGTCAAACTCTCCTTTCCGTATCATCGCTGTTGTCTGCACTTATCATCATAACTTTCAGAAGCTTCTTAAACAGAGATAACAGAAATGGCAAGAATGAGCAATGTGGTCAGAGAGGAAAATATATGTGGTTAATAATACATTTTAAAAAGTGCTAAGTTATATATAATGGAAACATCTATTCAGTCTACATGATGTTTGGTGAACATTCTTGGGTTATTTGTGGTTAACGGAAGTAAATTCTGTCTTCACAGCATTTGTCCCAAAGTTTGGGACCTAAAATTTATCCATCTATTCATCCATCCACTTTTTAAATATATGTGGTTAATAATACATTTTAGGCTGGGTGTGGGGCTCCCGCCTGTAATCCCAGCACTTTGGGAAGCTGAGGAAGGTGGATCACATGAGGTCAGGGGTTCGAGACCAGCCTGGCCAACATGGTGAAACCCTGTCTCTACTAAAAATACAAAAAATTAGCCGGGTGTGGTGGTGGGAGCCTGTAATCCCAGCTACTTGGGAGGCTGAGGCAGTAAAATCGCTTGAACCGGGAAAGCAGAGGTTGCAGTGAGTCGAGATCGCACCACTGCACCCAACAGCCTGGGTGACAGAGCGTGACTCTGTCTCAAAAAATAAATAGGCTGGGTGCAGTGGCTCACGCCTGTGATCCCAGCACTTTGGGAGGCTGAGGCGGGCAGATCACGAAGTCAGGAGATCGAGACCATCCTGGCTAACACAGTGAAACCCCATCTCTACTAAAAATACAAAAAAAATTAGCCGGGCATGGTGGCATGTGCCTGCAGTCCCAGCTACTTGGGAGGCTGAGGCAGGAGAACGGCATGAACCTTGGAGGTGGAGCTTGCAGTGAGCCGACATCGTGCCACCGCACTCCAGCCTAGGGGACAGAGCGAGACTCTCTCTCAAAAAAAACCAAAAACAACAAAAAAAATTATTTCCAGTCTATGAATGTAATTTTATATGATAAGTTCTAATCAATGTATTAGTAACATTAAAACAACAATGCAAAATGAATTCAGAGAAACTTTGGCTATTTCTCCTGAGATCCATGGAAGTGATCTAGAAATTTTCCTCCATTTAGAGATTAGGAAGCATGCCATAGCATTCCCAGAGATTCTGTAAGAAGGCTGGGGTCAAAGGAATGTGTAGACATTACCACATGGCCTAGTCTCATGTTAGCAGCAGCTTCTCTTTCTTCAGGGACAAGTCAGAGGTCTTTTTGTGCCTTGGTTCATTCCAGGTCCCTGTGGTCAAGCATGGATTCTACTGGCATGTGCAGCCCAAGAATTTACACTGAGCCAGCTGAGTGACATTGACTTAGGACCTTCCCCCTTGAGACTCTCATTAACCAAAAGTTATGGCACCGAGGAGACCCCGGGAGACAGTCAGAGCTTGGAGTCCATTTTATTTCTAGCTTTATGTTTCCCTCTTCTCTCATTTAACATCAGCCTTTTCCGAATGGCTGCCTCTGAAAGCCAGAAAGCTTTCAGTTGATTAAACAGCATTAGTTCACCTCATTACTGGAAGAAAAATAGGAAAGTCAAAATAAAGATGCACGTTCTCCTATAAGAGAAAAAATTATCCTTGGTAGTAATTCCTCCATTGTCTGAACTAATCCTGTTAGGCATTGTCTTTCCATCAAAATTAACTAGCACAAAGCAACTGGCAGGAGAAGGGAGCTGGTGAAAGAAAATATTGCTGTCATTTAACTGCTCATCGAGAGATAACTTAAACGGTCTTATTTCTTAATTAAAGGTACAAGAGTAGCCATTAATTCTTGACCATAACAAGATTAAATATCTGTGTATTGTTTTTTCTTATATTCTGTCTTCAACTCGATAGCTTCTTGCATGTCTTGTTGCATCTGGTCAAAAGTTTATTTGGATTTTTTTAAATTAAATACTTCTTCATAATATGAAAAATGCCACAGAGGCACTCCTTTGAAAATTTATTGCATAAATTGCGTAAAACGTCAAGGGATTCAGGTTTTCTCCAGTTCAGTCACCACTCAACAAGGGAGCATTAGGTAAAACATGATCAAGAACTTCCCTTAAATAAGAAGCAGGACTTTACCTTTGAGCAATCTGGATTCTGTTGTTGGATGCTTCCTTGACAGGCCCCTGACCCTGAAATGTTCGCCACAGTAACAGGGTCTCCATTTCCTCTGTCCCTCCTTCGTTCTCGTCATTGTGACGTTTGCAACACAGTTTACAAAACATTTCTCACACAGGATCTTATTTTATCTTTTCCGTCAGGATGAGTAAGGTAAGTAAAAGAGTAAGTAGTTTTTGGCCGGGTGCAGTGGCTCACGCCTGTAATCCCAACACTTTGGGAGGCCGAGGCGGGCAGATCATGAGGTCAGGGGATCGAGACCATCCTGGCTAACATGGTGAAACCTCGTCTCTACTAAAAATACAAAAAATTAGCCGGGCGTGGTGGCGGGGGCCTGTAGTCCCCGCTACTCCGGAGGCTGAGGCAGGAGAATGGCATGAACCCAGGAGGCGGAGGTTGCAGTGAGCTGAAATTGGGCCACTGCACTCCAGCCTGGATAACAGAGCGAGACTCCATCTCAATAAATAAAAGAGTCAATAGTTTTTTTAAGTTCGGTAACTGAAGTTCAAAGCAGGCAACTGACTGGTGTCAATTTCAACAAGAAGAAGACATGAAGCCAAGAGTGAAATCGAAATCTGTGAGATTTCTTCAAAGTGAGAAAGAGCATTGCTAAGTTTCATCACATGCAGCAAACTGTGAATGCATTAAAAGGTGTTTTCACCAAGTCCAAAGACAACACAGTTCTGTCAGTTTTCAGAGAGAAAACCCTCAAGTGAGAAGTACTATTGATGCGGAACCCCTGCTGCCGATGTATTCTGTCAAGCGGTGACACCAAAAACTCAACAACAATTGTAAAAACAAAATAAGTGTGTCTGCTACTAAACCCTATTTAGCGTAGTGTTGTATGTGATAGTGGACCACAAAAAAGGAAATGGGAAGAGTGAAAAGAGCCTCCCCGAGCAGGTTCGCTGAATGGAGTGGAAATGTGAAGTTGAGAAATGAGTGTCTCTTCAGCATCTCTACGTTTTCCCCCTCAGATCCTGAGTGGCAACTGGAAAGGATTCGTGGTTACTTGGATCTAGGAAAATCCTGTTTTATCTCTGATGGGACTAAGACAAAGCACTCCTGTTAGTACAACCCGGCTTGCGTTCCTCCCTCCCTGCAGAGGAAGCATTTGGATGCTTCCCTTCCCATTGGAAGTTGCCAGCCTCTCTTCAGAGTGATGAGGGCAGAACTGGTCATTACCGAAAGTGTCGGAGGAACGGTGCCACAGCATCAGGTTCAGGCAAGTAAGGCAGAAGCTGAACTCATTAAGAGGCATTTGGAACCCGGGGTTTCTTGTTTTCCTGTTGGAGAAGCTCTAAACTCTGAGAGTGTCCTAACCCGATCTGAGAGAGCCTTTCTGACTTGCTCCCTCCTGCTCTGCTGTCCACTTGACCACTCAGTGTCTAATTTTTTCTGACTGTCGTAGAACACTTGGGCAATGTAGAAAACAGTAAAACACAAGTAAAATTCCCTTATAGTCATACTCTCTTATTAGATAACCTCTGTTAACATTTTGTATGTCTTTGTAATTCTTTTCCTACTATTTTAACATAATTGATCCCAAACTAAATATAATTTGCACTACTCTTATTAGGTAAATATATGACAAAGGCATTTCCTTATATTTTTAAAATTCATCATAAACATTGTTTTTGTTGATTGCATACTATTACTATTTCAACTTTTTTCACGTACAAAATGAATAAACTCTACCCTAGCAGCTAAGCATTTCATTTTCTTACAGAATTTTTATTTTTCAAAATGCTGATATCATTATTTTTTGTCCATAATAATTTTTGTCCAAAATATTTTTGGATCTTTTAAGTATCTTTAAATTTTAAAACAGTTTTAAGATTTTTATCATTGAAAGAATATCATTGGCCAGGCATGGTGGCTCATGCCTGTAATCCCAGCACTTTGGGAGGCCAAGGTAGGAGGATCACTTGAGCCCAGGAGGTTGAGGCTGCATGAGCCATGTTCTTACCACTGCACACTACGCTCCAGTCTGGGTGACAGAATGAGACCCTATCTCCAAAAAAAAGAAAGTAATATTGTTTGATATTAGAAAATTATTTTCTAGAAAGGTTGCATCAATTCAAACTACTATTAGCAGTGAATAGGAATAAATACCTCACCTCACTCTCACCAACACTGAATTTGATATATTCTCAAGACTTTGCTAAGTTTATAAAGAAAACAGTGTCTTATTTTAACTTGCATTATTGTTTACTGCTATGGAAACCAAATTTTTTTAGGGAGAGGGTATTCATTAGCTTTTTATATTTCCTCCTTGGGAAAATTTTATGTCTCCTTACGCATTTGACCAATAGGGTTGTAGCTGTTTTCAAATTAATGGGTGTCAGCTTTAAAAATTCGTTTTAACCTTGTGTCATCTTTAATCTCACGGCAAATAGAGAGGGGGTATAGTGCATGGTATACTCCCTGCTCCCACAGATTTGTCTTTGTTGTCTGCAGTCTGATAAAGAGGGGGAGGTTTGTTTCCAATAGAACTGGATTGGCTTGTGACCATGGCCTGAAAATGGCAGAACATGAAGTTAAAGTGCAGGGTTTGATTTGTGGAGAGTCACAGACAAAATCAGATGTAACTTGCACCTTGACCAGGCGCACACTTCACTTGGGCCTCCAACAAGGCTGTTTGGGAAAGGAGTGGTAACATATCCATTCCGGTGGCCTTTCCATTACATTTTCAAAACAAAGCAAATTTTTACTTCATTTTTATACAACCTGTAAAGTGTCTATATACAATCAAATTAACAGAAATGTAATAACTCTAAACTGATTGGGAAACCCAGACAGAGAGTTTGGTGGTTGGGCAAGAAATAAATAACTTTTTTTTTTTTTTGAGACGGGGTCTTGCTCTGTCGCCCAGGCTGTAGTACAGTGGCATGATCTCGGCTCACTGCAAGCTCCGCCTCCGGGGTTCACGCCATTCTCCTGCCTCAGCTTCCCGAGTAGCTGGGATTATAGGTGCCCACCACCACGCCCAGCTAATTTTTTGTATTTTTAGTAGAGACGGGGTTTCACCGTGTTAGCCAGGATGGTCTCGATCTCCTGACCTCGTGATACGCCCACCTTGGCCTCCCAGAGTGCTGGGATTACAGGCATGAGCCACCGCGACCAGTCAAAATAATTACTTTAATGATGACATATTTGTGAACGTATATGTATATTAGAATATAATCATAATTTTTTTTTTTTTTTGCCAGGAGATCATATTCCTGATTCTTCCCCTCCTTATCCCTTGCCCTCCCATACGTAGATACACATATATGTACACTCCCCAGTTGATATGGGTTGGCTCTGTGTTCCCACCTAAATCTCACCTTGATTTGTAACAATCCCCATGTGTTAAGGGCAGGACCAGGTGGAGGTAATTCAATCATGGGGGCGGTTTCTCCCATGCTGTTCTCTTGATAATTAGTGAGTTCTCACGAGATCTGATGGTTTTATAAGCGCCTGGCATTTCCCCTGCTGGCGCTCATTCTCTCTCTTGCCACCCTGTGAAGAGGTGCCTTCTGCCATGACTGTAAATTTCCTGAGGCCTCCCCGGCCATGCGGAACTGTGAGTCAGTTAAACCTCTTTTCTTAATTACCCAGTTTCGGGCAGCTCTTTATAGCAGTGTGAGAACGGACTCATACACCAGTAGAGTACCTACACACACTACAGTTTTTAGGACTAACAAAATGGAGCATGTGTCAGATCTGGACATGCCTTCTTACTTCCTCTTCCCTTGGCTGGTCTCACAAATCCTGCATTTCAGGTTAACCACCTGGGACAGTAAACTACCGATGTCTGCTTCTGCTTCCAAAGGAGAACCGCAGTGAAAGGCAAGTCCTCATTATCTCTTGTCCTGTATCCTTGACATTACAATTTATTCTCCAGTTTAGGTCACTCCATATCACCAAGTTCAGCCCCTATCATGATAAGTGGCATTTGTTGATAACACTATGAGATCCTATTCTTTGAGTAATGTTCATGGAAGAAATTTGAGGAATAGTGTTGCCAGATATAATACAAGCCACCCTATTAAATGTGAATTTCCAGGTAAATAACAAATAATATTTCAGTATAAGTATGTTCCAAATGTCATTTGGAATCAATTTATAAATGGAATCTATTTATAAAAATTTATTTGCTGTTTATCTGAAATTTAACTTTACATGTATGTCCTATGTTTTTCTTTGCTATTTTGGCAACCCTACCAAGAAAGTGAAACCATTAGGAATCTAACAGCACAGGCCAGGCACAGTGGTTCACATCTAGAATCCCAGCACGTTGGAAGGCCAAGGCAGGAGGATCATTCAAGGCTAGGAGTTCAAGACCAGCCTGTGCAACATAGTGAGACTTTGTCTCTACAGAAAATAAAGAATGTAGCCAGACATGGTGGCTCTCACCTCTATTTCCAGCTACTCAGGAGGCTGAGGTGGGAGGATGGCTTGAGCCCAGGAGTTCAAGTCTGCAGTGAGTTATCATTGCACCACTTCACTCCAGCCTGGGCAACAGAGGAAAATCTTGTCTCTTGAAAAACAAACAAACCCACAGTACAAATCAAGTAGTTACTTAGTGTCCTACCTCCCTGACAGTACAGAGAGAACCACCCCCAAATGTTACTATCAAAGGAAACAACTGTACTTCACCAATGGTCTGCACCTGATCAGTACCAGCAAGGGAAGGCCAAAGGCAAACAAGTCAGACAAAATGTAAGATTTGGCAACTTTCCTACTGATGTGGAATTATTGTAATTAGAGAGATTTTTAACAATTGGAGAAATGTTAAAATTTAGAGAAGTTCTAACTGATGGAAATATCTTTTTAAATAGTGAAAAACTATGACAACTAACACAGATAATAGCACTATTTCAGAAAAACAGAATCTCACTTACTGTCATTGACATAACAAAACATGAATTCAGCTAAGAAAAGCCCCACAAGTACAAATCAGTAAAAATAAAAACCATGGTTCTGCTTGTGCTGGAGTATTGTTGGGAAGGCCCTCGTGAGCAGAGCGTAGCTGGCCTGGCCACACCTGCCTACCTGGCCTCTTCTCTCCTCCCTCAATGTTCCTCTGAGGACCTCTCAACTTTTCAAACTCTCTATTCAAACATGGCATTGGCATCTCTGCAATTTAATGAAGATTATTATCAAAGAATAGCATGTAAAACCATATCACGTATGATTTAAGCCCATGACTAATCAAGATTTAAATCCTTTATTTTGGTTGTAGACATAGTTTCCCAGCTTGTAGCATTAGACAAAGTTTGAATTTTCTCATAAATGGCACAGTTGAGGGGTAAGCGAGAGACAGTCTGGCTTAGCTCAGGATGTCATTTTCTTGGAGAAAAAACAGCTGCAACTGATGCCTGAAAGATAAATTTTAAAACATAGGTTTCCCCAAAATATGAGCCTACTGACTTCATTTAGCATGGGTTTTCCCCACGCACCAAGCAAGCAAGCGAGCAAGCAGTTCTGTAGCAGACACCAGCTGGGTGTCTTCCAACTCAATTCAGTTCTGGTGCTATCCGCCTGGAGAGAGTGTTAGGTCCCATAGGTTCAGGGCTCAGTCCCACAACTGCTCCGACTTCTAATGCCAATCAAAAGCCACAGGTTGGCTGGGAGCAGTGGCTCACGCCTGTAATCCCAGCACTCTGGGAGGCCAAGGCAGGTGGATCACGAGGTCAGGAGATCGAGACCATCCTGGCCAACATGATGAAACCCCATCTCTACTAAAAACACAAAAATTAGCTGAGTGTGGTGGCATATGCCTGTAGTCGCAGCTACTCAGGAGGCTGAGGCAGGAGAGTTGCTTGAACCCGGGAGGCAGAGGTTGCAGTGAGACGAGATGGCACCACTGCACTCCAGCCTGGGCAACAGAGCAAGACTTCATAAAAAAAAAAAAAAAGAAAAAACCCAGGTTGTGACCTGTGCTTCTGACCAACAGGCTATAAATTGGAGTTCACATACCCACCTTTTCGTGTTACATTAATTTGCTACGGTGGGTCACAGAACTCAGGGAAATGCATTTACCAGTTTATTACAAAGGATATTACAAAAGGACGCAGATGAACAGATGCATAGGGATATGAGGAAGGGGGCAAAGAGCTTCCATGTGCTTCCTGGGCTTGCCACCCTCCAGGAACCTCCACATGTTCAGCTATCAGGAGGCTCTCCAAACCCTGTCCCCTGTGCGTTGTAATGGCAGCTTCATTATGTAGGTATGATTGATTAAATCACTGCCCATTGGTGATCAAGTTAACCTCTAGCACCTCTCCTCTTCCCAGAGATTGGGGAGTGGAAGTGAAAGTCCCAACTCTCTCTCTAATCATGCCTTAGTCTTTCTGGTGACCAGCTCCCATCCTGAAACTACCTGGGAGCTGCTAGCCATGGTCTTAGCATACTAAAAGACATCACTTTGAAGATTCTAAGAATTTTAGTAGTTGTTTCCAGGAAAGGAGGACGAAGACCAAATATATATTTTGCAATATCACAGTCTCTGGTATCTTCAGCTGGTGAAGGACCATTGGGATGAAAAGTGAAAGGTATGTTGAGAAAAAGATACTCCAGACTAAGAGTCAGAAACTGTCCCTAAATTGACAAGTGATTTAACTTTTTAAAATTTGAATTTCTTATTTACCAGAAGAGGAAAATACTAACTAATCTATCTCAGAGGGGTTATGATATTATAGCAACAAAAACATTTTGCAAAGTTAAAAACACCACATAAACAAAACAATCATATTTGTACTCACCCATGTTCATGGCAGCATTATTCGCAATAGCAAAAATGTGGAAGCAACTCAAGTGTCTATCAATGGATGAATGGATAAACAAAATGCGGTATGTACATACAACGGACTGCTCTTCAGCCTTCAGGAGGAAGAAAATTCTGACAAATGCTACAACATGGATGAACCTCTAGGACATTATGCTAAGTGAAATAAGCCAGACACAATAGGACCAAAATTGTAGGATTTCATTTAAACGAGGTACCTAGAGTCATCCAATTCAGAGAGACAGGAAGTAGTGTGGTGGTTACCAGGGACTGGAGGAAGGGGCATGGGGAAGTATTATTTAATGGGTACAGTTTGGGATCATGAAAAAGTTCTGGAGATGGCCGATGGTGATGGTTGCACAACAATGCAAATGTATTTAATGCCACTAAACTGTACACTTAAAAATAGTTAAAATCATGTATTTTATGTAATGTATATTTTGCCACAGTCAAAAAATACACTATATACCATAAAATAGAAAATCTACTTTATAGAAAAACACCCATAATCATCAGAAGTAATAGTAGATTTACTAGTGTAAGTGGTAGTATGAATGCATAGGTTGAAAAAAGCCTTCACATTGATTGGGTTTATGTAGAAGAGTGAGCACAACTACTCACTGACTTACAAAGAGAGGAGGCAAGACCGCCTTTGGACAGTTACATCTAAACATTTCGAAGGATGTTAATGACACTAAAGGAAGTTTATATACCTATGTTATAAGAATAAGTTAAAGAACTACATCCGTTTCTCTATAATTCATCCCAAACATGTCCCTAAGTTCAGGAAAAGCTTAGTATATTTGCGTATTTTCTACACTTTGAACTTTAAATCTGCAGTTTCAGAGACCAGACTAAGTCCTCTGCTGCCTGTAATACCTCCTGTGCTTCCAGTGTTCCCTGATGATTCTGTAAGGTCTGTAACGACAGGGATCATGTTGACTCCTTCAACACCGAACATACAGTGCCCAGCACAGGGCCTGGCACTTACTAGATGCTCAACAAGTATTTTTTGAATGAATCAGGTATTGGGGGACAAACGGTGGAATCCTATTTTTGTTTTTTTTTCTTTGTTTGTTTGAGACGGAGTCTCACTGTCTCCCAGGCTGGAGTGCAGTGGCACAATCTCTGCTCATTGCAAGCTCTGCCTCCTGGGTTCACGCCATTCTCCTGCCTCAGCCTCCCGAGTAGCTGGGACTATAGGCGCCCGCCACCACGCCCAGCTAATTTTTTGTATTTTTTAGTAGAGATGGGGTTTCACTGTGTTAGCCAGGATTGTCTCGATCTCTTGATCTCGTGATCCACCCGCCTCGGCCTCCCAAAGTGCTGGGATTACAGACATGAGCCACCGCGCTCAGCCTAGAATTCTATTTTAAGAACATGCTTTGTGATTCTATCACTCCAGTGGTGGACATGTCCTACCATCTGTAAGCTCAAGATCCTCTAGAGAACTGCAGGATTCAGGGTGCTCTACTGACAGTACCTGGGGCAGCCGGATCAGGAAAGAGTTTGTCTAGCCACAGTTGTCCCTTGCAGGTAAGTTCCAGGGATCTCTGGTTTAGATGAACAGATTTAAGGATCTGAGTATTCTCTTCGCATTAGAAGTTCACCCCCTTGGGAATATGAATTTCCATAGGAATCTAAATTATTCTGAGGACTTCCTGTGCTACATATCCATAACAAGATTCTCAGAAAATCCAGGAATGATCCCAATTTCCATTCCTGGTTTAAGATTCTCCGGCAAATTAGGTCACTCTGGCCCATGTCCCTACTAAAGCTGCCATAAATGTCTACATGACCAATGAGGAACGAGAGCTAGTCCTAGTTTAACCAGACTTATTGGGAGAAACTCATAACCTAATTTTTTATGAGAAGTGTCCAGATTTTCAATTTTTTACAATATTTTTAAGGGAAACAAAAAAATCTGTGAAACAGAAGCTTACCTGAATATATTAAACATCGTAGAAAGCTTTCAAGACTTTTAGATATTTCTTAGATTGATCTTCCCTTTCTTTCCTTTCATTCTTCTTCCATTCCGTCTTCTCTTTCCCTCCCTTCTACCGCTTTTCCCTTTCTTCCATCCATAAATATTTATTGAGAAGCTACTATGTCCAATGACTATTTCTAGCATGGGGTATAGAACAGAGAAACCAGACTATATCAAATCAGAGTTTAGATTCTGTTGAGGTAGGAGGGGAGACAGGTAATAATAAATTTTAAAAAATCATTAGAATACATAGTGATAATTGCTATGGAGAAAAATGAAGCCAGAAAGTGGGATAAGGAGTAGAAGAGAAGTTGCCCACTTAAGTAGAAAGGTGGGGAGGAGAGTAGGTGCAAAGGCTCATGGCTGGTGTGGACCAGAGTGGTGGCATTGTTAGCTTACTTAAATTCTTTGCCACTAAGAACCTCTGCTTCTAATATGTTTCCCATTTTCAAGCATGTTCTTGCAAGTTTCTCTGGGGTCAGCTGCAGTATTTCCCTGAGGATTTCAAACCTGCAAAGACAGCAGCAGTTCTGGGAACCAATTCCAGAACCTCCTTCTAGCTGTTGCTATCCTGTGCTCATATAAAACTTTGCCAACAATTTGCATTTGTGAATTCATTCATCGATGCATTTATTAAATATCTACTATGTTCCAGTTACTATATAGAATTCTTGGAAGTCAAAGATGGAAAAGACACAGCCTCTGTTTTCCAAAGGGCTTACATCTAGTACTAAGGAACAAAAATTATCATAAATAGGTGACATAAAGTGTCTCCGGTCCAATAAAAATATATACAAAGGGAATTAAATGAGGGAGTGATCACTCATACCTGGAGAGATTAGGACTGGAATGGACTGGGAGGGGAGAGACTAAAACTAAGTATGCATTAATTTGAGAGCATCACCATGATCCACAAAGTCACCATTTATTATGGACTTGCCTGTCATTAAATTATGACTAGTATATTGGCCTCCTGGATTGATGTATTGGAACTGGTCATAGAAAAATACCATCAATTCTTGCCAATAATTATATTTTTCCTCTGAAGGAATTATTCATTGTCTCAGCTCTCATTTCAGTTGCATAATGTTTAGCCAGAATTTTAGTCCATGTAATTCAAAAGAAAAGTTTATTATTGTTGTTTATGCCCATCCACTAAAGAGTAACATCTACATTAGAGTTAACCTCTCACTAATAATTACTTCTGAATTTAGAAAGACATTAGGGATTAGGTCTGCTCGTCCCATTAAAGTCAATTAAAACAAAGAAGGATTCTTAGCTTGTATTTCTAAAGCATTCAGATTTGTAAAATGCCATGCAGTTATTTTGTGTATCTAGTTCTTAACACACCTCCAGGGGTGAAGGACAGGACTAGCAGACTGAAAAAACTCAAAAGAGAGAAATAAGTCACACCATGAGGTGCGGCTTGTCAATGGCCACAGGGCCAGGCACTGGAGAGACAAGACAAGAAGCAGCTAAGTCTGAGGCTGGAGTATTATTCTTTCTATCAAAGTCTCCTTCTATTCAGTCAGTTACAGAAGACCCAGTGCTGTGAGAAAATCAGACAGAAGTATTTCCAAGACTTTCCATGTCTGACTAACCAAGGTAAAATCAGGAACTAACCTAACAGCTTCTGCACCATGGCAGAAGAGTTTGCAGAAATGTACCTGTTTTACTTTTCAATAGATTATATTTTAACACTTTTTATCTTACTCTATTTGAGTTTTTGAGATGTGATTCACATTCTATAAAATTCACTCTTTTAAAGTGTACAATTCAGTAGTTTCAGTATATTCCCAACATTGTTAAATCACCACCACTAACAAATTCCAGAGCATTTTCATTATCCCCAAGAAGATGCCAGCCCCCATTAGCAGTCAGCCCCCATTCTCCCCTTCCCCAGGCCCTGGCAACCACTAATCTACTTTCTGTCTCTATAGATTTGCCTATTTTGCACATTTCATATCAATGAAATCATACAGTATGTACCCTTTTGTGTTTCGCTTCTTCACATAGCATAATATTTTCAAGTTTCATCCATGTAGTAGCATGTATCAGTACTTTATGCTTTTTTATGGTTGAGTAATACTTTAATTCTATTTGTCAATTCATCAGATGATGGACATTTGGGTTGTTTACTCTTTGGGCTATTATAAACATGCATGCACATGTTTTCATTTGTCTTGTGTACATACTTAGGAATGGAATTGCTGGGTCATGTGGTAACTATGTTTAACTTTTTGAGTAACTTTCCCCAAAGTGGCAGCACCATTTTACATTCTCACTAGCAACGTATGAGGATTCAATTTCTCCTCATGTTCACCAATGCTTGTTATTGTCTGTCTTTTTTATGATAACCATTCTAGTTGCTGTGAAGTGGTATCTCATTGTGGTTTTGATTTGCATGTCCTTAATGATTAATGCTGTTGGAAATATTTTCATGTGTGGGTTGGCCATTTGTATATGTTATTTAGGAAGATGTCTATTTAAATCATTTGCCCATTTTTTAAATTGGGTTACTTGTCCCTTTGTTGTAGAGTTGTAAGAGATCTTTGTATATTCTGGATGTTAATCCCTTATCAGATAAGTGATTTATAAATATCTTCCTCAATTTTGTGGTTTATCTTTTCACTTTCTTGATAGTGTCCTCTGCAGCACAAAATATTTAATTTTCATAAAATCCAATTGATCTTTTTTCTGTTTTGCTGCTTGTACTTTTGGTGTCATATCTAAGAAACTAGTGCCTAATTGGCCACAAAGATTTATTCTTCTACATTTTGTTCTAAGAGCATTATAATTTTATCTCCTACATTTATGTATTTGGTCCATTTCGAGTTAATGTTTGTATATAATATAAACTAGTTTTCCAACTTCATTCTTTTGCAAATGGATATTCAGTTGTCTCAGCATCATTTGTTGAAAAGGCTTTTCTTTCCCCCGTTAAATAGCATTGGCATTCTTGTCAAAAATCAATTGACCACAGAGGTATGGGTTTATTTTTGGATTCCGAGTCCTATTCCATTAGTCTATATGTCTATCCTTACTGCCTCTACCACACTGTTTTGATTACTGCAAGTTTATAATAAGTTTAGGAAGAGGAAAGTTTGAGTCTTGTAACTTTGTTCGTCTTCCTCAAGAGTGTTTTGGCTATTCTGTATCACTTGAATTTCTCTGTGAATTTTAGGATCTGCTTCTCAATTTTTGCAAAGCACATGTCTCGGAATTTGATAGAGATTACATTGAATCTCTATATCAATTTGAGCAGTATGGCTATCTTAACAATATTAAATTGTTCAATCCAAGAGGCATGAGATATCTCTCCATTAACTTGCATCTTCTTAATCTCTTTTAGTGATGTTTTATAGTTTTTCCACTCTAAAAGTCTGGCACTATTTTTGTTAAATTTATCCTAAGTATTTTCTTCTTTTGATGTCATACCTTATTGTATATGATGGTCATTTTTAATGTATCAAAAATTAGAAATATAAGTAGTATCATTAAGAAACAGATATCACTACCGACTAGATACCAGATATTTGACCAACATATTGTCTCATTGAATCTACTCTACAACTTTTGGTAGTTGCTATTACTATTCCCAATCTACAGAAAAAGAAACCAAAGCTCAAAGAAGTTAGGGAACTTGCCCAACATTTTTTCTCCTAAGTAGTTCATTGAAATTAAAACCAGATATAACTGACTCATTAATTTCATGTGTATGTCATTAATGAAAATATTTTTGTGCTCCATTATATTGGCTTTGAAGACAATAATGGTTTGGGAATTCACGTGTTTTTATAGCCTATGGAATTATGAAGCTGTTAAGAGTTTTACTTTCTGTACCCATATGAGGAGTAGATTGTGAATAAAATGTATGGGGAAAAATTATAGAATAACTTTCAATGATGTTTATTGTTTAGAATCTAGAGATTTTAATTTATTAAAGTCCATGTGTGACTTTATCACATATGCAATCATCAAATTGTGGCTTAAATTCGTCTTCACCAAAATTTGAACTTGATATTAAGTTAAACTTAGTGTTAAGTTAAATTATCAAAATTCCTGCCTCTCATTTCTATGTTGTATGAATCTAATTATGCTGAGCTGAAGCTGAAGAGGGAGAATATCTGTACAAATGTTGTAACCAAAAATTCCCAAATGCTGGGGCATTTTGGTCAGTTCAGTTCAAGAAAGATTTATTGAGGGCTATGGTTCTGGTTTTCTATTGTTTAGAACAAATATTTGATGGATTGAAACAATAAGCATTTTATTATAGATCATAATCTTGTGGGTCAGGAATTCAGGCAGAGACCAACTGGGCAGTTCTGCTCAACGTGGCACTGCTCAACATGACACTGTTCTTCTGCTCAACATGACACTGTCATTCATTCAAGTCACTTGTTGATATTCGCCAGACAGCTGATCTGGCCTGAAGGGTCCAGGATGGCTTCATTCACATCCCTGATGCCTTGGTGGGGAGAGAGGAAGGTGAGCTCAGCTAGGCCCATTCTCATTTCCTCTCTACTTTCGCCAGCAGAGTGGAAGGACTTCTTGCAGTGTGGTTCAGACTCCTAGAGAAGGGGTGAAAGGTACCATAATTCCAACATACTCTATTAGGCACAGTAGTCACAGTCTGGCTAATATTCCTAAAGAAGGGAACTGGAGCTCACCTCCAGATGAGAGTAACACCGAGGAATTTACAGCTATTGTTAACCAGCCGTAAAAATCTTGTGCCAGACATGGCATTAGGCTTTGGGGAAACAGAGATTAAAAAGACACTTTCTCCTTAATCAAACATCTCAAAGTTTAATGAGCTGTTGTTAGAATGATCAAATCATATAATTTATTGTCCAAACCAGGTATTTTTAAGAATGACAGGGGTGTAAGTAATTACTATGCTTGGATTAGAGGCATGAAATGGGACTATCCCATGCAACCCGGAATGATAATCATGATAGTTTTTGAACACATTGAAATGTAATACTTCAAAAGTGATAAAAAGCTTAAATTATTTTTCTTTGATGTCTTACAACTCCTGTAGTGTGTACATTTTCATTTTTTAATGAAAGTGAGTTGGGGAATAATTCGAGACAATAACTGTGAGATACCTGTGGGAATTAAAAGTAGTTAATTTTTAAAAATCATGATTTTTTATTAAGAAGAACAGATCTCAGATCTAAAATATTGTTTCTTGCTACATCCCTAACTTTTTAAAACATAATAAGGAAGTTGCTTAGTAAAGCTTTGTGATAAAAGCCAATGTTTGTGGACATGAACAAGCTCAGAATTATCCTTGATATTATCCACCTTGTCTTAGTCCATGAGTGTTGCTATAACAAACCACCAAAGACTGGGTAGCTTAGAAAAAACAGAAATTTATTTTTCACAGTTCTTGAGGCTGGGAATTCCAAGATCAAGGTGCCAGTAAGATCAGTGTCTGGCGAGGGCCACTCTCTGCTTTTAAGAAGGCCTTTCCCCAGAGGGGATTGACACTGTGTCCTCACATGGTAGAAAGGCAGAAAGCGGGCTCTGGAGCTCATGCTAAGCTTTTTATAAGAGGACTTACTGCATTCACAGGGGCAGAGCCCTTGTGGCGTAATCACCTCCCAATAGGCCCACTTATTAACATCATCTCTTTGGGAGTTAAGTTCCAACATATGAATTTTGGAGGGGACACACACATTCAAATCATAGCATGCACACCTTCATCTGTGGCTTCTGCTTTATCCCTCCAGGACCAATTACTGAATTTTACTTTTACACAAGTTCTTCTTTAGAGTAAAGATTAAGAATTCAATTCTCAGATCTCTCTAAGTTAAAGGGCCAAAAGGCTTATGACTTTAAAAGGTAATGTTTTAAAAATTGGAGTCATGTCACATTCAGGTGTGGGACCAAATAGGCTCTACCGCCAAATAAAAAAGTGACTGTTTGTCACTCTTCATCCCCAGTCAGAAGCAGTTGAGGCTGCAGTTTGTTTCATGTGAGTGTCTGGATTTGGCACTCAAGTGGCTGAGAGTAATTCCTGTGAGCCAGGAAAAAAGGGAATATGAAATTTCCCTGGCCAAATGTTTAGAAGGTATGACAAATACTAAGAATAAAACCTTAGACAAACTATATTTCACAATGACTATTAATTTTTATTTTTTATTAATTGGGGTGGTTTTGGTTTTATTTTTATTGCTTCCAACTGTCTTTAAAGTCAGAGTCACTCACAGCAATGGAATGTGCTGGCTTCTTCCTATTTGCCTGAGAAAAAGATTTTGTTACCTCTTTTACCCTAACTACCAAGGTCAATTTTTTTAAATTCAGAAGTTAAATTACCAAGCCCTCATCTCTATTTTAAAGTGTTTTGACATCAAGTGTTTTGAGGAAAGGTAATGGATGGAGATAGTCATTAAACCAATATTTATTTTGAACCTATCATGTGACAGGCTCTGGCTTAGGGCAGGAGATATTACAATGAAAACATGCTGACAAGATCCCTTTATGATGTTTATATTCAGTATAGCCAGAGAAATGACAAGCAAGTAAATTATAAACACTAAAAAGGCATATTATATTAAGTGTCTCTAATGAAATACACAAGATGACGTTATGGAAAGTAACTGGGGAATGTGAGAGATAGAAGGTGATTAAGACTATCAGAGAAGGCCTCTCAAAAAGAACATATTTGAGCTTAGACCTGAAAACTGAGAAACAGAAAGCCAAGAAAAGTCGAGAGAAGTGCATTTCAGACTGAAAAAACAATAACTATGAAGGGCCTTTCACCTAGCAGTAAATATGCAATAAACGTGTGTTAGCTAACCTGGGCCAAACTCCCAAAACAAACAAAATACAATAACTACAATTTTGCTAATTATCTGGACTCTAGAGTATCAAGATCCTAGATAATTTGTTCAAATTAGGTCCAAGTCTCATTTTAAGAGCATCACAGGCCAGGCGCAGTGGCTCATGCCTGTAATCCCAGCACTTTGGGAGGCCGAGGCAGGCGATCACCTCAGGTCGGGAGTTCAAGACCAGCCTGACCAACATGGAGAAACCCCATCTCTACTAAAAAAAATACAAAATTAGCCGGGCATGGTGATGCATGCCTGTAATCCCAGCTACTAGGAAAGGCTGAAGCAGGAGAATCGCTTGAATCTGGGAGGCGGAGGTTGCGGTGAGCCGAGATCACACCACTGTACTCCAGCCTGGGCAACAAGAGCGAAATTCTGTCTCAAAAAAAAAAAAAAAAGAAAGAGAAAAGAAAAAAAGAGCATCATAAAAACTATTGCTAAGAGAACACAAACTCTTTGGTAAGTGGCTGTGATTTGGGGAAAGCCACTTCTCTTTTAAATTATAAATTGACAAGATTGAACCAGCTGTTCTTTGATGTTTCAAAAGCCCTAAGGACGTCCTTAATACACAGAGAAGGAAACTGAGGCCTAGGCAAGGAGGAAAATTAAGGAGTTAATGTTGACTTAGAAACTACTACATGGGAATCCTTTCCATATTATGCCACATTTCATCCTTCCAATATTCTGGACTAAATAGCAGTATTCCTGTATTCCAAACGCGAAAAAAAGTAAAGTAACTTACCTAGTCTGCATAGCTGGTAAGTGGCAGAGCTACGATTTGACCCCAGATCGGCTGAAACCACTGTACTAGAACCCAAAGTAGTAGGTAAGGGCTTGGGCTGCAGAGTGTGAGAGACATGGATTCAAAGCCTCTGCTCATCCAGCTAGTGAGCCTCGGCAAGTCAGTTAATTTCTCTGAGACTCAGTTTCCACACTGGAAAATAGAGATCATATTGTCTACCTCTTACCTTCCTTAGTTACTTTCCATAATGTCATCTTGTGTATTTTGTCAGAGATAATATAATATGCCTTTTTAGTGTTTATAATGTACTTGTTTGTCATGTAGGCTTGTTTGTCATGAGGCAGTTGGAAAGATTAAAATAAAACTCAGCTTATAAATATGCTTTTATTTCATTTCTCCAAGGATGCACAGCACATAGAAACAGACCTTAAGTCTCCTATATCCTAGAACAGAGCACGTATCATTGTCCTATATGAGATAAGACTATATTAAAAATGAGTATATTCATTCACTGAATACCTGATTATTTAATTATATATTTATTTAATTGTATATTATTTGATTATATATGTATTGTATATTTATACACAACAAGGTAAATGTTGAGGAATGAAAACAATAAAGAGAAGCGTCAGCTTATTTTCCACATGTGTCAGAATAAGCTT
Organism: Pan paniscus; assembly: GCF_029289425.2. Classification (NCBI taxonomy): domain Eukaryota; kingdom Metazoa; phylum Chordata; class Mammalia; order Primates; family Hominidae; genus Pan; species Pan paniscus. The sequence goes on along the minus strand of NC_073263.2, from coordinate 33,211,255 downwards.
TTAGAGCCTATTCTGCCAAACACTAAGGCAGAATTCAATGGGACCAAAACCTTTGCTAGATCTTTCCCATTTACTGTGTCTTGAATACATAACCACATTATGAACAGGGATTCAACCACCTAGATATGTCAAACTCTTTGCTCAAGGTCCTTCAAGATAGTTTCCAACGAATGGGACTGTCATTGTTAGTATTAAGAAAATAGGGTTTAGGTGAGTATTTGAAGAATTTGATCAATTTATGGAGCCAAACTACATGAATCAGTTTAAATATTTTATTTGAGATAGGGAGGAGGCAGGGAGGGGAAGGGGCTGCTGAATGACCTCTGTTGACCTGAACTACTAGACAGTCATCCAGGACACTGTACAACTGGGAAAAAGGCACAGTGGAAGCTGTTTTCTTAGCCCTAAATATTAAATATATGCTTTTTCTACAATGAAGTAAATTATAGAAATTACTAGTATGATTGAGATAAATGTTTTGGGAGATAAAATTTTTTTGAGTCCCATGGGATGTGGATGTACAGAAAAACATGTTTTGAATTTCTGTGTGATTCTACCTTTCTTCCAAGGACATCAAATCCGTTCACATGCCATCAAACCCTTCTAAGACAGCTACAGGCAGGGCCCCTTTAAACTGTAGACATCAAAGTTAAGGAGGAACTAGCCCAACATTAGTAAAATGCAAAAACATTTTAAGTTAATTGTTGGAACTGGTGGAAGACTTCCTTAAAGGAACATTTCCTTTTAAATTTTTTATTTTATATTTTAGGGGGGGCTGCATACTTCTCTATGTAATTGTTAGATACAGAAGGAGAACCCAATGTGTATGAAGTAATTTCTTTTTATCATTAATTTTTGTACCAATGAATTTTTAAATTCCTCATAAAATATTACTCTTTCAAAAAGATTTTATTTAAAATCTAGCAAATAAATAAAATATTGTATTATACAACACCTTCCACTTTTTAAAAGAACTTGCATGTAACATTTCACTGATTTGAATTTTGCAGGAATGTAATATCTTAACACTCTCCTCCTATCCTTTTGCCAGAATTTCAGAATAGTTACAGTTGACCTAAATTTCATTTAAAAAAAAAAATCAAACTTGTGTGTGATTTCAAAGCTGCAAAATGATGGCTTTGATTCCTGTGTCTCATCCCTATGGCAAAGCCAAATTCTCTGTGTGACATCACAAACTAGCCAATAACAACTTTATCCCCAGAGACACCATGCCTGACTTTTCCTATTGCTGAGGTCTGCTAGAGCTTAGGCAAGTGCTGAGCAGCCCACAGCCATGATGTGTGGGAATTCGCAGAACTTCCCAGAGTCCTTGTATTCCTCTATACGGAACCCATGAGTGCTTCGTGTCCTCTCCCCCACTTACCTCTGTATATCCCGAGGCAGAATGTTTTTCCCTTACAGGGACCACTGATAGAAAGGTTCAAACAAACAAAAAGAGCAACAGGATATTTATTTTACCATGTTGCGTTTTAAGATCTTATATGAATACCATGGAGATTATTTTCCTTGGCCAAAAAGGAAAATGAGTTGGGTAAGGACTAGTTATAGACCAGTGTAGTTATTTAATGACAAAGAACGGGACCTATCTGACAGTCAAAAGCATGCACGTGGGACATGCTCTCTGAGTATGTGCAGTCATTACAGGTTTTACTCTTGCAATTGGACTTAACCAGATTAACTGATTTTGCATTTGCTTTGATAAGCTTTTTGTCCGTGTTAAAAACATTACTATCTCTGTGACAATAGCCTGTGTCCCTTATTACTCAGATGTGTTTTCTGGGTAATATTCTCCAGCTAAAATGTCACAGAATTCTTAATTAGTTGCAATAGTTGTCAGAAGGGAAAGAAAAGGGAAATCCCCTTGGTGATATTGCTGCTGATACATGCAAATAAGATCCATCTTAAGTGACACCCTGGCTTAAGGAGAAGTTGACCCCCACAGGCATTCCTGTGGGCAAGCTTTTGGACAAATCAAACAGCCCCAAGAGGAAGCTCTGCCACCCCACTCTAAAGCCACTTGCTTCTATCTTTAAGAGATAGAACTGAGGGCCAACATCTGCTGTTCACATGGCTAAACAATCATTTTTTGTTTAATGATAATAAATTCCTAACACAATAATCCCTTTAGACTTTGGCTGCCCAAATTCTACTATAGGTTGGTTATGTGAATGTGCTGCCCTCCTTCCTACTTCATAGTTAAAAGAGCACCTGCTTACAATGAGGAAAGTGGTATATCCTTGAGTCCATGATCTGTTTCTGTGTAACAGAACACCCCTCACTTTTGTGGCTTGAAGACACTATTTACTCACAATTCTGTGGGCAAGTGATTGGGGCTGAGCTCAGCTGGGTGAATCCACCTATAGACACATCATCTGGTAGCTTGGCTGTCTGTGAATTGTCTAAGATGGCCTCACTGATGACAGTTGATGCTGGCTGTTAGTGAGGCCTTTCTCTCCCTGTGGTTTCCAGGCCTCAAGAAGGCTAAGCAAGGCCTTTGTACGTGGAGGTCTCAGGGCCTGCAGAAGGGCCAAAATGAACACTGCAAGACATCTTGTAACGGAGGCTTGTAGATCACCCACCTTCACTTCTGCCACATCTTATCAGTCAACATAAGTCACAATGCCAGCCAAGGGTCAAGGGGAAGGGAAAGAGACTCCCCCTCTTAGTGGGAGGAACGGCGAGGTCACCTTGCAAGAGACTTCTGCTTCCATCTTTGGAAGCAATCTACCACAAAGAACTACTACCAAAGTATTTGTAATAAAACCACAGCAAGATTCTGCCCAGAAAGAAAATTTCCATGTGTTTTAGCTTACTATTTGTGACTTGAAGGTTTTGTACTCTAATGATGCAAGTCTATCACATGCATATTGTTATACTGGAGCCATCTCAACATTTGAGTGTCATTATTCCTAGAAAAGCCCATATTTAAGATCTGTCCAGAGAAACTCCCAGGGGAGGGAGTGGAGCATTTCAGGAGGTTGCTCATTGGTTTAGTTCTGCTTTTTTGGAACACAGACTCACCCACAAGTAGTTGCTAGTGCGTTTTCGTTTTGTTTTGTTTTGTCAATTATAGGCTTGGAGTGGAAGAACAGCTGGAAGTAGAAATCTGTCAGCTCTAGGAACTGACCTCCCTCCCTCTTTCATGGCCGCATGACGCCTCTTCAACTCTCTCTGCCTCTCATCGTATCTCTGTTTTTCTCTGTCTCCTCTCTACCAACAAGATCTTCCTAAACTTCTGTCATCTCTGTATGTGTATGTGAGTGTTGCGTGTCTCCGTGTGTGCACTGTGCAAAGTACCCAACTCATTTTCCCAGCATTCGGGGATCGGGCACCATTCACATCTCTGTCTATGTGATGCCACCCCCAAGGGCCAGGGCTCTTCCTGTTGTAGGTAGCTTTTGCTTACTTGGACTAACTTTGTAATAATTATCTGAATGGACTATTATTTTCTCCATTTTACAGGTGAAGAAATTAAGCTAGAAAAATGTTAGTGTTGTCCCAAGTCACACACCCAAGAAATGGCCAGACCAGGCCTGAGTCCAGTACTTTGGGGCCCCTGGAGCCCATGCTTTTAACCCTCTCCAATTCTCCCGCACTGCCTTGTTTTGCACAGGGGTGGTCCATTCTTGTCCTTAAAGCTTCTCAACCGTGCAGGTTCAACTCCCATCCTTTTGTAAAAGGTTGCCAATTGGGAATTTCCCTGTTGTTTCATAATTTTAGTTAAATCCTCAAAACTGAAGCTAACAAGTAGGAAGAGTCCTCAATTTTTTAAGGAGAACCTGGAGGAGCAGCCAGCTATCTCCTACCTGCAGCCCTTGCTAAGAGGTGTCCAAACTGGAGTTTTGAATCTTAGCCCATCTCCCCATCCATCCTCTCTCAGCAGATGCCTAGAATCTCCTGGGGGAAGCAAGGAGGGCATGGAGAGTTCACTGATGCAAGAGAGCAGTCTGAGTTAGGAGAGTTGTTGGGGAAGTTTAAGAAGTGTGCAGTGTGAGCTGCTCACCAGCAGCTTAGACCAGATGATAGAGGCGCTGGGGGGAAGTGAGGATGCCTGCCCCATGGCAGACTGGCACCCGTTCACCAGCTGAAAGTATGCTGACCTGCAAAACCAAACTGAACCGGGTGTGCGACAGGAGAGTTCCTGACAAAGAACTTTCTCCAAAGCTAATTTCCTTTATTGTGTCTCGTGAACAAACTGATCTCAAGTCTATATTTCTCAATTCACATTCCCAAGATAGAGTCTGGTTGACTCAGCCCTGACTTTATTCTGGGCCACACTATGAGTCTCCAGCCAGCTGTTGGCTTGGCTGCTGGTGCTGAGTGCCCACCCCTAGTCCAGCTGGCTGTGGCCAGGACAGGGTCAAATGGAACCAAGGACAAGGCCTGAAGGCCATTCCTTTTGAAGGCGTGGTGGGCAGGACACTTCCCTTATGGAGGCAAAACAGGCAAATACGCAGCGTTCTTTTAGGCATCAGGGACTGCTGAAGATTTCTGCAGGAGGAACCAGAGAAGACAGTCAAGCTCTTCCTAAAAGTCCTCCTCTATCTGTGTGTGTGTGTGTGTGTGTGTGTGTGTGTGTGTGTGTGTGTGTGTGTGTGTGCATGCACTATGTAAAGTACCCAACTCACTTCACTGGTATTTAAGAGAATCTCAAGGTACAGCAATGCATTTCGTATTACACATGCATGCATATTTGTGAGAAAGCTGTATGGCTCTCCTTTCCCGAGCAGCTGGAAGCAGTGATCCATCTCTTGCAGGCCTTCATTGCAGGGTGATTGCTTAATAAATATTTATTGTGCAATAACTCTGTCCTTGTGTGTGAGTTCACCCTGACCTCTTGCCTCAGTCCAAACCTGGCTTCCTTGATCTCAGCTTTATTTGTTCTGAAGCAAGTAGGGAGGTTTTTTTTTTTTTTTTTTTTTTTTAATGTTTGTTTGTTTGTTCCCAGCATTCCTCTGCAGTATCTGGGGATCTCACAGCCCCCACTGTCATCCGGCCTTTGAGGAAACACAGGGCGATAGACAGAGCAGGAGAGGCTGGAGTCAGCCAGATGTTACTAAATCCCACCTGCGCCATTTACTGTGTGTCTCAGGGCAGGTTATTTAAGGCCTCTTGGATGTTTGAGATCAGGAAACTGAAGTCCAGAAAATTGAGCAGCTGGATCTTGTAAGCTTCTGCTGATTAACTTGTAAACGGGGCTCCTGGGAGTCACCCCTTGGAATGTTTGGAAGGCTTCAAGAAGAGACAAGTTTCTGCAGGGGGCCTGAAGCACAGGAAGTGCCTGACTCTTTTGAGTGACCAGACCCACAGCCGTCCTGTGTTCTTGCCACAGACTCCTCTCCCTGGCTGGAGCTTTGCTCCAGGCCCACCGACTTTTGCTCAAATTCTCTTTGTCTTGAAACTTCTCAAGCATCTTTCTTAAATTGGCTGCTGAATGCAGCCTTCTCTCTGCATTGCTAATCACACCTCCCTCACTTAAGCATTTGTTAAATTCAGGTGTTTATTTTTTGAGCTCTAATTTATTCACATTCCCTACCTCCCAAGCTTTACCCTCTAGACTGTTATCCTTTTCTCCTAGGTAAACATTAGAAAACATCAATCACCCTCATCAATTCATTAATTTAGTCATTCATCCAACTACCCTCTTGCCAGTACTCTGTATCAATACAATGTTTTTCAGTAGGGTGACGGGAAAGAAAAGAAGGGAAAGCACAAAGATGAAAAAGACAAATTACTATTTTCAAAGAGCCTAGAGTCTAGAATGAGTACCACCATTGGTAGATAATAGTTGTATCTATCATTCTCATGCAATAGTTATAGCTTAAAATTAACAGAGTCAGTATTTCTTTTTCCTTTTTACATTAGCATGACAAAAATATCACAATCCTGTTCATTTCTATTCCAGTAGTTTGTATGGGACAGAGTAGACAAAAACTTTTGCTACCAAAAGTTACACGATCCAGCTGCTCGATTTTCTGGAATTCGGTTTCCTGATCTTGAACAAATGAGAATAATAATCAGTATATCACAGGCTTCTTCTGGAAATTAAATGAGAGAAAACAGCCATACAGCACGGTTCCAGGAGTACAGTAGACACTCAATAAAGTATGGGCTTGTTGGGGCTCAGAAAACAATACCCCAAAATGAAGACCTCAGAAGTAGTCTCATAAGCAAAACTTTTTCTCTGACCTTCTCCTGCCCTCCTGTCTCTCAATCCCATTCTTTCCCAAAGCTAGCCATAGAAACTAGAATCACTCTTCCCCAAGGTGGGTCATAGAAACCAGAACTCTCATTCCCAGAGCTAGCCATAAAACCTAAAATATGACTCTAAGTTTCCTTCCACCTTTCTGTGTAAAAACTGGCCATAAATAAATTACCTGAGCTGTGTGTGGTGGCCTCACACTTATAATCCCAGCAGTCTTTGGGAAGCAAAGGTGAGAGGATCATTTGAGCTCAGGAGTTTGAAAGCAGCGTTGACAACATGGTGAGACCCTGTCTCTGTTTAAGAAAAAGAAAAAAGAAAAGAAAGGAAATGACCTGACTTCGTTGTTTGACTGTAGGCCATAAGAACCCTATTCTAGAGAGAGTCCTGCCCCATACTCAGAATGAAGGAATGCATGCTCATAGAGGCCAAGCAGGATCTAGACACACAGGCCTTGCTGGGTTTCCCCACTCAGTCTATCAGCATTAGATCATACCCTTTGTGTCTAGTCCTATTTCTACATGGCTGTGCATACTTTGTTGAACCTAAGCCTAAAGACGAACAATTCCCCCTGTGTCTTTGGGTCTTCATTCTGAAGGCTCCTGTGTATACACATTAAATAAATGTGTATGCCTTTTCTCCTATTCATGTGCCTCATATCAGTGACCTTTGAACTTCAGGGAGGCCAAGAGATTCCTCCCGGCTTCCCTTATATTAGAAAAGGAGGAAAAAAGAAAAACAGTTCCTATTCTCCACCTACTATCAGTGTTTTTCCCTCCCTTCACTCCTTGATCTGAGATTGGGATCAGTCCCAACCAGGAGATTCTCATGTACTCACTTCCTCTTGGTGCCTTAAGAGCTTTCCTCAAATTGTATTTCTGAGCAGGGACATTTACAAGCCTGCATGGAACTGAAGGATCTCCTGTCTGAAGAGTCTCACAAGTAATTGATAGAATGAGATTTATTTGACAAATAACAAAACCATCTGCCAAATCCATGATTAAATGGCAGGGACTCTGGGTCTCTTGTGCTTAGTGAGGGAAGGAAGGAGGTGGTATGTTTTCCGTGAAACACTCACTGAATGGAACTCCAGGCTGGAGGGAGAGTGAAGAGGGAAGAGAATACAGTCCTTGCTATTTTCTTCAGCTGATTCATAATACATTAACACCCTCATTTACATGGCCTATTAGAAGTTATTTATATTCCAATTACAGGCTATTTGAATATTGCATTTGTAGTCTAATTACAGGGTTTAGGGAAAGCTCATTTGTTTTCAAGAAAGGATTCTGGTTTAAAGACAAAGATATGGGCAGCTTGCAGATATGGGCAGCTTGCAGATATGAGCAGCTTGCAGAAGCTCTGGGCACACCACAACCTTCTCTGTAGAGATCACAATGAGAAATGGTGCCTAAGACATAGAAATCACTGACACCCTTGTGGGCCTGTTAAGGGAAAACTAGGCAGAAGCACAAGGAGAATATCTTTCTCTATGACTGAAAACAGCAACTCGTGGTAGATTGTACACCTGCTTTAGGAAGCCAGCAATGTGACTCACTATCCCCAGGCAAATTCCCCTAGAAGGTCTCCTGTCACCCATTGCTCTACCCAATGTCAAGAGAAAAACCCATTGACAAGTACAATTTAACAAAGTTTCACTGGGCAAAGAATGATTCATGAATCAGGTAGTCCCCGCCACCCACCAACTAGAATAGATTCAGAGAGACTCCATGTGGCCATGTGATTGGAAAGGATTTATGAGCAGAAAAAGGAAAGTGATGTACAGAAAATGGAAGTGAGGTACAGAACAGCTGGATTGATTACAGTTTGGCTTTTGCCTTATTTGAATGAAGTTTGAACAGTTGTCTGCCTTTGGCCAAAAGTTGATGATTGGCACAGGAGTAAGTGACAGTCTGTTTACACATCCCGTTAGGTTACAGTTCACTACATACAGAGAAACCATTAATCTGAACTTCAAATATGTAAGGAGGCAGCTTTGGGCTAAACATAATTTAGCACCAGGGAAACTGGATAATTCCCTTCTTTCTGCTTCCATGGTGGTACCTACTAGGAGAATTTTTCTATATTACAGTGACTTACATATCTATTTTCTCAACCAATCAGGACTTCCTTGGAGGCAGGACTTTATTTTCCTGCAGACAATAAACTTCACAAGGGCAAAGACCACGGCTGTTCTTGTGCAACTTTGAATCATCCGTCTCCCAGACAGCCCTGGCAGATAGCAGATGCTCAAGGCCTGGGACCTGCTTCTCCCTCAGTCCCACATGGCCTTGGTACAAGTATTCCCATGACTGAATTCCACCCTAATTCTTCTTGAGAGGCCTCTCAGACCACTCGAACTTAAGCAACCTCCTCCTGTTAACTCTCCAACTCTTCATCATCTCACCCTTGTTATGGCTTTGCAGCATTGGTCATCATCTGGCATTATCTTATTCGTCCATTTGTTTCTCATTTCTTCCTTTCTTTTCCCCTTGTGCTGCAAACTACTTGAGAGCAGAAAATTTTCACTTTTATTCACTACTTTATCTCCAGCCCCTAGAAAAATGTCTGGTTCACAAATATCTGAGGAAATAATGAATTTGTAAATTGAGGTCATTAGATGCCAAAAAAAAGGTTAGCTAAAAAAAGTATGTAAGTGAATGAATGAATAAATAAAACATAACCACAAGTTTGGTTAGAAGTTTAAAACTAACAGCTTTGAACAAAAAATTATAAACCAAAAATAAAATTCTAAGACCCCCAAGTGACTGATGGGCCCTACCCTCAGCCAAGGGCATTCCAAAGTTAATCCAAAAAACTAGTTCAGGACATACTGCGAAGTGCGGGTCAGACATGCTTCATTATGCCTTCCTCCTTTTAGAATTCAGGCACAGATGACCAGCACTAACATTAAAACAGAGACCTTAAGACTGATAGAACAGACTTTTTGAGTCTGAAAAGAAACATTTACCATCTATTCTCTCTGAAGCCTGCTACCTGGAGGCTTCATCTGCATAATAAGGAACTTGGTCTCTACAATCCCTTATCTTAACCCAGACACTCTTTTCTATTGATTTCAGGTCTTTAGATAATAACTCTTTCAACCAATTGCCAATAAGAAAATCTTTGAATCTGCTTATGACCTGGAAGGCTCCCCTCCTTCCAGGTGTCCTGCTTTTCTGGAAGGAACCAGTGTATATCTTACATGTATTGATTGATGTCTTATGTCTTATGTCTCACTTATGTCTTATGTCTCACTTATGTCTTATGTCTCACTAAAATGTATTGATGACATGTATCTTACATGTATTGATTGATGTCTTATGTCTAAAATGTATAAAACCGAGCTGTAGCCCAACCACCCCGGGTACATGTCCTCAGGATCTTCTGAGTCATGGAGAGAAGCTGCTGAGCCTCCAAGTCTCTCCTTTCTAGGAGAGCCAGGGCTCTGTCATGGGCCATTAGTCACTCATATTTGGCTCAGAATAAATCTCTTCAAATATTTTACAGAGTTTGACTCTTTTCATCAACAGAATAAAAGACAGTATTGGTACTATGACTGAAGCAAATCAAGTGACTAAAGAAATCTGGAAAATTGAGTTCAATAGCTGATGTTTCATGAATTTTTTTAACCTGTTAATAAAGTTGACTCTGCAAAAATTAAAATTCAAAACTCAGACCCATTTATTTTACATTTTATAAGAATTTTACTTAGCAATATAATTCAAGTCAATTTAACTTCTGTTTTTAATTATTTCCTTGAAGCAAATTATCTGGGTTAGCATTAACTGTAACTTCCTTGAATTTCTTTCCATAGGATAAAATGTGTGAGTTGATTAGAAACTATTTTTAGTCTTTGACAAGGTAATTATCATAGCCCTTGAATGAGCTGCAAAATAGTAAGTGTTAACTGCTAAGAAGCTTGATAGAAAATGCCATGTTAGTTGAAAGTTGGATCACATGTTGGTCTGCAACGCAGACTGGTGAGCCCTTGAAATGAGTTCCCAGTGAGCACAGAGAGAAATCAAAATAATATTGATATTCCAGATCTTTCCAGTTACACAATGGAAACAGCATTCTTCAGAGGGCTATGTGTTAAAACATACCCTGTGGCTGTTTATCCTTCTCACGACAAGTTTTGTTCTCATTTACCCCCTAGGCCAGAAGGTAGCACTTTGAGGGTATGGGCCATGCAAATAACTATTTCAGTTTCTAAGATCAAAATAAATTTTGTTTCCTGTAATATGGTGGTGGAAATGTGGAGGCCTCTTCCCCTCCTTCAGGCCACCCGACTTTGTTGAATGGCTCAGAGTTAAGAACATGGCCAGAGAAGTCCCACTCTCTCCATTTAAAGCGATGCTTCAGCTTACTAGTCGTAAGACCTTGATTAGTCATTTACCTTCTCTCTGTGTCTCAGTGACCCCTCTTTCCAGATGATGACAGTACCTACCACAGAGGTTTGCTGTGGGGATTACATGAAATTATAGTGTCTGGCACATAAAACATTCCAAATAAAGATGAGTAAGGGTACTATTCATTCCTTCATGGTGCTTTCAGGAGTAGTGTGTTGCTCACAACCTAGATTGAACTCTACTTCCAAAAGGAGGCAAAATCTGAGTTTAGAAAAGATAACACCACTGACATTATTACATAATAATACTCCAGGAGATTAAAAACAATTCTAAACCCTTAGAGGTCTCAGAGGTCCCTGGAACCAGCTGCCTGGTTGTGTAAGTGGTATAACTTGGACGAGGATTGTGATAATCCAAGCATGGCAATGGATCCAGGGTCCTGACGACCCAGCCAAGGTTTTTGACAAAGGAATATAAAAGTAGCAATAATGCTTTCTTGTTGTGACTCATTTTTTAAAAATAGTTTCTGGGTAAAATGGCAAGTATAAGATAAAATAGCAAGTGCAATTATCTCCTATTCTTCTGGAGATACAGGAATAGACTTCTGAGAAAATTATCACCTTAGCCTCCAGTTGAGCTTCAGACTTTGAAACAGGAAGAAGGTTTAGAATTTCAGTTTCTTGAATAGTCCCATAATTAGGGTAACCAAACTCCCAGTGTTCCTGGGAGAGTCCCGGTTTATGCCTATTGCCCTGGTGTCCCATCGCATTCACACTCCATTTCACTCTCCAAAGTATCCGGGTTTGGATAATGAATTTTACACGTTCCCTACTCAAAATGCAATCACAGCAAGAGTCATGGCAAGAAAAGCTGCTGAGCCTCCAAGTTTCCCCTTTCTAGGAGAGCAGGGACAAATCATGTTTCTTGTGTTCTTTAAAATAGAAGACTAAGGAGAAAGCAAGTGTCAGGGGCTACAAAAATCATCACAATCAGCCTTACTACCATATACTGAGCATTTAGTATATTTACCATGAGTGATGATCTCTGCTAAGTTCTGCTATGTGCTTTTTTTTTTTTTTTTTTTTTTTTTTGAGACAGAGTCTCACTCTGTCACCCAGGCTAGTGCAATGGTATGATCTTGGCTCACTGCAACATCCACTTCCTGGGTTCAAGCTATTCTCCTGTCTCAGACTCCCGAGTAGCTGGGATTACGGATGCCCACAACCATGCCCAGCTAATGTTTTTTTGAGATGGAGTCTCACTCTGTCGCCCAGGCTGAAGTGCAGTGGCGTTATCTCAGCTCACCGCAAGCTCTGCCTCCCTGGTTCACGCCATTCTCCTGCCTCAGTCTCCCAGGTAGCTGGGACTACAGGTGCCCGCCACCACACCCGGCTAATTTTTTGTATTTTTAGTAGAGACGGGGTGTCGCCACATTGGCCAGGCTGGTCTTGAACTCCTGACCTCAAGTGATCTGCCCACCTCAGCCTCCCAAAATGCTGGGATTACAGGTGTGAACCACTGCGCCCAGCCTGTGCTAAGTGTTTTTGTTTGTTTGTTTGTTTTGTTTTTGAGATGGAGTCTTGCTCTCTCGCCCAGGCTGGAGTGGTGCGGTGGCACAATCTCAGCTCACTGCAAGCTCTGCCTCCCAGGTTCACTCCATTCTCCTGCCTCAGCCTCCCGAGTAGCTGGGACAACAGGCGCCCACCACCACACCTGGCTAATTTTTTCTATTTTTTAGTAGAGATGGGGTTTCACCATGTTAGCCAGGATGGTCTCGATCTCCTGACCTCATGATCCACCCACCTCAGCCTCCCAAAGTGCTGGGATTACAGGCGTGAGCCACCACAACCGGCCTGCTAAGTGTTTTTATATCCATTTTCTCACAACTCTGTGAGGTAGGTATTTAGTTTCCATTTATTAGGGAAACTAAATCAAGGATATAGAGCAGCACATGTTAGAAACCGGGATTTTAACCCCAGGCAGTCTGGTGCTATGGTCAGTGCCCTGCTCTGCTGTGCTGTTCTTTTGTACATCCTGTACATGAAGTGGAGGGTCCACAGAGTGGGCACTTTAAAAGGTTTCTCTGAGCCTGGGGAAGCATTTTCTAAAGCGAAGGCAAGAACTGGGTTTACTTCGTAAGCAATCCATATCCACTTTGTTTGGTTCTTTAACATATGGTTTAAAAATGCCTTTAAAAAGACCTGAATGCATCTCAAATGTTCCCCTTTGGTAGTACCTCCAAAGAAGAGCTGGTGCATAGCTGCCTCTCTCCTGCCCTTCACTGCTGATCTTCCACTGCCAGGCATCTGCAGGGGACATTCTGGGGAAATGACAGAGCCAGAGCCTTTGCAGCCAACACAGAGCATGTCTTCTGGTTCACCACCTCTATCCACCCTTCATTCACAGCGACACCACTTTCCCTGGAGGCCAATGAATGTTGTTTTTCTCTCTGTCAGTGGGGTAATTCAACCAAGCAAGAGAGAAGTAGGAGAAGAAAACTGTGTGTGTGTGCGTGTGTGCGTGTGGTGGCGGGGCAGGGCGGTGTTTATCAAAATGCAACAGTAATTTAAACTATTCAGTTCTGGTACAACATAGAAGCAGTGTAGTGACCTCTCGAGGCTCCTTTCAGGATTTTGGATGTAAGAAAGGAGAACTTTGATTTCAAAAAATGGCTTTGAGGTATCTATTCAAATCTAATATCTTCTGCAAAAAGAAAAAAGATAGCTTGGGAATAAAATCTCTTTTAGATGTCTATTTATTTTGTAAATCAAACTTTGAAAACACCCTGGGGCTATGGGTTTAGAAACGGTTCCAAAGTTCTGGGAAACACCCCCTGATGACAATGAGAAATATTCTATGCATTTACTGAACAGCTTCTCCCATTGGATCATGAAGGCATACTTTAACTGTGAGGTAACTGAGGCTGGGTAAGTCAGTAATTCATGGGGTGATCTGCTCCTTAAAGGAGTTCTGACATGTCTTTGGCAAAAGCTTTCAGATGCTATGATGCCACTCAGAATTCTTAGCTCAGGGATATAAATCAGGTTGTAACATGAATAAGGTATGTAAGAAATCTTCCTTTCTGTTATAAGGTAAGAGAAAAATGAGGTTATTTAAACCATCCATGTTTATATGATGGCCATCTTTTAACAAAAATTCTTTTCAATACATTAAAAATGATCATTGAATCATCAAATGTAGTTTTGTCCTCTGATAGACAAAAGAGTAGTGTCTAGACTGTCTGATGAATCCATTCGACTGAAAGATAAAAACAAATGTGGTCTTGTTGTCATCTCTGTGGCCTTCTGAAAGCCCAGTGTACAGAGGTCACACAGGGAGCCCCAAGATGGTGGTCAGGAGGGAAAATGAGCCCTCCACTGTGCCTACTCATTTAATAACACTGCCCTGGGCGGAAAGGCAAGACTGGGGGTGCTGTTTGCAGATTCACATCACCTTCTCCCTGTGACCTTATAAACCATGCTAAATTCTTCCATTCTGCAATTGCCTTTCACATAAAATTGTTGAATTAAAAACCTGGAACCAGCCTGAGAGGAAAGTACATGATAACATCTGCCTTTTACTTTTTAAACATTATTCAGAAGATGCAATCAAATATAACCTAGTTGTTATGTGCAGTGATTACATTTTAAAAGTTATGCCAATCATTCATGTAGAGCTAAACACAAAAAAGGAAGCTGCAGATGCAATCTGTGAAGGACATTTAGCGGCAAATGTGCATTTTCTTCCACTTTTTTCCTGCAATTTAATATCCACTAAACTGGATAATGACTAAGTATATATGTATATCTTTAGAGGCCAGTATATGTTGTTTCTTTGTGTTAGGTACACCTGGAGTCAATCTTGTGACTAAGGCAGAAGTGAGATGATCTACGATTCCATTTACAAGAATCTAATATGAGGCTCTAGCATTCATTTAGAACTTCCATTTATGTACCATAAAAAAGAGGATATCAAGTGAATAAAGGAAACCATCAAATCTTTCCTTAGCACTAGGCAGCATTTGGATGACAAGAGGAATTTAGAAGGTGAGGGCTTTCTAAGTGCCCACAAGGGTCAAACGCAGTAAGTGGCATGCTGAATACTACAGCCAATATTATCAAGCACTTTTTATCATTATTGTTATTTACAACATACCCCTCTTAGTAGGAATTAAATGAATTTTTGGGGAATTTCAAGATAAGTCCATTGAACAAAATAAAAAATAACAGCCTGGTCTAGTGACACTGTGCCCTTTTGAAGTGACAGCACTGACATTTTCTAGCACTAATGCTATGTTTATTCAGGTCTTGGGTTATCATTTCATTGATCATTATTCAGTTCCATGAATGATCACTGTGCTCTTGAAAGAAATTATGTCTTGCTTATTGCCTCTTAAATAGAAATGAAAAAAAAAAGAATATAGAACATCATGGCATAGTGATCAATCTGTAGAAAACAATGAGACTTTATCCTTATAGGAAAGTAGGTAGCCAATTGATTTATTTCCCCTGAAATACATTTTTCTAGCAGAGTAAAACCCACAAATCAGAAGGCTAGAAAACAAAATATATACCAGTGAAGAGAAGTGGTCAATTTTGGTGATAATTTTGTGAATATCTTTTTTCTACAAAAGCACCAAAAGCTTTTGCTCCCACTTAGATTCCAACCCATTTTCTGAACTTAAGTGATACTTTGGAGCAAAATCCCTTGAATACACCCAAGTTGATATAAAGACATGTAGGTACAATATAGACATAGTGGAAAGGAAGTTGGCTTACCAGTGATATTCTGAATATGATTCATGGTCACCTTATAATTTATATCAAACTATATATAATTCTGGAAGAATACCATAGACTCATTCACAAGGTTCTACATAAAATATTGGGTCAAAGTAGTGCTGAATATTGGTGATGAATTGGCTCACTAGGCTAGAATGTACCGGAACATTTTCCATAGGGAGCAAGCAAGAGGAATGGCTCAGGAAATGTGATTTTATGAGAGCTCAAGAGTTCATGTCTTAGCCTATCCTCAATTACTCATATGTGTTCTTTGGCTTTAAGTAAATTTCCTACAGTGTGTTGATTATAGGTATTAACTGTAGATGGATAGTATCACTATCAACTTGTATCATTGAGCACCATTTGCTAAATAAAGCTAGTAAATGCAAAGTAATGATTCCATTAAATGGCAAAAACTGGCTTCCTTTGACAACACTACAATCAGGAATTTTTATTGTGACCATTACCTGATAAACTCTATTTAAATTTTTATGATGGGTGATTTTCTTCTTATTTCAAATTTAGTGGAAGTGTGTTACCATGAAGCATTCTTTCCTCCCATTATTGTAACCAAAATTTTTAACACAAATTACTTTTATGGGCTCACCAGATATCATGAAAATATTTTAACCTGATCTCTGAATATCGTATTTTGAATACTAGAAGCTTTTGTATTTACATAGATATTTAAAGAAATAAAGTAAAAAATCATAGCATATATTAATAGCATCTTGTTGTTGTACTCCAGAAATCTAAATTTCAATTAATCAAATTCAACAAATATAACTATCATAGACATTTGATTAAAATAAACAAACACAAATCTTCTAGGTTATTCCCTAGTTTCTTGCTGTTGAGCCCAAAGCTCATAACTGCATTCACATGTCTTGTACCATGAGGTATAGGCATCAGCATTAGGACCTGGAATGCTCAGCACTTCCGTAATCACCAAGAAGATGAAACCATATCTCTTATACATGATTTACCAATGTAAGAACATGAAGAGGCTATTCTAAGTGCTTTTAGAAAAGAAAATGGAAATCATACTCTTAAATATCTACCTGATTTTATGAATACTCCGGACAATTTTGGTTTTAATTCAGCACAATACCTGATTATTTTGAGAACTGGATGAATGGTTTTAGATAGATAGGTGTCAACCTGCCATTTCTTCAGAAGGAAGGAGGGTAACATATTTTGGAAGATCACTAAAAGTACATGTAGTGTTTATAAATCCCTAGTGCTTTTATTAGTAAAAGATTATTGGGTAAGAAAGAGGCTACCAAGTAAGTCTTGTTGTAAGCTCATAAAACTGTGTGATTTATTTAACACTTTCCAGGGCTGGACAGAGCACTGATTATTTCCACCAGTATATAATGCACACTGGGCTGACAGCAGAACTTGGGATCTAATTTACAAAGACTGAGTTTTTTGTTTTTTGTTTTTAAATGCAGGCTCATATCTCAAAGGGATTCATAATGAATGCCAATGAGTTAATTACTGCTTAAGAAGATCTGAATCTTTCTATCTCAGTAACTATACCAGTAAGACAAGGATGGGAAACGTGTTAGAAGAGAAAGAAATGTCTTTCTTGCATCTACCACATAATGGCCAAGGAGATGATGAGGGAAGGTGAAGGAGGATTAGGATGGTGGGACTCATGGACTCTCAGTACCGAAGGTGTACAAGAAAACTTGTGTTTCAGTAGGTGGCTCTACCGGCTAGCACATATCCAGCACTATGAAGAACAAGATACAATTCCACAGACTTGGGTCTTTACAAAAATTCTTCCTCTTCATTTAATTTTTCCTACCCATAACTCTTGGATAAAATTATATTAGCAAGTCAAAGTGGGTATAGGTCACTAGGGACTTGGTGAAATGTGGTTCAGAGCCTAATATTGCATCTTGCAGAGTGACTACGTTGAATCTCTGCGTGCAAGGTACGCAATCTACACCTCTGAAGGGAAAATCATTATGTGGTGGCTGCAGCAGGCCAATTTGGAAGAAGTATCAGCAAATTAATTTTTCCCTAGGCTTAAAGAAAAGCTTCCTAGGGGCTAGGAAAGTGGTGAAGAGGTAGGAAAGCTGGCCAAAAGAGGGTCTCAGGGGCCTCATTAAAATAGGCAGAGGGAAAGGAGTGTCTGAGGATGCAAAAAAATGAGAGGAGCTGGGACCTTGTGGCTAATGAGGGAGGGACGCAGGACCAGGAATTTGCAATCTGGATCAGCAGCTGCTTTGCTGAGTCGCTCTGGGAAACACTTCATTTTTCTATTCCTCTTGCACTTTGCTTTAAAGCAAGCTACTACACCTACTTCATAGGGTGGCTGTGAGAAACAGTCCATAAAAGCAAGCTTGAAGAATTTTGTAAATATACAAAAATTATGTAAATGTGAAAGAATAACAAGGACTATCAGAACATATTATGTAAATTATATCAGATTCAATAAAAGGCTTTCATTTGCCTTTGACATGCATTTTATTTTTTTATATTCATAAACTAAATGATATTGAGCTTGTATTACTCATCTAGAAAACTGCAAACCTGAGATTTTTGCCACATTAGAAGTAAATTAAACATTTACAACCGGAGATAGTGTTTCAGATAGAAAGGGGTCAGGGAAAGAGGCAATGAGACAGTATTGATTTTTTGCCCAGCTATTCCTTGGCTCTTGACAGTTCAAAAAATGATGTTAAAATTCAGCAGTATTTCTTTTCTGTTTGCTTTATATTCTTACACATCTAAAGACACCAGCTTATAGGTTATATGCTTATAACAAGGAATGCCATATAGTCTCATGCATAATTCTCACATTTATCTCTTACTTAATTTAAAATAGATTTAATCTCAAAACTTAGTGTTTTTTTCTAGAACACATGCATATTAGTTTCTAGACAAAGTGAAAGCCCAGTAAAAAATCCTTATGAATCATTTGAATATTTATGTTAAGGCCAAGCCACAAATTTGGCTCTATCTAGAAATCTCTAACAAACAAGCTAGAATCTAAAAGACATATGGCTGGCAGCATTGTATTCACTTCTAAACAAGACAACACATAAGCTCTTGGCAATTTTATTATAAGTTTAAATGGAGACACACTTTAGAGCCCTCTTCCAGAACAGTCTAAGTAATAGTGTCCAGTAATTTCCAGTTAAAGTGTTATTTGTTGATTTGCTAATGAGCTGACATTATTGTTGTTTTACCAATGAAGTATAGTTAAAAGTGAAATCAGGACTTCTAAATGTAATATCTGCTTTCCTATGGCGTTTGGCCCGTGGAGTTGGGGTAGCCTCATGTAGAGGAGGAGTTGAACTGGGGACCTGGCCTACAACCCAAGACATACAAGAAGTAGAGCTGTCTATTTATGCAGCTACCACCCAGGCCTCTGCCTTCACAGACAATCAAGCTCAACATAGCTAAGAAGCTGCTGGCGACCCTCTTTTGAAAAGATCCCACAGTAATCGTAATCACATAACTGCCATCTGCTATTGATCATTGGCACTGAGCAAATAGCATCTCATGTAACCCTCACTACCATCATAGCTATTTCCATTTCCAGTTGACAGAGAATGAAACTCAGGGTTGGAACTCTGGTGAAGAGTGATGCAACTTTCCTAAGATCAAAAGGCAGTAGGAGACTGATCTGGGATTTGAATGCAGGTCTATCTGATTGAAAAGTCTCTGTTCATCCCCTACAATGCGGTGCCTCCCTGGGGCAGATGAATGCTCAGCCACGTCAGTCATTCCCATCTGCTGTGCCACGGAGGTTCAGGTGCCTGTTAGAGTGAAAGAAAGATTGTATCAGGTGTACCTTCTTCTTAGCCTTCCTACTTCAGTCCTTCAAAGAGATTTGATTTCTCTAAGGTGTCTCTTGTTTATACAGAATGGATTGAGTTTTATCACATTCAGTTCTGATTATGTGAGATTCCTGCTGAGTGAAGCCAAAGCTAGTTACTTTAATGCCTATTAGAATAGGTTCCTTACAATGTAATTCTGAGAAAAAGAAGGACCCATTCTGACTCGTACGCATACCTGAACTTGAATTTTGATGTTGGTCACAAGAGTTCTTTCTGATGTGGAGGGAACAAACATGACTGGATGAAAAGTGACTAGGCTTATTATCAATACTAATGAATAAATTAATTAGTACCAGGTACAGAACAGAAAGAATAGAGACAGGGGCATCCCTAGTTCAATTTCTGGGATAAATAAAAGAAAAACATTAGAAGTATATGTGTCCATGATGCATGTGGGGTGTGTGTGTGTGTGTGTGTGTGTGTGTGTGTGTGTGTGTTTTACAAGAGAGTCCAGGAATGAAAAAAGATATATTTGTCCCAACTCATTACCTTGTTCAACCGAAAGATGACTGTCTTAGAAATAGCCTAAAATTAGGTTGCAGTGAGCCGAGATCGCGCCACTGCACTCCAGCCTCGCAACAGAGCGAGACTCCGTCTCAAAAAAAAAAAAAAAAAGAAATAGCCTAAAATTATGCAAAGTAAATCTAGGCTGATTTACACTATAGTGGTGGGACTTTCTCCAATAGCTTTGATGTTCATCTCACTATTGTGGTTGCTGTATGTCAGAAAAGGCAGGAGCCCCACGGTGCTGCCCTGGAGGATGGGCCATAAATGACACATGTACATAAATTAAGGGCTAGGCCAATGGGCAGGCTTGGGTGCTCACATTCAGAAAGGACCACTGAGGCCTCTCCACCTTTTGGACCACGTCCAGGGACATGAAGGACAATCTCAACCTATCTTGAGGCAGAAAAGCACATTTTTTTTTTTTGAGATGGAGTCTTGCTCTGTCACCCAGGCTAGAATGCAGTGACACGGTCTCAGCTCACTGCAACCTCCACCTCCCAGGTTCGAGTGATTCTCCTGGCTCAGCCTCCTGAGTAGCTGGACTTACAGGTGCCCGCCACCACACTCGGCCAATTTTTGTATTTTTAGTAGAGACGGGGTTTCACCATCTTGGCCAGGCTGGTCTTGAACTCCTGACCTCGTGATCCACCCACCTCAGCCTCCCAAAGTGCTGGGATTACAGACGTGAGCCACCGTACCCAGCCAAGGACATAATACATATGTTATAGCATAGATGTACCTATCTACAAGTGGAGAGATTAATCCCACCTGGATGTCGAAGACAGTTACCTTACAATACAGCACTATGCTACATACATAGTAACTACTTACATAATGTTTGCTAACAAAAGAATAGATAAATACCCTTTATATCATTCAAAATATCACTAATTCTGCTACTTGGGAAAGTCAATGCCAAGCTAACATTGTCTAGATTTAAGCAGAAAATATACAATAAAATATTAGTGTTTGTGATTAAAAGCTGGTTTAATGATCTGAAAATGATAAAGGGAACAATGATTGATGAAGGTTGAAGCAGGTTTATTCTCTTTCCCTTTATCAGAACCAATTTTGTAACTATACTATTCTAAGTTTTATTGATTCTTTAGACCTGATGGCCAGAATTTTTATTTTATTTTATTTTTTGCTAGTGCAGGACAAATCTTGTCATTTACAAATAGGCAAACATGTAATCAAAAGTGTAGACTTCTCAACATGGACCCACAGACAGGTGGGCCTCCACATTCCAGATTTGTTATTCTCAATTTGGGATGTGTGTTGGATTAATTCATACTCTTTCTTACAGTAATGACAATGCTCAGCCTGCTGGCATATAGCACCACTTGCAAAGATGAGGAAGGGGAGTGGATGACATGTTTCTTAGGTTGGCTTCCAAGAGTAGCTAAAGATTATATAATCCCACTCACAGAAAAATACTTTCCTACACTTTCTAAAATAAGAGAGTCACTTGCAGTAATAGCTTTCTCTGGAGATGCATGTAATGACAGCTTTATTTTCTTTATTTTGCTTATTTTTATTGATTTGGTTTTCATTTTATTAGATAGATGGATTAGAGAGATAGATAATAAGGTAGGTGAAGATTTCACCAACAATTTTCTCAAATATTGGAGGTTCAGCCCATGCATTTGATCATTATGCATTATTATCTTTTCTATAATTAGATTCATGTATAGCTAAAGATAAGGTAGAAATAATAGAATGGTTTGAGAGATGGAGGTCAAGTGTGAGGTACTGAAGGAAGACAAAATCTGTTTAGCTGAGAGGATAAAAAGATTAGATAGTTTGACTTTGTCCTTACACTAATCTCCCATTCCTCCCTTTCTCCTCCTGTCTTTGAAGGGGTCACAGCTGTTTCTCAAATAGCTACTCTGTGTGTGTATGCACGTGTGCAGATGTGTGTGTGTGTGTTTCTGATGTAGCTATGGTCTATCTATAGACAATGCCAAGAGTCTCTCATATAAAAGTTTTATATTTACATTCAAGAGAGGCAGAATAAAAGGCCAAGTCAGAACAGAATAATTTTAAATTGGATTTTCTTAGTGACGCTGGGAGAAATATACATTTAAGAATTCTCTTGTTGGGAGGCCAAGGCACACAGATCACGAGGTCAGGAGATCAAGACCATCCTAGCCAACATGGTGAAACCCCGTCTCTACTAAAAATACAAAAATTAGCCGGGTATGGTGGCGAGCACCTATAGTCCCAGCTACTAGGGAGGCTGAGGCAGGAGAATCGCTTGAACCTGGGAGGTGGAGGTTGCAGTGAGCTGTGATGGTGCCACCGCACTCTAGCCTGGTGACAGAGCGAGACTCCGTCTCAAAAAAAAAAAGTTACCATTAGGTTAATTCTCTTTCTAACCAAGAGAATTAACCTAACGTTTAACTGTGCTCTCAGACATTATTGTCGATTTTCTGTGGAAGGCCAGACACTCAGGTTTTGACAACTTCTTTTTTATTTTATTTATTTATTTATTTTTGAGACAGTCTCGCTCTGTCGCCAGGCTGGAGTGCAGTGGTGCAATCTCAGCTCACTGCAACCTCTGCCTCCCGGGTTCAAGCGATTCTCCTGCCTCAGCCTCCCGAGTAGCTGGGACTACAGGTGTGTGCCACCATGCCCAGCTAATTTTTGTATTTTTAGTAGAGATGGGGTTTCACTATGTTGGCCAGGATGGTCTCAATCTCTTGACCTCATGACCTGCCCGCCTCGGCCTCCCAAAGTGCTGGGATTACAGGCGTGAGCCACTGCACCCGGACTTGACTACTTCTTAGAGTACTGCCAAGGTCACCCTTCTCGTTCAGGACAGGCTGGGCTTCTACCTCTGCCCTTGCCTCTGAGAAGATGAGTTCTCATTTCTTTCTCAAGCATGAAGAGGCTAAAATGTCTCTGACCCCACCCCTCCTCCACTCACTCTTGTGCCCAGGCTTGCTCTGACTTGATTCTCAGAAAAGGCTCTGCTCTGCCCCTCAGAAGGGACAGGAAGCAAAAGAACTGCCACTGCTGCCCTCAAGATGGCATGTGGGAGGGACTCCACCTCCCACTGCTTCCAAGGTACCCCAGCCAAACAAGATGACATCCTCCTTGTACAGATTCTGACAGCTTGCAGTTGTTCTGCATGGAAGGAAGTACCACTTTTAGGCACTGACTCCTTGAGCATATTATGAGAGGAGGCAGCTGCAGTGAGGTGGGAAGAACAACTAGTCAGTCACCCACATCTGACACCTGACCAGCTGGGTGGCCTTGGGCAAGTTGCCTTGGATTAAGTTATCTATAACTAATCTAGACAAACTGCTGGCAAGATAGAAACTTTATCCAATTACCTACATCCAAATAATGACTCTCACTTGCTATTTAACAGACATTGTTGAATAGCTATTGTACTGGCCTTAGGAGGCTCAAAGGAAATAAAAGCTGCATCTGAGTGTCCGTTGTTCTTTCATAAATGTTGGTTGAGTCTGTGCTAGATCTCCAATGCTGGGCAGGACATTGGGTAATTAAAGATGTGAGGAAGACCATTGCCAACTTGAAGGAACTCTTGGTGTAAGGAGATAGGGAAATAAATAAATACATAAATGCTGACAGTGCTGTTTTCAGCACCATGATGGTGATGAGCACAGGTGGGATTCAAGCACTGAAAAGCACAGAGGCAGTGCCTCACTCTGCCCGCAGCGGGGCCCACAAGTGTCCAAGATCACCCTTACAGACATTTAGTCAGTATCTTAGCAATGCATGCATCAGTAGTTCATTTGTTTTTATTGCTGATTAGTACTGCCTTGTATGAGTATACCACAATTTGTTTATCTCTTGTTGGAGGACATTTGGGTTGTTACTAGTTTGGGTTGCCTGAGTTTTTTTCCAGCTCATAACTATTATGAATAAAGTAGCTATGAATATTCTTGAATAAGCCTTTTTGTAGGCGTACATACTCATTTCTAGGAGCAGATTTGCTGGAAGGTGTAGTATGTATGTTAGTTTTACAAAAACACTACCAAACTTTGCCAAAATGGCTGTAATTTATTTTACATTCTTCAACAACATATGACAGCTCCAGTTATTCTACAACTCTCTGATACTGGGAGTACTGTTTTATCAATCTCTTCAATATTCTGCCATTCTAGTCCATGTAAATGCTATCTTGGTGTCTTTAATAGCATTTCTCTAATAATGAATGATGTTGAGCATCTTTTCATGAGTTTATTGGGTCTTCTTATAGCTTCTATTGTGAAGTCTTTTTTTTACACTTTTTTTGGTTGTTGTTGATTTGGTTGTCTTTTTAGTATATAGACAGGTAGATGTAGATAATTAAATATGTGTATGTATCTACATACATACACAGAAAACAAATATTTTCTTCTGGTCTGTGACTTGCCTTTTCAGAAGCAGACTTTTTTCTTTTTTGTTTTTACTTTGAGGTTCAATTTATCATTGTTTTATGTTTAGGGCTTTTTGTGTCTTTTCTAGGCAAATTTCACCCACTTCAAAGTTGAAAAATATTTTGTATTATTTTTCTACAAAATTTGTGGTTTTAAGTTTTATGTTGGGGTCTCAAAATAATGTTTGTGCATGTTATGACATTGAAAATGGCATTAAAACATTTTATATCTCATTTTCAAGATGTTTCTGCAATATTATTCTTTAAATGTGGTAAATTATCTGATCGATCGCACTGATTGCACTTCTGAGATAAAATCCATTTGGTCTACTTATTTTTATTTTATTTTATTTTACTTTTGAGATGGAGTTTCCCTCTGTTGCCTACACTGGAGTGCGTGGCACAATCTCAGCTCACTGCAACCTCCACCTCCCAGGTTCAAGCAATTCTCCTGCCTCAGCCTCCTGAGTAGCTGGGACTACAGGCGTGTACCACCACACCCAGATGATTTTTGTATTTTCTTTTTTCTTCTTCTTCTTTTTTTTTAGACGGAGTTTCGCTCTGTCGCCAGGCTAGAGTGCTGTGGCACGATCTCGGCTCACTGCAACCTCTGACTCCCTGGTTCGAGGGATTCTCCTGCCTCAGCCTCCCGAGTAGCTGGGACTACAGGCATGCGCCACCACGCCTGGCTAATTTTTGTATTTTTAGTAGAGATGGGGTTTTACCATGTTAGCCAGAATGGTCTTGATCTTCTGACCTCGTGATCCGCCCGCCTCAGCCTCCCAAAGTGCTGGGATTACAGGCGTGAGCCACCATGCCCGGCCTTTTTTTTTTTTTTTTTTTGAGACGGAGTCTTGCTCTGTCGCCCAGACTGGAGTGCAAGCTCCACCTCCCGGGTTCACGCCATTCTCCTGCGTCAGCCTCCCGAGTAGCTGAGACTACAGGCACCTGCTAGCACGCCCGACTAATTTTTTGTATTTTTAGTAGAGACGGGACTTTGACATGTTGGCTAGGCTGGTCTTGAGCTCCTGGCCTCACATGATCCACCCGCCTTGGCCTCCCAAAGTGTTGGGATTATAGGCGTAAGCCTGGCCCATTTGGTCAACTTATTATTCTTTTTATATGGTACTGGAGTGATTTACTAGATTAAAGATTTAGATTTTATGTCTATGTTCATACAGATGGTGGTCTTTATTTCTAATGTCTTTGTCAAGTTTTGGTAATAGGGTTATTTTCGCCCCATAAATGAGCTGATAAATATTTCCTCTTCCACTGTGCTCTGACAACATTGGTGGAATTGGTTGATTTTTTTGTTTTTGTTTTTTATAAGGTTTGATAGAAATTGCAAGTGCAGGCCTCCACGGTGGCTCACACCCGTAATCCCAGCACTTTGGGAGACTGAGGCAGGCGGATTACCTGAGGACAGGAGTTTGTGACCAGCCTGGCCAACATGGTGAAACCCCGTCTCTACTAAAAATACAAAAATTAGCCGGGCATGGTGGCGGGCACTTGTAATCCCAGCTACTCAGGAGGCTGAGGTAGGAGAATCGCTTGAACCCGGGAGGCGGAGGTTGCAGTGAGCCATGATCACGCCCCTGCACTCAAGCCTGGGCAACAAGAGCAAGACTTCGTCCAAAAAAAAAAAGAAAGAAAAAAGAAAAAAAATTGCAAGTGCAACCATCTGGGCTTGCAGTTTTTCTTAGTGGAAATGTTTTGAATTACAAATTCAATTTTCAATTCTTTTAATATATATAAGCTTCTCAGATTTTTAATTTTTTTTTTTTTTTGGAGACTGAGTCTTGCTCTGTCGCCCAGGCTGGAGTGCAGTGGCGTGTTCTCGGCTCACTGCCAGCTCCACCTCCCGGGTTCACGCCGTTCTCCTGCCTCAGCCTCCTGAGTAGCTGGGACTACAGGCGCCCGCCACCACACCCAGCTAATTTCTTTTTGCATTTTTAGTAGAGACGGGGTTTCACCGTGTTAGCCAGGATGGTCTTGATCTCCTGACCTTGTGATCCACCCACCTCGGCCTCCCAAAGTGCTGGGATTACAGGCGTAAGCCATTGCGCCCAGCCAGTTTTTAAATTTTTTTAAGTGTTTTATTAAGATGAGTTTTTCAAAGAGTTTGTTAATTTTGTCTATTATCAAATTTATTAAAAGAAACATTTTTATAATATATTTTCACTATTCTTGGATATGCAGCAATAGTTCCTCTGTTACTGCTGATGTTAATAATTTGTGTTTTTACTTTTAAGTGCTTACCAATTTTATTATTTTCAAAAAACTGTTTGACTTTATTAATTTTCTTTATTGTTTACACATTTTCTACTTCAGTTTATATGCTCTTTTTATTTTCACTCTTCTACTGTAAGTTTAGTTTGCTCTTTTTTTCTGCTTCTTAAGATGGGACTTACTGCTTTTACATCTTTTTTCTAATATAAACATTTAATGTTATAACTTTTCTTCTAAACACTTCTTTAGCTGCATCTCACAAATTTTAGCATACTGTGTGTTTTCATTATTATTTAATTCAAAATACGCTTTAAGATTTCTAATATTTCCCTTTAGATTTATTCTTTGATCCATAGGTTATATAATGTGTTTTTAAATATCCAACTATTTGTGGCATTTCTATATATTAAATTTGTTATTATATTTTGTCTATACAAATATTTGTATATTCTGTTATATACGTTATATAACATATAGCTGTTATTTCTATATTGTTTATTTTTATTTCTAGATGTATTATTATTTATATATTTTATTGTCATTTATTTTTAATTTAATATTACTCTAAGATTTTAAGTGTGTGAAATATGATAAGACAAAGTTTATCTTGGTGAATGCAGCATGTATACTTGAAAAGAACGCATATTCTGGCCAGGCACGGTGGCCCACGCCTGTAGTCTCAGCACTTTCGGAGGCCGAGGCAGGTGGATTGCCTGAGGTCAGGGGTTTGAGACTAGCCTGACCAACAAGGTGAAACCCTGTCTCTACTAAAAATACAAAAATGAGCCAGGCATGGTGGCAGGCGCCTGTAATCCTTGCTACTCGGGAGGCTGAGGCAGGAGAGTCTCTTGAACCCAGAGGAAGAGATTTCAGTGAGCCGAGATAGCGCCACTGCACTCCAGCCTGGGCAACAGAGTGAGACTTTGTCTCAAAAAAAAAAAAAAAGAAAAAAGAAAAAGAATACATATTCTGTATCATTGGGTATACTGTTTTTTGAATGTCAGTTAGGTCTTGTGGGTTGATAGCATTTTTCAAATTTGCTGTATTCTTTACTGTTTGTGTTTGTGTCTATTTGTCTATTAGTTGTATAAATAACAGAAAGAGGGGTGTTAAAATCTCCAATTATGGTCATGGATTTGATGAAGAACATTCCACCCACTCTTTTTTTTTCTTTGAGACAGAGTTTTGCTCTTGTCGCCCAGGCTGGAGTGTAGTGGCACAATCTTGGCTCACTGCAACCTCCGGCTCCCTAGTTCAAGAGATTTTCCCACCTCATCCTCTTGGGTAGGTGAGGTGTGCACCACCACGCCCAGCTAATTTTTTTATTTTTTAGTAGAGATGAGGTTTCACCATGTCGGCCAGGCTTGTCTCAAACTCCTGACCTAAAGTGATTGGCCAACCTCGGCCTCCCAAAGTGCTGGATTACAGGCATGAGCCACTGCAACCGGCCTCTAACGTATTTACATCTAATATTATTATTGATATGGTTTGGCTCAAATCTATCCTCTTATTGATTAGTTTTACATTTGTCCCATCTATTTTGTTTATTTTTTACTCTTCTTACCCTTTTTTCACTACCTTTTTTGTAAAATCAAAAATTTTTAGTATTCTTTTAAAATTCTCTATTGGCTTCTTATCTACACCTATACTTTCAGCTAGCTATCTTTTTAGTGGATGTTCTAAGAATTACAATAATGTAGTCTTATCAAAAAACTATTAATTTAAAATTAAGTTAATTAGGTTCATTTAAAGTAAAATCAATTATTATACTACTTTACTTAAGAAGCTAGGACAAACATGGGGCTCAAACATGTTTTCTTATCTCAGTTTTCCCTGCTGTTCAATGATGGAAAAATTCGTATTATTTCTGCAGCTTTACAGTATGCTAAAGAACAGAGCCAGTCTAGTTTGCAATGTCTTTTATTAAAGAGAGTATTATTTTGTCTGGCAAACAAGTAAACTACTTGGAATCTTCCCTGTTCTGTCAAGCTCGGTTTGGTTCTTTGTTAGGGCTGTTTGAGTATAGTTTTGTCTTTAGTTCTAAGTTGGGTCCCTTATCTGAGGTGTGGTCTTTGCTTATAGGTTGTGGTGCTTTTGGGGTCTGAACGAAATGCCCAAGGTTTTCGGAGATGCTTGCCATACTGACTGTTCCAGAAATCTGTCTTCTAACTTTACATGGCTTCTAATATTTCATGGTCTGCTCTCAGCCCTGAAGCAATCACTTTCTTTTAGGACTCATGGAATTTTTTCCTCTGAATGCACGGTATATCCCTTGGCCATGAATCCACAAAACACACATGCACAGATTCTTAGGGTCCCAGCTCTCCTCAGAACCCTCCTTTTCAGTACCCTGCCCTGAGAGTTCCAGATGCTTCTGTCATCTTGAAGTCTGATCTTAGCGTTCTCAGCTCAGCAAAAGCACTGTGCACTGCTTGGGCTCTATCTCCCTGCACTGCAGTTCAAAACATGCCCCCAGCAAGAAGCTAGGACAAATATGGGGCTCATCTGACGTTTCCTTACCTCAGTTCCCCTGCTGTTCAATGATGGAAAGATTGTTTTTTTCTCTCCAGTTTTATGATATGCCAGAGAGCAAATCTGGCAGCAGTAACTGTATCATAGCTAGAAGAGGAAGTTTCACAATTTATTTAATTTGTATCCTCAATATCTGGCTCATAGTAAGCAAGCCATCAATGTAAGATATATGGGGCATGTATGAATGGATGTATGCACATTTGGATTACTGAAGGGATGGGTAGAAGAAATTTGTTAAGTCTTTTCTCAACATTATTTTTTCTCCTTAGCACTTTTCACAGTCTAACATACTTTTTGTTTTACCCATTTTAAATTTTGTTTTGTGTTTCACTCCCACTAAAATGCAAGTTCCATGAGGACATGACATTTTGTTTTGTTCACTGATTTATTCAATGACTGACATATAAAAGTTGCTTACTAAATGTTTGTTGTTAGAGTTGATTGATAGATTTTTCAGGATGATCTAGCATACTATTACTGAAATTTGATAATGAAAAAAGCCTAACAAGTGTAAAATCCATTAATGGAGAGTTAATACTTGTATGGGAGAGTCATTTTAGAGTATCCTACCATTTTTGATTAACAACTAGAATGCTCACTTCAGCAACACTAATCCTTTTTCTGTTCATCATTTACATATGTGACGCTTTCTCCTGCCTTAGAAACTTTGCTGTTGCATCTTTGCTTTTTGCAAGGATGGTTCCTTATATCATTCAAAATGCAACTCCAATGTCTCCATTTCAGAGAGATCTTCCTGCTCTAAAATGGGACCACCTATGCCAAGTTTCTATCATAACACCATGCTTTAATTTCTTGAGAGAACATATCCCTCTCTATTTTATGTTTACATATGCATCGTCTTATCTGTCTTCCCAGGTGACAAGCTCTGTGAAAGCTGGAATTTCATGGGGGCTCTTCGAGGTAAAGCCCAGCCCCTATCCCAGTGCTTGGTCCTCAGTAGATACTCAAAAAATCTTTCTGGTCATAGGCAGAATTCTAAGATGGCCCCATGATCTCTACCACCTGCTGTTACTACTATGATTATGTTATCCAACATTTCAAAGGTTCTTTGAAGAGGTAATTCAGGTTACTAATCAGTTGGGTTAAAGAAAAAATGATGATATGGGTGAGCTGAACCTAATTATTTGAGTCATTTCAAAGCAGATAATTTTCTTTTGCAGCACAGGACAAAGTAAAAAAGATTCAAAATACAAGAAGGATTTATTGTAGTACAGTGTGAGTGTAATGTTTCCTGAATATAACATTCTGTTCCTGTGCCCTTGATAGTAATATAAGGGCTAAGTCAAATGCCTCTTCAACTATTAAGTAGTCTCAGATATCACCTCTTTGCTGTGCAGTTTACAAGCACTGATTGCTTATGTATGGGAGGAGGGAACCAAACCTATTGAGTGCCTAATATACACTGTACACGGTACCAGGTACTATTAACTCGTTTAGTCATCACAACCACCTTATAGTGTTATTGAGTCAGCCCATGATCACAAACTAAGTGATCAAATTATGATTCAGCCCCCAGGCAGTTTAAATTATTTTTAAAAATCAAAACCAAATCAAAACAAAAACCCAGGGAAAGGAGGATAAACTAAGAATAAAAGCACTCAACACTTATAGTTCCATTTTAAACCATGCTAATGGCACTAATAACATAGGGTGCTGTTCCACCTGTTGACAGATGTACCCTATCCTCATTATCTGGAGTCACAGTTCCTTAGGGACGCTTACTCCCTACCCAAGTCCCCTTGCCTGGTCCATTTTACTTATCACTCAGGTCTCAAAAGACACATTATTTCCTTGAGGAAACTTTTCCCAACCTGTCCTTTCTCCCAGACCCATGTGAGGTCCTCTTGTTATGGATTCTGATTCAATTAAAATAAAGACTATTTTTCTAGCTATGTATTTTGTGATTTATTAATACCCATGTAATTACTTAATTACTACAGCATAAACAAATTTAAAGGCAGAGGCTATATCTATCTTTTTCTGAAGTGTGTCTTCAGAGCCTAACCATGTATGGCTTGTAGTAGGCACAATATAAATACGTAAAGAGAATGAACAAATACCCAAGTGCCTAAGACAGTGTTTGCCATGGATGGCATAGACTTTTCCCATGCCTTGTCCCCACCATGGCTGAAAATATTTTCTCCTTAGTGACTGAATACATGGATGGGTAGAAGGATAGATGGATAATTCTCAAAACTCTTCCAGTCTAGATTTCTGAGATTCCCATTCAAAGAATGGAAAATATGCGGAAGAGCAGAAAGTCTTTGTTGTCTATTATCTGCTTCTTGCTGACTACTAAAACCACCAGCACACTGCTGTCCCTAGAGATCTCACTTTACGTGAGGGTGCTAGAGAGGGTCTTTCTTCTTTTCTTTCTTTCTTGCTTTATTTTTTCCCTTCTCTTCCCTTCCCTGCTCCCCTTCCCTTCTTCCCTTCTTCCCTTCTCCCCATTCCCCTCCCCTTTTCCCTCTCCTCTCCTCTCCTTTTCCCTCCCTTCTCCCCTCCCTTTCCCTCCCCTCCTCTTTGCTTCTCTCTTTCTCTCTCTCTCTCTTTTTCCCTGTCTTCCTTCCTTTCCTCCTTTTTCTTTTTTAAGCAAATCTAATTCTGTCAAGAAATGTGTCTTTAATATGCTTTGCCTGGCTTCCTCGACAGAACTAGCAAATGTTAAATAATACAACACAAAATAAATAATACAAATTATACAAATAATGATGGTATGACATTCTCAACATCAAGCTGATTCATTTAAGGACTGGCAACATCAAGCATTATTCCAAAGAAATTAAACACTTGGCAATACTATAGGTACGCAATTAGTATTAATTGGTCTGAATAGTACTTTGAGCCCTTGAGTAATTTATTTTCCCACATAGTTATTTCCATCTGAGGTTAAACACAAACCACACTGAAAGGCTTCTTTGTTTGGGTGCAGAGCGATGCTATTGGAAAGGAACCTAGATGTCATGATGATATCTCTAACACTGGATTTGCACAGCACCATGCTTTGCAGAAGCTTAATTGTGTTGTTGTTTTAAAGACAGATTTGTGCCAAAGATCTGGCATGCTGCAGAGGATGCCAGATGGTTACCCTGGAAAGTTTCTTCTCGGTAACAGGTGGGCTGTTCCATCTCACTATCCAGCCCAAGGCACAACCCAGTTCTGTCTTAGCTCTGTGCTATTCTGGGAGCCAGTTCTCAGCAGAGAAGCACTTTTCCAACAATGGAAAATACTTTTTATGTAAATCAGTGGTGCCAAGCACATAGTAAGCACTCAAAGATAATGCTTGTGGATCTTTAAGTTTAAAAATCCATATGTCCAGTCCAGTTTTCCTCTGAGTATCAGCAACCAGCTGTCCACACTCAGCATCTCCTCCTGTACCTCTGCTACTTAGGAGCCAAAGCAGAACCATGGCTTCTGCCCCCAGTCCCCAACCCTTGCCTTAGGCCAAATTGACTCCCACCCTCAAATCTCCCCATCTCTTTAAATGACACCACCACCCACTAAATTGCTCCAGGCAAAAACACAGGGGTTTTTGCGGATTGCTTTTGTTCCCTGACATCCCACTTAAATTCATTAGTAAGTTCTGTTGACTCTACCTCCAGAATATATCTCTAACCCTATTCTCTTGTTGATTCAATTGTTGTCCAAGTCAGCATCCTCCCTCTCCTAACTGGCCTCTTTCCTTCTATTCTTGTCCTTTAAAGTCCCTTATGCACCTGGCAGCTTGGGGGAGCCCTACCATGTCAACCAGATCCTTTCATTCCCCTGACAGTTTCCAAAAACATTTAGAATGAAATCCTACTCGTTGGTCCAGCCATAAGGCCCCATGTGATCGGTGCCTGCCTAAAGAGAATCCTATCTTCTTTCCCTCTTGCACTCATTCACCCCTCCCCAGCCCCATAGCCTTGTCTTTGACCCTCTAGCACACTGAGCCAGCACCAGGCTCATGCACTTGATGCTTGCTGGCCTTGCTGTTTGAAATGTACGTCCCCCAGATCTACTTGGGAGCCTCTGCTTCTTGAAGATCACAGGTCAAACACCACCTTGTCAGATTGTCTGGCCTCCTTGGCTCTCAATCACATTACCCTGTTTTGTTTTGTTTTTTTCATGGCACTTGATTATGTTTAAAAGTATTATTTGCTCATGTATATGTGTTGCCTGTGTCCCCCACTAATACAGAAGCTCCTTGAGCTCTGAGACTTTGCCAGTCAGTGCAGCACCCCTGACATGCGTAAGGGTGGACACAGAATCCACACTCAGTGAACATCTGTGGCCCACCAGCTGGCTGAAAATGCAAGTAGGGTCAACATTGGTCTCAAAGCGACCAGTTAGTTTTCTGAATCCTGAAATTCTGAAACTTTTACATAGCAATATTTGGCTGCAATCAATCACAGACAGTAGGAAAGACTCTAATTCCAATTTTCCAAGAAACACACACACACACGCACACACACACACACACGGAGAATGTATCCATAGAGATATGGTCCATTTAGGCAGCCTTTGGGTCCTGCTGGAGCACTGGAGCTCTGGTTTTCAAGCTGAGCTGGTTGCCAAGGGCTCCACCTCAGGAAGCTGGAGCACCAGGCATCCAAGTGCCCCTCTCCGGCCAGATCAGCTCTGCTTTAATCTGCTTTAATTTTAAAACATTTAATTGGCTTCCACAAAAGGGGATGTCTGAAAGCTAGGATCCCTCCACTGGAAAAGAATACAACTGACTATGTTCATGTGCACTTAGAAGTCCCCATCTGAACACCCTAAAACAGCTGAGGTGTGTTTCTTTGTAATCTCATGTTTCTCCCCTGCCTTCTGCTCCCACTGTTGCTGCCTGGGTTGAGATCCCACATCCGCACTTTTGGCCCTAAAAGGACCTGGAAGTTCTTTTGTGTCCTTTCCCACCCCTTCTGATAATCCCTTCCTCACCCTGCTGCTAAATTAACATTTCTCCACCAAACACAAATCTGAGCTTGTCACTACCCGAGTGGCTCCCACGTCCACTGAAATCACTTTATGCTCAAAGCCTGTCCTGTCAGGACCTTCATTCTCTCACTCCTTCAAGAGTTTGACAGCCTGCAAGCCTCCAGACCAGCCCTCAAGCTTCCAGACCAATGGTGCTTGGTTATCCACTCAGCATTCACCAAGGCCTGACTTTCTCCTTTCTGGGTGCTTGGCTAAGCCAGGCCATTCCTGCTGCCATTCGCCCTTCCTCTGGGACTCACCAGTTGCAACCCTATCTCTTCTCTCTTCCATTTCCCCATTCCTCACACCACCTTACTGCACCCTCAGGGAAAACTACTCCCTCTAATTCTGTGCCCACAACTTTGTTTGCACTACTAAGGTGACACTAATCACACTACTTTGCTCTGTGGACTATAGCTTCAGCCTGGGGAAAGATAAAATTTAGAGCAGAGTTTCGGGTGTCACTTCAACTCACTACTGTGTAAGCTTAGACTTACCCTTTCTGAGCCTCATCCACTTTACCTATAAAATATATGTAATAACATCTCCCTCTCAAAGCTGCTGTGGGTGTTGTGATATATGTGAAAACAATTTGGAAACTACACATGCAAAGTATTTTTATTCCTATTGGCTGCTTGAAGGCAGGAACCATCCTATTCATTTTTGACCTAACCCCCATCTCCAGTGCATGCCAGGATGTAGCAGAGCACATTCATTTCAGTATAATTCTGAGAAAAAGAGAAAGGACCCATTTCAACTCAAACTTAATACCACAATTTGAACTTTGAAGTTGCTCAAAAGAGTTCTTTCAGATCTAAAGAGGAAAAAATGACTGGAAGACGAGCCTTTAGGCAACTTATTAACTGTTTTTACTTGCATAACAGATTATCTGGGGGGCCACATGAGCCTTTGACAGGACATCTGTGAAGTTAGAACAGTCTTTGGTCTTTTGTGTACTCTGAGAAGTCCAGGCCACAGGAGTTTGCCATTCTCTATTTTCTGCAACACATTAAACTGTTTAATGCAAATTGACTCCATTCTAAATTTGCATGGGGCCCAGGAGCCCTTTGAGAGAGAGCTTGAGTGAGACCTTGGGTTGACATATACAGGACTGTCTGATGGCCAGGGTGAATGGGTATATTCCCAGAAGGGGAATAGACAAGAGAAAAAGAAAACAGCCTCCCTGAAGTGATGCTTCATAGAGAAGTCTTGAAGGATGGTGCGGTTTTTGCAACAAGGTGTGGATGAGGCAGGGAGTAGGGGCTTCCAGGAGGCTGTGCCCCTGGCTTTCTTTCCCATCTTGAGTGTGGATCACCATGTCTGATGATCAGACCGGTCAGGTTGTGCCCTAAACAAAGGCACACACACACAGGAAGGCATCATTCACATTGTAGGTTTGTGCACACTTTCTTTGCAATTTTCTGCCAGAGGAAAGTCAAGTGTCTTAAGGACTCGCCTCATTCTTACCAAGGCACTGTTGGAAAGTCAAGTGTCTTAAGGAAGGGGTGACTTTCCTAATTTTTACCAAGGCACTGTTTAGGGTAGGGGAAGCCTTGGCAGGGACCCTTGGAAGAAGAGGGCTGTCTATAGTGGAAAAGCTATCACATTAGGAGCCCAATAGTTCTACTTTAGTTCAGTATCTTAGTTATTTTAGCCCCTTAGAACCTAACACAGCACCTGGTACATATTTATTCAGTAAATTGGATTGATCGGTGCCTATGGGTTTTTAAAGTTTTATCCAGGAGGCATCACAGATCTCATTTGTTCTTTATTCCTTTTGTGTTCTCTTCCCAGACTTGTGGTTTTGTCACAAGGAGATAATATTTTCAGCAAAAAAATATAAACTTTCCCTCAAGACACAAATTAGAAAATATGGTGGTGCAGTCCCTGGTGAGGAAGCCATCCTTCCAGGCCCAGAATTTCCTGCCCTGTCTCCATTTCCAACTTATCATAAATACTTTCCTGACCCCTAAAATGCAGGACACTGATCAACTCAGTTAAGAAGTTTTTATTTCAAGCCTGCTGGGCTTTACAAAGGACTGCATTTGACTCTGGGCATGGATTCAAAGTCCTTTTGAATAAATGACCTGCTTATCTAGCTGTCAAAATGTGGACCTCACTGGCACTCTTAACTATAGCCCTGATTCAAGTTTATGTGCCAGAAACGGAACTTCTGTCTTTCAAATTCAACGAGGTCTTCAGACCATGGCCGCCTTGCACAATATGGACCAGCAGTTGCTATTAGAGCAACTAAGGGTATTTACGGTTTATTCAAATAATGTAGTGCAAAGAATAGGAGGTTTGAAAGTCTGGCGAGGAGTGGAAGAATTGACTTCCATAAATCTAGGGCCCTAAAAATACCTTTTTTGTTCAAGCGTTGGAAAGAATTTTGTCGACCTTTCTGCTTCATTGGCATTTCTTTACGTTTTCCTGGTAACCAGAGACAAGTTGCACAATCGGTGTGGCATTTGGCTCCTGATTCTGGGAGAGAGGGAGCGCTGTCTGCTTTTTCAGCAGGCCTAGCACAGTGGAGCGCGGAGCATTCAGCACTGGGGGAGCCTGCCAGCAGCTGGCCCTGCCAAACTAAACAGGAATCAGCGCGGACAAAGGGAAGATTATGTGGTGGAAAAAGGATACCCCGAATTAAGGCAGGAAAGCCACGTCAATTATATTTGGAAGCGGTGTCTCTCCCCCGGGTTACAAAGCCGTCTCTCTAAGAGTTCTGAGGATGTTGCTGTTTCACCGAAAGCTCACCCACAAAAGGTCAGTGGGTGGAGTTCAAACAAAATGCTTTTCCTCTTATGACTTCCTGTGGATCTTGATATCTCGCCACAAGTCTTTCTGCCACCACTGTGCCCTTCCATGCACACTAGTCACAGCAGGAGGAGGACAGGAACGCGCGCCAGGAGCGGATTAGGGGGCGTGAGCAGGCGACCCTGGCAGGGGCTCTCCACGCAGTGGCCCGCGGTGGGCTGGGCATGCTGAGCACTGCGTCCCTGCTTCAGTCCTGATCTCAGGGGAAGAAAAATAAAAACACAACAAAACTCAAACCAACAAAACACCTGGGATTTCCCGGCCACCAGCCCCAGTGAGTGCCCCCACAGGATAAGCTCTTACTAACTCCTCCTGGTGGCCCCAGGCTGACCTCTGCAAGGTCACTGTTGGGAGTTGAAGGCAAAGCGGCCTGGCCCACTGCTGGTGATACCCAGGCTAGGCTAAGTCTCCTGAGGACACGTGGAGGCTCAGCGCAGGCGCAGGAGCGGCGCGGGGCTGGGAGAACTGGCAAAGCCACCTGCGGTGCTGTGCCCAGGGAGTCCATGATTATTCTCTCCTCCTGTCTCCTTTTTCAAAATGCAAAATAAAATGAGAAATTTTATTTTTAACAATAAAAGTAACAAATATTTCATCACCAAGATGTTTAGATGTTAGTATTACTGGAAACAAGTTGCTTTTTTTTCTCCTTAAAGAAGTAAGACTTTGAAGATACAGTAAGGCCCCACCTTCATCCCTCCCCTCCCCAGAGTGAACCTCCTTAAATTTGTCTATATTGTTCCCACGTGATTTTTCTTACTTTTTCCATGCATAGTTTTATTTAAATATGATCTTGCATGGTTTTTAAATTTATGTAAATGATATCCTTTAAATATCTTTTTACAATTTACATTTTGCACTTAACCGGCCACTTTAGGAATTTATCATTGTGAATGTTAGTAAATCTAGCTTTAAGATTGTTTAATAAACTTTTCAATAAAAACAATTATTTTTTAAATCCATTCTATTCAGGAGCATGACTTTTTTCCCCACTTTTTAAATTACAAAGAATACAATTAGCATGTTTGTACATTTACACTAGCACACATGCCTAGTGTATATGGGAGTAGACCCTAAAGAATGAAGAAGTAGAGGCCGGGCACAGTGGCTCACGCCTGTAATCCCAGCACTTTGGGAGGCCGAGGCGGGCAGATCACAAGGTCAGGAGACAGAGATTATCTCCTGGCTAACACGGTGAAACCACGTCTCTACTAAAAATACAAAAAATTAGCCGGGCGTGGTGGTGGGTGCCTGTAATCCCAGCTATTTGGGAGGCTGAGGCAGGAGAATGACGTGAACCTGGGAGGTGGAGCTTGCAGTGAGCCAAGGTCATGCCACTGCACTCCAGCCTGGGCAACACAGCGAGACTCCATCTCAAAAAAAAAAAAAAGAAAGAAAGAAAGAAAGAAAGAAATTAGAAGTAGAATTCCTGGGCCATAGGTCAGTTTCAACATTGCCAAATATTGACAAATTGCTCTCCAAGAGGGCTATGTTAATTTTCAAGCTCACCAGCAATGATCAAGATTTTCACCAAAACTTGGTGCACCAGATTAATTGTATTTGCTGACATGACGGTTTCAAGTGGTACCTGGCCGCTTGACTTTTCAATTCCGTGAGAACTAGTGAAGTTGAGCATATTTTCATATGCTGTTGTCCATTTGAGCTTTTTGCTTAAGCTGCGTATTTACATACTTTGTGACATTTCTATTGTGTTATTGCAGTTTTTAAAATAAATTTGCAATTTATATGTGGTTTCTATACGTTTTCCAGTATATGATTTTCCTTTTTACTTTGTTTATGGTGTCTTTTAAATTTTAATATAGTTAAAATTTAATTTTCAATGTAGTTAAATGTATCAATATTTCATCCTTTTTTTAGTTCTATGAAGATTTCTCCATGCTTCATTCTAAGACTTTTTTTTTTTTAATTTCAATCTTTAAGCCTGAATCTGGGAATGTGAATTTGTATATCATGAAATAGGGATTTAACTTTTTCATGTATGTAATGAACTGTTCTACACTATCTGTTGAAGAGTCTACCTTATCACCACTGAATTATGATACTACCTGTCATATTGTTTCCCTATTTTGTGTGCTGATTTCTAGGTTTGCTCATTGATTTACTTTTCTATCTCTGAATCAGTTCTATACTTTTAAAATTACAAAATTTTACACAGGCTTATGGATTTTTCCCCTATTTTTCCCTCTTCCTATTTTTCTTTCTTCTAGATTTTCTTGGCACTTGTTGACCATTTACTCTTTCATAATATTTCAGAATCAGCTTGTCCAGATCCCTAAAAATGCCTATTGAGGCTATGACTGCAATTATATAATTTATAAAGTAATTTTGGGAGAATGGACATCTTTATGATATTGAGTCTTTCCATTGTGAAAACAATGCATCTCTCAATAAGTTCTTCTTGCATGTCTTTTAAAAATGTTTTCATGGGCTGGGCACAGTGGCTTGCACCTGTAATCCCAGTACTTTGGGAGGCCCAGGCAGAAAGATACCTTGAGGCCTGGAGTTCCAGACCAGTCTAAGCAACATAGCGAGACCCCATCTCTACAAAAAGTAAAAAAAAAAAAAAAAAGGGCATGGTGGCACATGGCTGTAGTCCCAGCTATTCCAAAGGCTGAGATGGGAGGATTGCTTGAGCCCAGGAGTTTGAGGCTGCCAAAGGCTAGAATTGTGCCATTGCACTCCAGCCTGGGTAATAAAGTGAGCCTCTATCTCTAAAAAAATTTTTCTTTAGAGATATTGGACATTTTCATTACTTTTTTTCTGGGCAGCTTTTAGATTTTATTATTAACATAAATTGTGTCTTTTAAAATTATGTTGTCTGATTATTTGTTGCTTAGTTATTGTAATGCAAATAATATTTTATATTATATCTTGTATCTAAATACAATCCAACATTTTTTATTTGTTCTAATAGTTTGCATAAATTCTAGGAATAACTGTGTGGACAATAATATCAAGAATGAATTTTTTTTCTTCCTTTCTAATCAGTTTAACTTTTTAACCTCTCCTGCCTCTAATCTGCACCATCAGAAAAGAAACAATGGGCCGGGCGTGGTGGCTCACACCTGTAATCCCAGCACTTTGGGAGGCCCAGGCAGGCAGATCACCAGGTCAGGAGATCCAGACCATTCTGGCTAAGACAGTGAAACCCCATCTCTACTAAAAACACAAAAAATTAGCCAGGCGTGGTGGCACGCACCTGTAGTCCCAGATACTCGGGAGGCTGAGGCAGGAGAATCACTTGAACCCAGGAGGCGGAGGTTGCAGTGAGCTGAGATTGCGCCACTGCACTCCAGCCTGGGTTATAGAGCGAGGTTCTGTTTCAAAAAAAAAAAAAAAAAAGAAACAATGATAGCTGACAAACTGACTCACTCATAATCTTGAAGACCATGTTTTTGTTTTATTTTTGTTATTATTTTTATTATTAGTGCATTGTGTAACTTCAGTGCTTTAAAATTAAAAATCAAAATCAACCAAAAATTTCACATATATTGGGACACTTAAAAATGTATAAATCAGTTGCGGTAGGCAAAAAAAAAAAACAAAACTGTCCCCCAAGTATCCACTTTGTAATCCCTGGGAACTGTGAAATGCTAGGTCACGTGACAAAAGGAATGAAGGTAGCAGATGAATTAAGGCTGCTAATGAGCTGACCTTAAACAAAGAGATTAACCCGGATTATCCAGGTGCACCCAGTGTAAACGAAAGGGTCCTAAAGTGCCTGGGAGAGCGGCAGAAGAAGCGGTCTGAAAGATGCAGCATACCAGGGAGTGCAGAGGGCCTCGAGAAGCTTGAAAGTTTAAGGAAGAGAATTCTCCCCGGAGCCTCCAGAAAGGAGCGCAGCTCTGCCATCGCCTGGATTTCAGCCCAATAACACCAGTGTTAGACTTTTGATCTGTAGAACCATAAGACATTTGTGTTATTTTAAGCCACTACATTTGTGGTAATTTCTTTACAGCAGCAAAAGAAAACTAATACACCAGTGGAAATTTAAAACTACATAAAATAATAATGTTACATATCAAAGCTTTTGAGATTCTGTTAAGGCAGTAATTATAGAAAGTAGACAGCCTTAAAATGCCCATACTGAAAAAAATTTCAGATAATAAAGTCTACAACCCAAGAAGTTAGATTAATAGCAGAGTAAATGCAAAAAATGGAAGAAAAATCATTAAAGGAAAAGCAGAAATTAATGCGATAGTGAAAATAAAGCTAATATTTTAAGAACTTATAATATCCTGAGAAATATTCTACATGTTTTACACATATTAACCCTTTTCTTTCTTACAATAACCTTATATATAGGTATTATTATTGCGTTTTTTCTTTTTTTCTTTTTGAGATGGAGTTTTGCTCTTGTTGCCCAGGCTGGAGTGCAATGGTGCGATCTTGGCTCACTGCAACCTCCGCCTCTGGGGTCCAAGCAATTCTCCTGTCTCAGCCTCCTGAGTAGCTAGGATTACAGATGCCCGCCACTACACCCAGCTAATTTTTGTTATTTTTAGTAGAGATGGGGTTTCACCATGTTGGCCAGGCTGGTTTTGAACTCATGACCTCAGGTGATCCACCCACCTAGGCTTCCCAAAGTGCTGGGATTACAAGCATGACCCACCGTGCTTGGCCTGTCGCCTTTTTTCAGTTGAGGCATCTGAGGCTTGAAGAGATTAAGTAACTTGTTCAGCTAGTATGTAGAGAAATTGGGGCTCAAGCCCATACCCCAGACTCTAGAGTCCATGTCCTTAACAAGCACATTAGTCATCTAACTAAACAAAAATGCAATAAAGAGAATCGACATCCCAAATTTGTTTCTTTCAAGAGACTACCGAAGTAGAACTATGGCCTGATATATCTAGAAAAACAGTGGAAATAAACAATATTAGGACTGGTAAAACAACATAACTACACATCACTAACAATGTTTAATATGAAAATATTACGCACAGTACTCTATTAAGAGATTTGAAAACTTTGACAACCAGATGTTTTCCTAGAACAGCGCTATTCAAAGTGTGGTCAGCTGACTGATCAGCAAATTATTTCTTGCCACTCTGCCACAAAGTAAGTACAGAAACTGAGAGTACGTGCTTAAAACCTGTTAAAGCATTTTTTGTTGTTGTTGTTACCCTACTGCAGCATCCAAGCACATAATTTTGTATTTCACAAAAGTGTTGGTCTTTGATAAATTTAGAAGCTCTGTCTTAGAAAACTATAACTTAAAACTGACTCAAGAAGAAATACTAGATAAAAAATAAAACAAGACTGGATGTGGTGACTTACTCCTGTAGTTCCAACACTTTGGGAGGCTGAGGCAGGAGGATCACTTGAGCCCGGGAGTTTGAGAGCAGCCTGAGCAACACTCTGGATAAAATTTATCTTTTTCTTCTTTTTTTTTTTTTTTTTTTGAGACAGGATCTGGCTCTGTCACCCAGGCTGGAGTGCAGTGGTACTGTCATGGCTCACTGCAACTTCAAACTCCTGAGCTCAAGCCATCCTTCCACCTCAGGCTCCCAAGTAGCTGGGACTACAGGCTCACACCACCACACCCAGCTAATTTTTTAATGTTTGGTAGAGATAGGGTCTCACTGTGTTGCCCAGGCTTGTCTCAAAATCCTGGACTCAAGCAATCCTCCCTTGGCCTCCCAAAGTGCTAGGATTATAGGTGAGAGCCACAGCACCCAGCCAAATTTGGTATGTCTTTGGGCAAAGATCTGTGAGTAGAAAACTCTCTATATTTTTGTCTGGACTGGTCTATATTTCAACTGTACTCATAGTTATTGTTTAGTTAAATACAGAGATCTAGCTTTTTAGACATTTTCTTTTAGCATTCTTTTTTTTTTTTTTTTTTTTTTTTAAAGACAAAGTCTTGCTCTGTCCCTCGGGCTGGAGTGCAGTGGCCCAATCTCAGCTCACTGCAACCTCTGCCTCCCAGATTAAAGCAATTCTCCTGCCTCAGCCTCCTGCATAGCTGAGATTACAGGCACACACCACCATGCCCAGCTAATTTTTGTATTTTTTTAGTAAAGACGGGGTTTTGCTATATTGGCCAGGCTGGTCTCAAACTCCTGACCTCAGGTGATCTGCCTGCCTTGGCCTCCCAAATTGCTGGAATTACAGGCATGAGCCACTGCACCTGGCCTCTTTTAGCATTCTTAAGTTATTCTATTCTTTTCTAGCCTCCAGTATTGCTTTGGAGAAGTTTGCTATTGATAAAATATTTGTTCTTTTTCTTTCTGGTTTCTCCTAAGATCTTCTCCTTGTCTTTGGTGTTCTATAATTTCACTCTCATGTGTCTAGATGCAAATTTCTTTTTATTATGCTTGGCATTAATTGTACTACATGAATCTGAGCATTTATGAATTTCATAAATTTTAGAAATTTCTGCCTCTCAGATCCTTATCATTTCTTTCTGACATTTCTGTCTGACGTGTATTGCTGATTTTCATTCTACCCTCCACATTTCTTCACCATTTCTTGGTAGTCCACTCTGCATAATAACCTCAGACCTATTTTGCCATTCACAAATTCCTGCTTCAGTTCTGACTTTGTTATTTAATCTGTCAATTTAATTTTTAATATAATGATTGCTTTTTATTTCTCAAAATTTTACTTGGCTTTTTATCTACCTATTTTAATCTACTTAATTGTAAGAGTGTCTTATTTCTTTGGGTTTTATTTTTTGTACTTTTAATCCTTTTAAAAATTATTATTTTCTCATCTGCCAGAATGTTATGTTATCTGGAATTTTAGGAACTCTAAATATGGTATTGCTTTGTCTTCTTTTTCTACTGGTGGATTTTTTTCTTCCTAAAGTTTTTTAAATGGGGTTTGTGGGATCACACAGCACACACAGGTCTGAGGCTAAAACAACTTCTGTGAGATTTTAACTATGGGAATCCAGTGAAAATTTAAAAAAATTTTTTTTTCAAAAATGTGTTTACTTCTGCTTCCAAAATGTACTCTTTTAGATTTATCACTTGGCTGAGATCAATTTTTTTTAATTGACCAGGTTAGGGGAGTTCCTGATGTTTAGAAAGCATCAGTTTGTACTCTAAATCCATAAGGCCCATACTTATGAATTCTCAGAGTAGAATTTTCATGCTTCTACCTGAAGCCTAGCCAGGAAGAGAGCAATCTCCTTGTCTTCACCCTGTGCTGAATTTGTCTGGCTTACCCTTTTGTTGTGTGTGTAGTCCTCATAAGTCCCAGCGTTATGAATGTTAGGGGTTAGGAGCTTGTTCAGTTCCAGCCTTCTGTTACCAAAACACCAGGGGCTTGGTTTAGGTCCTGCTGCTTGCCACACAGATAGCCAATGCCTGAGACAACGAGTATTGCCAAGGAAGAAGGTTTTAATCATGTGCTGCAATGGAGGAAATGGGAGATCACTCTTAAATCCATCTCCCTGACGGCTAAAACTTGGGGTTTATATAGCAGGGAGAAATGCAACAATGTGTAAGAAAACAGGAACTAGGGAGGGGTAAGAAAGCTATCATGATGAATTAATATGTCCAGTATCTCATTGTCTGGATGTGGTGATCTGGTGAGTTTTGCTTGTTTGATACTTTGAGAGGCCCGAGGGATCCTTGGCCCGAGGGATCCTTTCCTGAGGAAGGAACTCTTAAAACAAATATAAGTTTCAAGCTTTAAGACCAGAAGGATCAATTTCTATGTTTATCCCAAAACAACTGTCTATGGCAGTGGTCCCTAACCTTTTTGGCAACAGGGCCTAGTTTCGTGGAAGACAATTTTTCTACAGCCAGGGGTTGGGGGACCAGGGGGATGGTTTCAGATGAAATTGTTTCACCTCACCAGGTATTAGTTAGATACTCATAAGGAGCACACAATCTAGATTTCCCACATGCACAGTTCACAACAGGGTTCATGCTCCTATGAGAATCTAATGCCATCAATGCTCTGACAGGAGATGGAGCTCAGGCAGTAATGCTTGCTTACCTGTTGCTCACCTCCTGCTGTGCCGCCTGGTTCCTAACAGGCCACAGACCGGTCCATGGCCCCAGGTTTGGAGACCTCTGGTCTATGGGACTACTGGGTCGGCTTCACCTCCATCTTGAACATGTCTCAACTGCTGTCCTTAAATTGACATTGACACCTGAATTGGGTTAATAAACTGCCCCCCACCTTCTTAAAGTAGCAAAATCAGATCATATCTATGTGCTCTGGCTTTCTTTTCCTGCTTTGCTTTTGAACCTTTTTCAGTCTTCTGAGCTCTGCTAGGCATTTTTTAAATGCTTAAAAACATTACTAGGTGTTTTGGTGGCTCACACCTGCAA
Organism: Pan paniscus; assembly: GCF_029289425.2. Taxonomy (NCBI): domain Eukaryota; kingdom Metazoa; phylum Chordata; class Mammalia; order Primates; family Hominidae; genus Pan; species Pan paniscus. The sequence goes on along the minus strand of NC_073263.2, from coordinate 33,166,287 downwards.
TCCCAGCACTTTGGGAGGCCGAGGCAGGCGGATCACGAGGTCAGGAGATCGAGACCATCCTGGCTAACACGATGAAACCCTGTCTCTACTAACAATACAAAAAATTAGCTGGGCGTGGTTGCACGTGCCTGTAGTCCCAGCTATTCGGGAGGCTGAGGCAGAAGAATCGCTTGAACCTGGGAGGCAGAGGTTGCAGCGAGCCGAGATCTTGTCACTGCACTCCAGCCTGGGCGACAAGAGCAAAACTCCGTCTCAAAAAAAAAAAAAAAAAGAATTACTAGATGTTTGTCACAGGAGGTGGTTCAGATTATATCATCCCCAGTATTGCTGAGCCAGATCCTCCTATTTGTTCTCAGGAACAAGTTCCCAAATGCTCACAGCCACAGTAGAAAAAAATATTTTTCCATACGACTGCTTAAAGCCATTCTCTCTGAAAGGAACCTGGGGAAAGTGCTGTCAGTAGTTAACTAGAAATCGCAGCATCCTCAGGAAAATATCCAGGGGCCAACAGTTTTGGGCCCACTACAACACTGCCCTCCAGGGTCTACTGTCCTTCACAGGTCTGGGCACAGAGTCAGGCCAGGGATCTCCAGAACATGGGGAAAGGAAGGACCAGGTAGGCATGGTGAGGAGCAGCAGGAAGTGTGGGGTAATAGAAAGAGATCTGGAATCAGAACACTCAGGTTTAATCCCAGTCTTGGTGTTTGGGAACTGGGTAACTTTGGGCAAGTCACTTCGCAGAAATTCAGCTTTCTTGTGTGTTAGATTAGGTCAAGGCTTTTCAAATACTCCCTCCCATAAAGCATTTTCTTCAAAGAAAGCCTAACATTAAAGCAGATCAAAGTAGAATTGCTCTGCTTGAAGCGGGGAGGGGTATTGCCCCCTGGCTCCCACCCAAGAAACCCCTGAGGCACTTCCACAAAGTCCCCAGGGCTAGCGCAGTTTGACACGATCAGGTTCACCTTGTAAGGGTTTGATGTGAACCTTCTTTGAGTTGGCACCAAGCAAAACAGCCAATAAAGAGTCATTGAAAGTGACTGCATTAAAACATGGTTTCTATGAGGACTAAAAAGTACCTTCCAGGTTTCCTAGCAACAGAAATCAAGGTCTGCTGGCCACAGCAGGAAAAAAAAAAAAAAAAAAAACAAAAAACATTTTTTGAAACCTGGAAAAAAAATGGTTGAATTTAACCCTTATCCTCTATTGTGATGCAACAATAGAAATGATCATAGGGTAACCATGTTTTAGCCCTTCCACCTCAAATCTTCTACCCTGTGAGCTGCACGTGTCATCACACACCAAAAGACAAGAATAGTAGAATTCCCATGTTAATGAAAATAACATTTTCCATTGTTTGATCCAAGTGTTGCTTGAGAAAGGAAAGGGATGAGAGGAGAGAAGTAATGTGAGCACTTTTCCCTTTCATACCATAGTACGTAGGAGAAGATATGCAAACACAAGTTTTAGGATCTTCTTGGTCTCTTTATTCTTCTTTAAAATGAGCATTATCTCCTCATTTTACAGATTAGAAAAATTTATTCAGAACTTAATAGCCCATCTATGGTCACACACATATGAAATGGCAGAGACAGGAGAAATAAGACTTTTTTTAAAAAGCTGATATATAATTTTTATGAAGGTATTGACAGCCATACAGTGTTTCTGGTAAAAAGTGTATATCCATTTTCTTATTTTTCCCCTACTTTTTACTTTGAAAAAAATTAAGCCTGCAGAAATATTAACAAATTGAATAGGAATACCATATACCTTTCACCAAGATTCACAAATTAACATTTCACCCATTTGCTTTCTTTCTATGTATATGTATGTATGTGTTTCTGTGTGTACATACAAATGGATCTAAAACAGATATGCATGTTTATGCTGAACTGTGTAGTTACTTAAGAGTTAACACTTTCTTCTATATAACCAAAATACCATTAACTATTCCTAAGAATTAAATACATGGATTACCATTTTACACAGGCTATATTTAAATTTTTTGATTGTCTTAATACTATCTTTCATAGATTTAAAAAATCCTGGGTCAAATCAAGATTTACACTTCGCTTTCTGTTGTTGTTGTTTTGGTCTGTTTGATCACTTTATCAGGAGCAGTATTCTCCCTATTCTGTTTCTCATGACATTCACTTTTTTTGAATCCAGATCAGTGTCTTGAAGAATGTTCCACATTCTAGATGTGTATGATTATTTCTTCATAATTGATACAGGCTCTGGTTTTTAGCAAGAAAACTACATAGGTGATATTGAGTACTAATTGCATCCCATCAGGTGGCAAATAAAGTCAGATGGGTTCCCTGTGGGTGAGAGCAAGTTTGATCACGTAGTTGTAAGATGATGCATGCTGGATCTCTTTGGTATAAAGGGGCGTTTTCCATTTGTAATTCGTAAGTAACATGCATGGAGAAACTTTGTGACCATTTGAACACTCAGTTTCAGAACAACATTTCAGCTAATGGTTGTAACCCATCATTGATCTTAATCTTGCCTTAATCATTTATTCATATTGAGAAGTATAAAATGGGAATTTTGTTTTAGTTATATCAATTCATTCCACATTTATTAAATGGCATTATGTTTATAAAGAAGTCTTTCTCTGTCTCTCCCTCTCACTCTCTCTCTCATAGCGCTAGTTCAGTAGTCACTGTAAACTGTAAACTCTTTAAATTTTGCTGCTTTTGACCTAAATTTCTCCTTAAAAAGGCCTTCTTGTGGAAAATATTTGCTGTTGGCAGGCACGGTAATTTAGGCTCATTTGTCCAAGGTGCCTTCCAAAAGCTTAACGAGGAGGAGGATAGAGGCAATTCACTTCACCTAAGCTCCTAGGAATGAAGTTTTCTTTTATTAATAAGGAAATTGATAAACAAGGTTATTAAGTAACTGATGAAACTGAGACCTGAGAAAAGTATTAACAAAAGAAATAAAAGGGTAAAGATTGTTTTTATGGTGTTACTGAGATCCTCAAACTGCTCATTTGATTTCAGGTTAAGAGTTTCAGATATTCTTTGGAAGCCTCTGAGTTCTATAAAGGAAATAATCTAGTTCCAGTGTTATAAGTATAATTAGTGCAAAGGGAGTTCCTGGAACACGTGAAAAGTTTTAAGGCTGGGATGTAAGATTTCTTTACTTACTGCTTTTCAAATAAACTAATGAGGGGAGAAATAAACTTGGTTTGGGTTAGGATGCCTAAAATAAAACCCAGCGCAATATGATATGGTTGAGGCTGTTTCTCAAGGAAGTTTGGAAGAGAAACCAACTGCTGGATGAATTTTTTTTAAATTGAAGCTCTCACAATTGAAATTCCCTCCTTGTAGATATCACTCCCAAAAGTTTCTTACATCATGGCAAACCATAAATATTTCTTTTAAAGGAATGAAAGCTCTTGATACACAGATTTCTCTTGAACATAAATTTTTTAGGAAACATGTAAGGAGAGCCTACTGTCTTCTTGGCATGAATTTACAAGTTAGTGATCCAAAGATGAAAAATGCCCAGCTCCTGCCCCATGGCATCTCCAGAATTTCTGTTTAGAAGTTTAGGGACGGTAATTTAGGAGCTAAGGGATTTGTCATGAGGCTGTGTTTGCATTTCAAGTGAAGTTAGTTTAAGATTATATGTTATAGATTAATTTAAAAAACTAGCAAAGTTTTATGAAGATGTCTTTGCTCATATTTTGCATAAAACTGAGAAAATATCAGTTGTATTAATATTAAAATGGCAGAGGAGAGTTACTGATGGAAATTATGAAAATGCTAAAACTTTTTCTCACATATTGTATCATACCAACACTGTTTCTACACTTGCAAATCTTGGTCTAAATAGGAGTGATAGATGCATAAACAAATAACTGTAATAAAATATAGTCTTAATAGGATAGATTAATTTAAAAAGAGTCATTTAGTACCCAAATAGAGCTAAAATCATTCATTTGAGTTACAGCCTAAGAGTACAACCATGAGATTTTCCCTTCAGAGACAGTTGAGAACAGTTTGATTCAGAATTTGATACTTCTTTTTATCCTCAAATTGAATGTTCCTGGAGAACATTCACAACCATCGAACCAGACTCATCTCTTACTGTGCAATACGAGGGAATACTAAGTTCAAAGGGAGCCATATGAGTAGCATGTAGGATACCAAATCTCTAGGAGTAGAAGTCAAGAAACAGTGAGACTACTGGCTTAGCAAAAAAGGACATTGACATTAGGGTAGAAGAGACCATGAACACCTTGATGGCTATGTCAGGAATGTCCTAAAGGCTGGGGTCAGGTGGCAAAGATGACATGATTAATAAGCTCTTGAAGAAAATTTGTAGAACAAATAGCATCATTCAGGCACTCATTTATTTTTCTGTCAGTACAATATATCATAGTTCAAATCTATCAAATAATAGCCATCAACATTTATCCAACTTCTGCCTAATTAGATGTTGAGTGTCTTGAAGACAAAAGTGCAATCTTTTTTTTTTTTTTTTGAGACGGAGTTTCACTCTTGTTGCCCAGACTGGAGTGCAGTGGCGTGATCTCAGCTCGCCACAACCTCTGCCTCCCAGATTCAAGCGATTCTCCTGCCTCTGCCTCCTGAATAGCTGGGATTACAGGCATGTGCCCCCATGCCCGGCTAATTTTTCTATTTTTTTTTTTTTTTTTAGTAGAGATGGGGTTTCTCCATGTTGGTCAGGCTGGTCTGGAACTCCCGACCTCAGGTGATCTGCCTGCCTCAGCCTCCCAAAGTGCTGGGATTAGAGGCGTGAGCCACCGCGCCTGGTTGCAATTTTATTTATCTATATTTCACCAGCACCCACTGCTCTGCCCAACACATAGTAGAATAAAGGTTGTATGATGAAATGAGAAAAGTCTGGATAATTCTGTTAACCAAGAATGTAGAAACACATTAGAGTAATGGTTAGTAATAATATAGATGTTGAACAGCAAAAAAAAAAAGAGAAACCCAAACAATTCCATTTAAAATGGGCAAAGGATTTGAATAGACATTTCTCAAAAGAAAACATAAATGACCAACAAGTATATGAAAAAAATATTCAATGTCACTATCATCAGGAAAATGCCAATCAAAACCACAAGATAGCATCTTGCCCCAGTTAGAATGTCTATTGTCAAAAAGACAGGAAATAAGAAATGCTGACAAGGATGCAGAGAAAAGGATATTCATACACTGTTGGGAATGTAAATTATAATAGTACAGCCATTATGGAAAAAACCATGGAGTCTTCTCAAAAAACTAAAAATAGAACAGCAGTACTATGCAGCAATCCCACCACTGGGTATTTATTTAAAGGAAAGGAAATCAGTATATCAACAGATACCTGAACCCCTATAGTTATTGCAGCACTATTCACAATAGCCAAGATGTGGAACCAACCTAAGTGTTCATCAATGGATGAATAGACAAAGAAAATGTGATATATATACACAATGGCATACTATTCAGCCACAAAAAAAGAATGAAATCTTATCATTGCAGGAACATGGTTGGAACTGTAGGTCATTATGTTAGGTGAAATAAGCCAGGCACAGAAAGACAAATATTGCATGTTCTCACTCATATGTGGGAGCTTAAAAAGTTGATCTCATGGAGGTAGAGGGTAGAATTATGGTTATCAGAGAAAGGGAAGGGTCAGGGAATGAAGAGAGGTTGGTTAATGGATAAAACATACAGATAGAAGGAATAATTCCAGTATTTGGTAGCACAGTGTAGTAACTGTAGTTAACAATAGTTTATTATATGTTTCAAATTTGGCAGAAGATTTGGAATGTTCCCAACACAAAGAAATGATAAATGTTTGAGGTGATAAATGTCCTAAATGCCCTGATTTGATCATTAAGCATTGTATGCATATATCAAAACATCACACATACCCCATAAATATGTATAATCATTATGAATCACTACATATATATAACACGCATGTGTGTGTATTGATGACATCTCAACTATACCATATATATTGTGGGTACGAGACTTAAACCATGACATAATGGAGTGTGTTAGAATAAGTATTTAATACTTTTTATAAGGATAAAAATATAATTTGATGATTTAACCCTTTCACTTGGGGCGTTTCGCCTATCATAGAAATGATGAAAACACCAAACAATTAGCCTTTGAAACAAAATGAAACAAATATAATTTTTCAATTCTCTATGCTGAATCTATACTATTACCATACACAAGCAATCCTTAATGACAATAGCCACCAGCTTAATAAATCACAGCTGAGAACAAACTATGAAATCACATATTGGATAATGATTCCCTGATATCTCCTGGACGTTAGTCAGTTGGTTCATATCTGGAAGAGCATCTGATTTCAAACTGAGGCTACAAATACCCAAGATCCAATACAATTTAAACAGTAAACAGCACAGAAATAAAGAATGGGCTCTTCTCCTAATGCTAAGCTTCAGGACAATTAGCAGAAATCCAGTTAGAAGCTGTGGTTCTTTGTTTGTTTGTTTTAACAGAGCTGTCTTGCAACAATTTTTAAGAGAGTATTTTAATACGTGATTAAATCACAAGATTTAAAACCTAGCCATTTCATAATTGCTAAAAACCATGCCATGCTGACCCAAGACTTTTCCAAATTGTGGATTTATTATTCTGCAATAAACCATAACTTAGTATTTAGTTCCCCTGAGTGAATCCATTCTTTAGGTACACAGTAAGTCATTTTGTAAAAGTAGATTTCATCTATATGTGTACAACCCATGTATCTTAGATTGAAGATTTTCACTTTATTTTTAGAAAGACTTAGGTATAATTTAAATAATGGTATCTTTTTCTATATTAACACATTTTATAATCTTATAAACTCTGTTCTCATTATAATTTAAATTTTCTCTTTTAAAAAAGCATTTAAGCCTACTGATCCATTTAATTTTTAACTCCTACTGTCCTTATCTAAAAAACATCATATTATGCCAGTGAGACAATGTGGATTGCTCTAGCTGACATGTTCTCTAGATGATCCACATAGTTAGGTCTTAGTAGATAGAGTTTTTTGTTTTGTTTTTACTTTCTAATAGGCTGTAACATACTTTTATTTGCCCAAACTTCAACACACATAAGCTGTATTTTAAAGATAATGAAGTAACCTTCTCTCTTAACCCCAATAAGCATGCATGCATTCAAAATCATTTTACTGTTACCTCTGAAGTACATCTATGTGAAGAAGTGGAAATGGTAAAATGTTTTTGTTCAATGTCAGGTCTAAAAGGTAGTCCTAAAGCAGTTTGGAAGTTTCTCAGAAAATTAAAACTAGAATTACCATATGATCCAGCAATTCCACTTTTTGATATATATCCCAAAGAAACAAAAGCAGGGATAAAATATTTGTGCACCTATGTTCACAGCAGCATTATTCACAATAGCCAAAAGGTAGAAGCAATCCAAGTGTCCATAGACAGAGACACACATAAAGAAATGCAGTACACACATACAGTCAAGTATTATTCAGCTTAAAAAGGGAGGAAATTCAGACATATGCCATAACATGGATGAAACTTAAAGATATTCTGCTCAGTGAACCAGTCACAAAGGCCAAGTTCTGCATAATTCTGTTCATAAAAGGTGCTTAGAGTAGGCAAATTTATAGACAGAAAGTAGATTGCTGGTTGCCAGGGCTGGGGAGAGGCAGGAATGGGGAATTCGTGTTTAATGGGTTGAGTTTCAGTGTGAGAAGGTAAAAAGTTCTGGATATGGATGATGGTGATGATTGCACAACAACGTTAATGTACTTAATGCCACTGAACTACACACTTTAAAATCATTACAATGATACATTTTGTTATGTATATTTTACCACAATTTTTAGAAAATAAATAATTTTAAAAAGTAACCCAAATATTTTAATAAGGTCTAACAAACTTCAAAGTTCACGGTTTTCGTAGATCATCCTCCTAAATCTTTTGTGAGATCCTGTGATGCAACCAGATATGAGATGATTCATTATGGTAGAAAAAGCCTTGGCAGAGCTGGTCCTCTGAACAAGACCTCTGGTGGCATTTAGTTGGCAGATCTGGCTGAATCCAAAGCCTATAATATTTCAGCAAGTTTCAGATGTAATGGGTATCTTCATGGCTAGACAGAATAACACCATGAGGATTAGAAGTAGGTGCTATTCATTGGCATGCCTGTAATCCCAGCACTTTGGGAGGCCGAGGCAGGAGGATCACGAGATCAGGAGATAGAGACCATCCTGGCAACATGGTGAAACCCTATCTCTACTGAAAATACAAAAAATTAGCCGGGCATGGTGGTGGGCGCCTGTAGTCCCAGCTACTTAGGAGGCTGAGGCAGGAGAATGGCGTGAACCCGGGAGGCAGAGCTTGCAGTGAGTCGAGATCGCGTCACTGCACTCCAGCCTGAGCGACAGAGCAAGACTCCGTCTCAGAAAAAGAAAACAAAAACAAAAACAGAAGTAGGTGCTATTGGAAGAGCTTAGGCAACTGCCACCAGGGGACTGTGTCAGCCCTGGGTAAGGGAGATGGGGACTGATCCCATCTCTAGAGAGATGAGATGTCCTGTCAGGTGAATCCTGACACAGAAATCCAATGTAGATATTGGGACCTGTGTAGGGATGCAGCAATTTGGGAGGGATTGATCTCAGGAACAAGGAGAAACTGTTATTGGTATTTAATACCCCGGTCAAAGGATGTATTTTCTTAGGATTGAGTATGGCCTCTTAATTTTTCCTTAGCTAAGGCAAGACTGGCACGGGGCTGAATCTGCGCATAAATGTCCTGTGGGTCTCCATTATTCCAGAAAAGAGAGTCTCGAGGTTATGAGTGAAAAAGCTCATAGTAAGTTCTGACAGTTTAAAAGTAAACATCTGGCAGGGCACGGTGGCTCATGCCTGTAATCCCAGCACTTTGGGAGGCCAAGGCGGGGATCACCTGAGGTCAGGAGTTTGAGACCAGCCTGGCCAACATGGTGAAACCCCATCTCTACTAAAAATAGAAAAATTAGCTGGGTGTGGTGGCAGGTGCCTGTAATCCCAGCTACTCCGGAGGCTGAGGCAGGAGAATCACTTGAACCCGGGAGGCAGAGGTTGCAGTGAGTAGAGATCCTGCCACTGCACTCCAGCCTGGGTGACAGAGCAAGACTCTGTATCAAAAACAAAAAAAATAAAAAATAAAAATAAATAAATAAAAGTAAACATCTTCCACATCTTCTACTCCATAATCTGGCTGAATTGACATAATTGTCAGCCTTGGCTCATAGAGACACATATATCAGATCCTCAGCCCTGGCATATTGACCTAGTGCACCCATTGAGCATCTCTGGAGCTCTTCCCACCCCTCTCCTAGGTGCCCACCTTCATTCCTGCATCCAAGTGGTCTTCAGCCTCTCCCCATGATATGTTGGGCTCTGATGTCCCCAACCTAGCCCTCCTGCCTTCTTTATAATCTACTCCAGCCTGTTGTCCAGAACTATTTGAGGGAGCTTGGGCTTTAGGCCTACATTACCCTCACTCTGTAGAAGGTACTCAATAAGCATTTGCTAAATTACATTGAAAACTTTCACATCAATTTAAAACTATTTCAACTCATTAAGTTACTCAAATTCTCAGTGTATGCTTGTGTCAGAAAATTGGACTGGGAAGGAATCAGGAGTTAGTTCTTAATAAGCCCTATGATCTTAAGCAAGTATCTAACCTCTTTGTTGCACTCCTTATAAAATAAAAGAATTTTTTTAAAGTCCTCAAAAGGGAACTTTCCAGGCTTATATCTCATTCCTCATTGTGTAAGACTATATCTTAGGTCAGGATCACAACTATATATCTGATCTCTGGAGTATCTCATTCTCCTGTAAACAGTTGACCCCTGGCAAGGGCATGAGGCCCTGGAATTCTCTCCCATTGCTGACCTCCTAAGCAATGCACTGTCTCCTTCTGATCATCTTAGGACCCCAGATCCTCCAGATCTCAGGTCAGAAATAACCTGTTGGGTCTATTTTTTTACGGCTAAAACAAATAAACATATTATACAATATAGTAACTTGAAAACTGATACAAACTAAAGGATAATTTTTATTCTTTGTATACCAAAGGGGATTTGATTCATATGCATGGAAAACCAAAAACTTATATTTTAAGGCAGAATTTGAAAATCGATCCACTGGACTCAATGCCAACATAAAGCAACAAACCATTTGCCTTTGTTGCTTTTAAACTAAAATGACATGAACTAATTCTAATTGCGTTTTGAAGAAAAATACCCACTTCAGCATGAATGACAAATTGTATGCCAGATTTCAGCTTCCTATGATTCAAAACCGTGTTGCTAAAAAGCAGGTTGCCAACAGATCTTTAATTACTAGCATTAGTGCTGCGGGCATACAAGCCTCTAACAGGTAATGCATAATATGAATATAAAATACATAATTAATATAAAATTCATATTAGAAGAATTTTAATTAATGAGTGAACATCACTATTGCATTAGCTTTGTTGAGTAGGTCAAAGCTTAAAGCTGTCCAAATAATAGATTTTTATGTTTCTTTTTTTTCCTTCCATATTTCTCAGGGCAAGAAATTAATTTTGTCCTGTTCTGGTGTCACCGCTAGACCAATGACTGTCGTGTGTAAAGCCTAGCTGCAGGGAACTCCCCAAATGCACAGCCATGTGTGGCTCCAGAAAAATGAGCAGAATCCCTTTTCTCCAAAGATATGATTATACTGGGATATCAAATAGATTATTTTTCTCAGAAAATAAGGAATGTTAAATTTGTTGTGATGATAGTGATGAAATGAGACTTAGAAATAAAATGCCTCTCCCTTCTGTCATGCCTAGCTTATGTGGTCATAGATTCCATTTCAATTTAGAAAACTTTCTTGTGCATAATCTGGGGAGTACAATGCTGAAAAAGACAAGAACTTATATTATGGCAGGGAATATGTGATCCCATCAAGATACACTGATATATGCATATAACACATGCAAATACACATTTTTTACTGAAAATGAGTTTCCAGACTAGCATTTCATCCTTTTTTTACATGATAAATAAGGTAAAGTTCCAACAGACAGAGTTTTCTTTAATAAACGTGGCTTCAGATAATCACTATTAGCTGGACCTTCCTATCTGGAAGACAGAGTAAATGGATGCATGAGAACAACAGGCCTGAGTCGTTGCAGACAAGGATTTTGACTGAGCATCTGCCCTCGCCTTGCAGTGAAACTGCAGCTCTTGCGTGGGTAAGGTGAAAATATGTAGGAGAATGCTACTGGCAAGAGCCAGGCAAGTCTTAAAAATGAAATGAATGCGAAATTCCAAATGTTATTAGAATATAACAGTTGCATATGTTAAATTTTAAGGGACTCTTTTCCATAGTATTGCTCTGTTATAAAAGTACGAGGAGACTTTTAAAAATTGCAGATTGGAAAATAATAAGTTTAAATTCTCAAAGCGACTTCAAGATTAGATATGTTAAAAAAACTTAAATTATTTTTTTGTTTAATTATACTTTAAGTTCTAGGGTACATGTGCACAACGTGCAGGTTTGTTACATATGTATACAAGTGCCATATTGCTGTGCTGCACCCATTAACTCGTCATTTACATTAGGTATATCTCCTAATGCTATCCCTCCCCCCTCCCCCCCCCCCCCCACCCCATGACAGGCCCTGGTGTGTGATGTTCCCCTTCCTGTGCCCAAGTGTTCTCATTGTTCAATTCTCACCTATGGGTGAGAACATGCGGTGTTTGGTTTTTTGTCCTTGCGATAGTTTGCTGAGAATGATGGTTTCCAGCTTCATCCATGTCCCTACAAAGGACATGAACTCATCCTTTTTTATGGCTGCACAGCATTCCATGGTGTATATGTGCCACATTTTCTTAATCCAGTCTATCATTGATGGACATTTGGGTTGGTTCCAAGTCTTTGCTATTGTGACTAGTGCCGCAATAAACATACGTGTGCATGTGTCATTAGGAGAGCACGATTTATAATCCTTGGGGTATATACCCAGTAATGGGATGGTTGGGTCAAATGATATTTCTAGTTCTAGGTCCTTGAGGAATCGCCACACTGTCTTCCGCAATGGTTGAACTAGTTTACAGTCCCACCAACAGTGTAAAATTGTTCCTATTTGTCCACATCCTCTCCAGCACCTGTTGCTTCCTGACTTTTTAATGATCACCATTCTAACTGGCGTGAGATGGTATCTCACTGTGGTTTTGATTTGCATTTCTCTGAGAGCCACTAATGATGAGCATTTTTTCTTTAAACCAACAAAGATCAAAAGAGAAAAAGAAGGCCATTACATAATGGTAAAGGGATCAATTCAACAAGAAGAGCTAACTATCCTAAATATATATGCACCCAATACCAGAGCACCCAGATTCATAAAGCAAATCCTTAGAGACCTACAAAGAGACTTAGACTCCCACACAATAATAATGGGAGACTTTAACACCCCACTGTCAACATTAGACAGATCAACGAGACAGAAAGTTGAAAAGGATATCCAGGAATTGAACTCAGCTCTGCACCAAGCAGACCTAATAGACATCTACAGAGCTCTCCACCCCAAATCAACAGAATATACATTCTTCTCAGCACATCGCACTTATTCCAAAATTGACCACATAGTTGAAAATAAAGCACTCCTCAGCAAATGTAAAAGAACAGAAATTATAACAAACTGGCTCTCAGACCACAGTGCAATCAAACTAGAACTCAGGATTAAGAAACTCACTTAAAACTGCTCAACTACATGGAAACTGAACAACCTGCTCCTGAATGACTACTGGGTACATAACGAAATGAAGGCAGAAATAAAGATGTTCTTCGAAACCAATAAGAACAAAGACACAACATACCAGAATCTCTGGGACACATTTAAAGCAGTATGTAGAGGGAAATTTATAGCACAAAATGCCCACAGGAGAAAGCAGGAAAGATCTAAAATTGACACCCTAACATCACAATTGAAAGAACTAGAGAAGCAAGAGTAAACACATTCAAAAGCTAGCAGAAGGCAAGAAATAACTAAGATCAGAGTAGAACTGAAGGAGATAGAGACACAAAAAAAACCCTTCAAAAAATCAATGAATCCAGGAGCTGGTTTTTTGAAAAGATCGACAAAATTGATAGACCACTAGCAAGACTAATAAAGAAGAAAAGAGAGAAGAATCAAATAGATGAAATAAAAAATGATAAAGGGGATATCATCACCGATCCCACAGAAATACAAACTACCATCAGAGAATACTATAAATTCTTTATATGATGATACTAATGTATAAATGATTGGTCAGAAAAGTAGAGCAAACTACCAGATTTAGTTTAGAGATTAGTAAGCAAAGAGGATGGTCTGAAAACTCCCTTTTACTTAAGAAATTATATGTGTCTGTCTCTTACACTAGACTAGCTTATGAGTGCTGAAATCACCAGCACTTGGTTTATTGTAGGTGCCCAGAAAATTGCTTGTTGAAAGAATGAGACTGTGAGTTAAGTGAGGGGGTGAATAAGTAGTAAGCAAGTGAGCGAGTGAATGAATGAGTGAATAAGGAATGAATGAAGATGTACCAGGAAGTACATTTAACTCTAAGAGGAAGTGACCTTTGAACCTCTAATTGAAGATGAGTAAATGTTTCTTAAATCCTGTTGGACATAACATTTGCGATGTGCCCCTTACTTCTAGCCAAGTGCCTTCTCAAGATCCACATTTCAATCATGACAATGGTACTGAAAAAGAAACAGTCACCTTCTTTATTTTTAAGCAATTCTCTTTCAATCAACTTTTAATTATCCTGAAGGAGAAAACCAGTGGTGCAGATATAATCCCCAAATCTCTTTTAGGAATGCATTAGATGATGGCTTTTTTACAGTAGTTTGCCTTCTAATTATGTTTTGATTAGGTTTATATTATAGTTATTGAGAATTCCCTTAGCAGAGAGGACAGCAGGTCAGGCAATCCATAAACACTGTAAGTAAAGCACTGAAGTTGGCTGGAACTGACCCATACCTTAATCTAGGACCTTCTATTAGAAATGCATTGTGCTAAGCACTGCAAAATTTCAAAAGGGTTCAAATTTTATTCAGTGGTGATCATTGAGAATCTATTAGAAGGTAGGTACTTTTTTGGGGGCTGTAGATACAAGAAGGAATAAGATATAGTCTTACACAATGAGGAATGAGATACAAGCCTGGAATTTCAAGAGCTCACTGCATAGCCAGCAAGATGTGCATATGTGACTTTTATCACTGCAAAGCAGTATGTGCTAAATGATAAATGGGTAGAGAAGATTTAGGAGAATTCTCTAAAGCAGACTGTCCAATAGAAATATAATATGAAACATATTTGTCAATTTAAATTTTCTAATCTTCAATTTAAAAAGGTAAAAAAGGAGACGTTGATTTTAATTATACTTTTTATTTAACCCAATATATTCAAAATATTATTTCAACATGTGATCAATATAAAAATTGTGAAATTTTTATACACTTCTTTTTAGACTATGTCTTCAAAATCTGGTGTGTCATTTACACTGAAAGCACATCTCAGTTCAAACTACTACATTTCAAGTGTGTAATCACAATTTGTGGCTGAAGACTACCTTGTTGGGAAACACAATTCTAGAGCTTTGCTTCTCAATTTATTATCTGGATTCAGACGCATTGGCTGGAAAAATGTTAGAAATGCAGAATCTTATGCTCCATCTCAGACCTAATGAATCAAAACCTGCATATTATCAAGATATTCAGGTGATTCCCATGCACATTAAAGCTTGAGAAGCACTGGTCTGGACAAGGAAAAGGTGTGAATGACCATCTGGAGTTAGGAATGCTGAAGGAATGATTACGGGCCAGCCATGATTAGAATGTGTGAGAGGCTAGAATTCAAGGGCATATTGATTGTTTATAAGGAATTTGATGAAACTTATTAAATCTGAGTCTCTGTTTCTCAATCTTCAAAATGAGACTAAGCTTGCAGAACTGATCTTAGGAGTAGAGATAGAGTAAAGAAAGCTCCTTAATGTCTGGCTCCTAGATGTGGGGCTTTACATAATTCCACTACTGATGGGCCACAGTCACATGAAGACTCCAATGTTGCAAGATTTTAGCTACAAGGGAAATGCCTGAAACTAAGAGAATTTTTTTTTTTTTTTTTGAGACAGAGTCTCACTCTGTCGCGCTGGCTGGAGTGCAATGGCACAATCTTGACTCACTGCAACCTCTGCCTCCCAGGTTCAAGTGATTCTCCTGCCTCAGCCTCCCAAGTAGCTGGGATTACAGGCGCCTGCCACCACACCCAGCTAGTTTTTGTATTTTCAGTAGTAAGACGGGGTTTCACCATGTTGGTCAGGCTGATCCCGAACTCCTGACCTCAGGTGATCCACCCGCCTAGGCCTCCCAAAGTGCTGGGATTACAGGCGTGAGCCACCGTGCTCGGCCAACTAGGAGAAAATTGAACAGGGGTACTCCTGAATATGACTGCTGTCACATACCACTATTTTGTATGATTGGCAGGAGTCTCCCATGAGAACCAATGTCAGAATAGGTTCACCCAAGTTAGGATGGGGCAGGGGAGTTTCACAGGGATTAATGCAGGTGCTAGGATTCACCTATCAGGGTCATAAGCTTGCTGTGATCACCCCTCATCACAGTGTGTTGCAAGACTTTGGTCATATAGTTTAAAAAGAAATTAACAAGACAGGAAAAGATCAGATCACTGGTCCTTGTGCTTATTTAACACCCGGCTCTTTCACTAAGTTGGCATGCTGGTTAAGACACCTTACCAGATGTCAAACTATGCTAGCCTGTCTCAGAATATTATCCAGCCATAAGTAATAGTATTGAGAATTGGAAATCCACTAGTATTTTTGTTGAAGATTAGCAATCCTCCCCTTCTTCTAGAAAGGGCCATGTATCAAGAATGTCAACCATCACCAAAAAGAGACCATAGTTATGTAGAGTCATGCCTGGGGACACACCAGAGCTTCGTGAGAAGGCCAGAAATCAAAGTGGCTAAGTGAAATAAGCAACTTAGCAGGAAAGGGCGATAACCCTGGGATAATGGAAATATCCTGGTTTTGGAGTCTCAGGATCATGAGGTTCTTGTTTTAGCTCTGCCATACTAACTTAACTCAGAAGTTTAATCTCTTGTGGCCTCAGCTTCTGCATACACAAAAATCAAGGAGCATTGATATGTGAATCTTTTTGGTCATTTCCAGTTGTATTTTTATTTGATTTTTAAATTTTTATTATATTCTTATTGCAGTAAAACATATATATCATAAAATTTACCTTTTTAATCATTCTTAAGTGGCATTAAATACATTCACAATGTTGTGCATCCACTACCATCACCGGTTTCCAGAATTTCATCTGCCCATACTAAAACTTCATCCCCATCAAACAGTAACTTTCCATTCCCTCTGCCCCCAGTTCCTGGAAACTGCCATGCTCCTCTCTCTGTACACAAAGTTGCCTACTCTAAGTAATTCATATGAGTGAAATCATACAATATTTTCCTTTTATATCTGGCTATGTAACTTAGCATAATATCTTCAAAGTTCATCCATGATGTAGGATGTGTCAGAATTTGAATTTCTCTCCTTTTTAAGGCTAAATAATATTCCATTGTATGTATATATGTATACTACGTTATTTTTATTTTTGAGACAGAGTCTGGCTTTGTCACCCAGGCCAGAGCACAGTGGTGCAATCTCAACACACAGTAACCTCCGCCTCCTTGGCTCAAGTGACCCTCCCACCTCAGTGTACCAAGTAGCCGGGACTACAGGCATGTACCACCACACCTTGCTAATTTTTGTACTTTTTCTAGAGTCTGGGTTTCATCATGTTGCCCAGGCTAGTCTTGAACTCCTGAGCTCAAGCAATCCACCTGTCTTGGCCTCCTAAAGTGCTGAAATTACAGATCTGAGCCACAATACCTGGCCTATAATACTTTTTTTTCATTCATTTGTCAATAGACATTTATTTCCATCTTTCAGTTATTATGAATAATGATGTTATGAGCATAGATGTACAGATACCTGTTTGTGTCCCTGCCTTCAGTTTTTTAGGGCACATGCCCTGAAGTGGAATTGCTAGATCAAATCATAATTCTATCTGTAATTTTTTGAGGAACTGCCATACTATTTCCCATAGTGATTGTACCATTTTACACTCCCACAAGCAGTGCGCAAGGGTTCAATTTCTCCATATCTTTGCCAACACTTGTTATTTTGTCTTCTTTTCCTTTTTGATAGTAGCCCTCTGTATTAGTTCATTCTCATATTGCTATAAAGAACTACCTGAGATTGGATAATTTATAAATTATGAAGAAAAGAGGTTTAATTGGCTCATGGTTCTGCAGGCTGTACAGGAAGCCTGATGCTGACATCTGCTTGGCTTCTGGGGAGGCCTCAGGAAACTTACAATCATGGTGGAAGGCAAAGGAGGTGCCATGGCCAGAGCAGGAGCAAGAAAGAGAGAGGGTACCACACACTTTTAAACAGCTGAATCTCATGATAATTCACTCCCTATCATGAGGACAGCACCAAGGGGATGGTGCTAAACCATTCATGAGAAATCCACTCCCATGATCCAATCGCAAATGTTGATGCCAAGGGATATGAGGAATAGGGACAGTCTTAAGGTACTTGTGAACGGTGCCCATTTTGCTAATTTGATACAATTCCTATTGCTCAAATTCAGCATTTAAAATCAAATAAAGAAAGACATGCTTGACATTTGTAACCAACAGGGAAATGCAAATCAAAACCACAATGAGATATCACTTTACCCCCAAATCTCATGTGGAAATGAAATCCTCAGTGTTAGAGGTGGGGCCTGATGGGAGGTGATTGGATCATGGGAGTGGATTTCTCATGAATGGTTTACCACCATCCCCTTGATGCTGTCCTCATGATAGGGAGTGAATTATCATGAGATTCAGCTGTTTAAAAGTGTGTGGTACCCTCTCTCTTTCTTGCTCCTGCTCTGGCCATGGCACCTCCTTTGCCTTCCGCCATGATTGTAAATTTCCTGAGGCCTCCCCAGAAGCCAAGTAGATTCCAGCATCAGGCTTCCTGTACAGCCTGCAGAACCCCATGAGCCAATTAAACCTCTTTTCTTCATAAATTATCCAATCACAGGTATTTCTTTATAGCAATGTGAGAATGAACTAATACAGAGGGCTACTATCAAAAAGGAAAAGAAGACAAAATAAAATAACAAGTGTTCGCAAAGATATGGAGAAATTGAACCCTTGCGCACTGCTTGTGGGAGTGTAAAATGGTACAATTACTGTGGAAAATAGTATGGCAGTTCCTCAAAAAATTACAGATAGAATTACGATTTGATCTAGCAATTCCACTTCTGGGCATATGCCCTAAAAAATTGAAGGCAGGGACACAAACAGGTATCTGTACATCTATGCTCATAACCATTATTCATAATAACTGAAAGATGGAAATAAATGCCTATTGACGAATGAAAAAAAAATATTATAGGCCAGGCATGGTGCTGAGCGAGACTCCATCTCAAAAAAAATTGTTATGATGATTAGTATTGGTCATGGACTGTGGATAGATTCTGTTTGGGTACAGCGGCATGTGGTTTGGAGATATGAGTTGCTACAGTTCACTGCAATGGTTCCTGAACAGGAGAATTCATGCATCGGCTGATGTTTTGTGGCTTTTGGGACTAACTGTGCCTTACCCTAAATATCAAGAATGGAAATAAAGAAGTGGACCAAGGTAATAACTTAAGACTGCCAGCAGCTGACTGAGGCCAGACTAGAAGGACAGAAAAAACCCTGTTAGTCAAAATGCAGGGAAAGTGTAGACTAAAATATTGGAGCCACCAAAAAAAAGGTCTAAGACGGAGTTTTGCAAAGACTGGGAAGATGCTGAAGTCCCCAGGGGCTGAAGAAGTGGGAAATGATAGGCATATTTTGGTCCTAAATGAGTATGTCAGTCAGACTTACTTTGGTAGGATAATCATCCTTGCTTGGCATAAAATTTCAAGTCTTAGGCAGATGAGTTAATCAGGGTTGAAAGGTTCACACCACTAATAGGGTTTGTTTCTATGTTCCCTGTTTGGATTATGATAAACCTGTCACTATCACTGAGTTTATGAATTAGTAAAGGTGACTAACATTGACAGTGTCTCTAAAGTAAGTCTACTGACTTCTACAGCGCATGTCAGTTCTAAGTAGCAACAGAAAACTCACAGCAACTGCAACCATTTTCCTAGTGTCATTAGGTCAATAAAATTAGTTTTGAACAGCCTTCCAAACATGCAGTTCACAGAGAACCTTTGGGATTGGGACAGTGGATTGGAGGAGATGAGGTGGAGAAAAGTGCCTATGCTCATCCCTACTGTCTTGACTTTCAGGAGAAATTTGATGAATTGGTGGAAGCTGAAATTGGGCAAGCAATATGAGAAATGTGATTCCAGTTTTTGTCAAAATCTCACCTCTGTTTTATGTCAATGAGAAACAGATGCATGTTAACAAAGCTCTCTTTGAAAATAAAAATATTTCCCATAGCTTAGCTGAAAATTTTGTGAAAAAGTGGTTAGGTTGATGACCCATCTTGGGGTCCTCTGGACATTATACCTTATCTGCTGTGTTGTACCAAAGAAAAGTCAAAATATGATTTATGTTCCAGAACAACTCAGGAGGAATTATTATTTTTTGTGTCAAAGTACTCCAAGGCAAAGGTGATAACAAACATCAAAAATAAATGATGTGATGAAGAGCTATGTTTGATTACAGCTGTGCTTGGCCTGTACATATTAACAGGTATTCGTAGATATACTCACTGCAGTATTTTAAGGACTGTTCGCATGCTCTTAATTCTACCTTCTTCTGTTGGGCACAGAGTACATCCCAAAACTTGGAGAAGAGAGGGTTTTTTACCCAAGTTTGAGGATGTTATGATTTCAAATTTTCAGATCTACAGACCGTATGATTCCAACTACTCATCTCTATTAGGCAACATAGAATGAGTAAAAGTAAGAACAGGGGTCAGAAACATTCCCAGTTTGCATTCTAACTCTGCCACTTAACAGCTGTGTAAACTTGGGCAAATTACTTAGCCTTTTTCATCTTTTTTTTTTTTTTGAGATGGGGTCTCACTCTGTTGCCCAGGCTGGAGTGCAGTGACGTGATCTCGGCTCACTGCAAGCTCCGCCTGCTGGGTTCACGCCATTCTCCTGCCTCAGCCTCCTGAGTAGCTGGGACTACAGGCGCCCACCACCACGCCCAGCTAATTTTTTTGTATTTTTAGTAGAGACGAGGTTTCACTGTGTTAGCCAGGATGGTCTCAATCTCCTGAGCTCGTGATCTGCCCGCCTCGGCCTCCCAAAGTACTGGGATTACAGGCATGAGCCACCATTTTCATCTTTAATTGTTTATATAATGGTAGTTTGCTGTGCTGTTTCATGATAATGCGCAGACTGCCTAGTACATAGTAGATGTTCAATAAATGTAGTAACCTTCCTTTATTGTTTTGTTAAGTTTAGGAGTATATATTCACCCAGTCTTTCATTCTACAAATACCTGTTAATATATACATGTCAAGCACTGTTGTAATGAAACATAGCTCTTCATCAAATCATTTATTTTCGATATTTGTTATCATCTTTGCCTTGAAGTACTTTGACACAAAAAATAATAATTCCTCCCGAGTTGTTCTGGAACATAAATAAGTTACCTGGTATTTATAATATTTACAATATTCATAGCTTAACATTAAGTATGTACAGTCTATGTAAATAGGATGAAGAGTACATAAATTGAAACACCAGTTTTACAATGCAACAGAAATAAAACCCTATTGAGGACTAACAAATTCAAATGAATGTTGCTGGACAAGTCTTATTTTTATATAGAATGTAATACAGTTAGTCTATTATGATAATTAACTACCAAGACAAATTATAGAGTTGATCTTGGGCCCACTGGGAACTCATTCCACCCTAAAAAAAATATTGATTTGAAATTCTTTGAACATTTTTATTTAGAATTGTATAGATCTACTATATTTAGATCTGGGAATGTATGTATGGTGGGAAAAGTCTTGGGTGATTGTCTACACAGATTTTCTTCTATAACTGTTATATTTTAGGACCAGAGTTCTAATAAAGGATTGATAAATACTGATTACTGAAATGTTCTGACAATCATCCTCTGTTCTCAAAAGCTAAATTATGGATAAAATAAGCGTGAGAAAAAGGCTAATTTCAAAATTAATTGTCCAGAAAATTTTCTCTTTGTGGTTAGGACATATTTAATAAATCAAATTCTCCATATTTAAACTGGATGAGCAAATACTGAGTTAAACAGAAGAACATAAATATAATGTCTTCAAGACAACTGAAACTATACTTTTGTGAGAATATTCTAAATCTTTATGGGTTGGGTTTCTTAAGAAGTAGTCATTTAATTCTTACAGTTTTGATACTTTTTTGTATTTTCCTGGGAGAGATAAACAAATATATACGTATGTATGTTTTCTAATTCTGAATAATCACACTATACTAAGTCTATCTTGCTTATAAACAGAGATAAAATGTTTGCCAACCTGGCCTTGAATCATGTAGATTTTTGAATAGACTTTATTTTTTAGAACAGTTTCAAGTTTACAGAAAAATTAAGTGGAAAATACAGAGTTCCTATATACCCTTCTCTTACTGCTGCCCTCCACAATACTAGTCATTTCCTCTATTATTAACATATTTTATTCGTGTGGTACATTTATTAAAATTGATGAGCCAATATTGATACATAATTAACTAAAAGTCCATAGTTCATATTAAGGTTCACGCTGTGTTGTGTGTTCTGCGGGTTTTGACAAATATATTATGTACCCACCATTATGGTATTGTACAGAATAGTCTCACCTTCCTAAAAATGCCCTCTTCATTCACTTATTCATCCCTCCTCCCCTCCCCACTAAGCCCACGGCAACCACTGATCTTTTTATTATCTCCATAAGTTTGCCTTTTTCAGAATGTTATATAGTTGGAATCATATGGTGTGTAGCCTTTCCGGATCCCCTTTTTTTCACTCGGCAGTATGTATTTAAGGTTCCTCCATGATTTTTTGTGGATTGATAATCATTGAATAATATTCCATTGTGTGAATTTACCATAGTTCATTAATTCACCTACTGAAGGACATCTTAGTTGCTTCCAAGTTTTGGTAATTCTGAATAAATCTGCTATAAATACTCACATGTAGTTTTTTGTGTAAATATAAGTTTTCAATTCATTTGGGTTAATACCAAGGAGTGCAACTGCAGGATCTTATATTAAGAGTATGTTTAGTTATGTGAGAAATTGTCAGACTGCATTCCCAAGCAGCTATACTGTTTTGCGTTTCCATCAGCAATGAATGAGACCACTTGTTACTCTACATCATTGTCACATTCAGTGTTGTGTTTGTGATTTTAGTCATTCTAATAGATGTGTAGTGGTATTTCATTATTGTTTTAACTTGCAGTTTTCTAAAGATACATGATGTTGGCAATTTCTCATGTATTTATTGGCCATCTGCATGTCTTCTTTAATGAGGTGTCTGTTCAGATTTTTCCCCATTTTAAATTGAGTTGTTTTCTTACTGTTCAGCTTTAAGAGGTTTTTTTGTATATTTTGTATACTAGCCCTTTATCAGATATGTTTATATATAATATATAAATTATATATATATATGATATTTCAATAGCTTTTTGAGTACAAGTGGTTTTTGGTTACATAGGCAAATTATACAGTGGTGAAATCTGAGATTTTAGTGCACCTGTCACCCTAGCTGTGTACATTGTACTCAATATATAGTTTTTTATCCATCACCCTCCTTCTGAGTCTCCAATATCCATTATACCACCCTGCATGGTTTTGTGTACCTATAGCTTAGCTCCCACCTATACGTGAGAACATACAGTATTTACTTTGCATTCCTGAGTCACTTCACTTAGAGTAATGGCCTCCAGCTCCATCCGAGTTGCTACAAAAGACATTATTTTGTTCTTTTGTGGCTGAGTAGTATTCCATGTGTATAGTACCACATTTTCTTTATCCACTGATTGATGGGCACTTAGGTTGGTTTCACATCTTTGCAATTGTGAACTATACTGCGATAAACACACACACGCAGGTGTCTTTTTGACATAATTATTTATTTTCCTTTGAGTAGATACTCAGTAGTGGGATTTCTGGGTCAAATGGTAGAATTACTTTTAGTTGTTTGAGAAATCTCCATACTATTTTCCAGAGAGGTTGTACTCGTTTACATTCCCCCCAGCAGTTTATAAGCATTCCCTCTTCACCACATCCACACCAACATCCATTGTTTTTTTTGACTTGTTAACAATGACCATTCTGGCTGGAGTAAGGTGGTATCTCATTGTGGTTTTAGTTTGCATTTCCCTGATGATTAGTGATGCTGAGCATTTTTTCATATTTTTGTTGGCTATTTATATATCTTCTTTTGAGGATTGTCTATTCATGTCATTTACCCACTTTTTGATGAGACTATTTGTTTTTTCTTGCTGATTTGTTTGAGTTCCTTGTAGATTCTGGATATAAGTCCTTGGTCAGGTGCATAGTTTGCAAATATTTTCTCTCATTGTGGGTCATCTGTTTACTCTGATGATTATTTCTTTTGCTGTGCAGAAGCTTTTTAGTTTAATTAGGTCCTATTTCCTTATTTTTGCTTTCATTGAATTTGATTTTGGGGTCTTAATCATAAATTCTTTGCCTAGGCCAGGGTCCAAAGGAGTTTTTTCTAGGTTTTCTTACAGAATTTTTTATGGTTTCATGTCGTAGATTTAAGTCTTTAATCCACCTTGAGTTGATTTTTGTAATATGGTGAGAGAGAGGGATCCAGTTTCATTCTTCTACATGTGGCTATCCAGTTTTCTCAGCACCATTTATTGAATAGAATGTCCTTTCCCTAATTTATTTGCTCTTATGCTTTGTCAAAGATCAGCTGGGTATATCTGACTTTATTTCTAGATTCTATATTCTACTCCATTGATCTGTGTATCTATATTTATACCAATACCATGCCGTTTTAGTTTCTGTAGCCTTGTAGTATAATTTGAAGTCTGGTGATGTGATGCCTCCAGATTTGTTCTTTTGCTTAGGATTGCTCTGGCTATTGAAGGTCTTTTTCTATTCCATATGAATTTTAGGATTATTTTCTAATTCTGTGAAAAATGATGTTGGTATTTTAGTAGTAATAGTACTGAATCTGTAGATTGCTTTGGGAAGTATGGTCATTTTTTATGATATTGATTCTTCCAATCCATGAGCAAGGGATGTATTTCCATTTGTTTGTGTCATCTGTGATTTATTTCAGCAGTGTTTTGTAGTTCTCCTTGTAGAGACCTTTATATGCTTTTCAAAGATTTTTTTGTCTTGTCTTTTCATTATCTTAACAGCATCTTTCACAAAACAGAAGTTTTGAATTTTTAATGAAGTTCAACTACCAATTTTTCTTTCATGGATTTTGCTTTGGCTTTGTATCTAAAAAGTCATCATCAAACCCAAGGTTACCCAGGTTTTATCCTATGTTATTTTCTAGGAGTTTTATGGTTTTGCATTTTCCATTGAGGGCTATAATCCTTTTTAGATTAATTTTTGTGAAAGATGCAAGCTCCGTGTCTAGATTCATTATTTTGCATGCAGATGTCCAGCATCATTTGTTAAAAAGACTGTCCTTCCTCCATTGAATTGTCTTCACTCTTGTCAAAGATCAGTTGACTATATATGTGTGGGTCTATTTCTGGGCTCTCTATTCCAGAGTTCATTTTGTTAGCAATAACTCCTATTACTTAGTAGCTTTTACCTCATAGCATTATTGGTTATTAATAATTCTGTTAATCTTTTCATTCAGATAAAATTTACATACAGGAAAAGGCAGATCCCTTCCCTTTTTAATACCAGATAAGACTTGATTTTTTAAGTGCAACAATGTGAAAGAATGGAATTTTATACTATGCTATTTATAGCTGAGGGAAAACCTGTTAAACAGTGAAAGCCTGTCTTAAAGTGAACTTATTTCTCTGTAGAGTAGAGGTGGTTGCCATCATGATTATCAACAACACGATAAAACATGATGTAATTGGATGTGACTAAGTTTAGTTTGAATCCAAGGTCTGTGCTGCACAAATCTGTAGTACATTATGAAAATCACTGAATCAAGAATAAGTTTCTGCAGTAAAGACATGGACATAGTTAGGCATACTAATTAGGATTGTGGTAATGATTAAATGATAAAAATGTTTTTAAAAGGGCTTTTGTGAAACGTGAAATCCTAAATAAATGCTAGGTCTTGTGTTTATTGAATCATAAAACTTTAAGGGAGTTTTTTAAAGATCAGTGCATTCGGCTGTCATTAGACAGCTGGTGGCTTTAAACCGGAAACTAAAGCATTAAGTTATTAAAATCACTAAGAATGCCTTTATAATGACTTCCAGGAAAGAGGATTTTACAAAATTTTATCAAACTGTATTAAGGTTTGTTACTATGAACATACCTTATTATATGGTTTTAAAATGTCTAATTAAATATTGTAATATGTCTAATTGAAATCCCTCACACTATATTATTTTTATCCCACCTGTCTTTGGTGAAAAAACTAAGTTTCCTCTCAAATTTTGTAACTGAGAAGAATAATATTTGGGGAATAAATTACTGAGATGGGCATGTGGATGACTGATATGTGGTTTTTGTTTTTCTTATTGAGAAAATTAGCCAATCAAAGGCAGATTAATTTATTAGTTATCAGCCTTCAAGAGAGAAGCGTTAAGCTGGGCATGGTGGCTCATGCCTGTAATCCCAACACTTTGGGAGGCTGAGACAGGAAGATTGCTTGAGCCCAGAAGTTTGAGACCAACCTGGGCAATGTAGCAAGACCTTGTCTCTATTAAAAAAAAAAGAAAAATTACAACTAGCTGGGCATGGTGGCACACTCCTGTAGTCCCAGCTACTTGGGAGTCTGAGGCAGAAGAACTGCTTGAGCCCAGGAGTTCAAGGCTGCAGTGAGTTATGATGGAGCGACTGCACTGCAGCCTGGGTGACAGAGCAAGACCTTGTTTCAAAAAAAAAGAGCAGAACCAACAGTAATTTTAAAAATATTTAAACCCAAAATAGCCAACTGGCGTAGAAACAGTGTGTTTCCTTAACTGGCCTAATTGTATTAATCCACTCACTAGTTCATTAATTCATTCAACAAAGAGTTAATGAGTAATATTGCTCCCTATAAAGCTCCCTCTGAGCTAGTTGTTGTAGTAAAATCAAAATACATTGAAAAAGATGTGTCATCTCAAGGTCTTTGCAGTTAAAGAGTCCCATATAGATTTTTTTTGTTTTTACTGCAGCCTGTATACATTACATATAATTCCTGAACATTAGGCAAGTGTCTGGCATAGAGGGAGAGGGGCATTGCAAATTTCTTGTACATTAGTCTGTTTTGGGTTGCTATAGCAAAAATACCTCAGACTGGGTAATTTATAAAGTAAAAGAGGCTTATTTAGCTCACAGTTCTGCAGGCTGAGTTCAATGGCATAGCCCTGGTTTATCTTGAGGGCTTTTGTGTGGTGCCACAGAGACCAAAGGGGAAGCACACAGGAGCAAAGAAGAGGAAACCTGAGTGGCGTCCTGGCTTTACAGCAACTCACTCTCAAGGAAACTCATCTATTCCACTAAGAACTAATCCAGTCTCACAAGAGTGAGAACTCATTCACTACTGCAATGACAGCAGCAAGCCATTCATGGGGGATCTGACCATACAACCTAAACACCTCCCATAGGCCCCACCTCCCAACATCACCACAGCAGAAATCAAGTTTCAACATGAGTTTTGGTGAAAACAACCATATCCAAACCATAGCACTTGGCCATCTCTATGTCTATTTCTTCTTTTCCCTTTCCCCACAAAATGTAGAATTTGGCCAATGTGGGCAGGATATCTGAAAATTGATGAAGTCATTTACATGGTAAAATAATTTGTCCAAATTATATTTTAGACAATTATATTTTAGATAAATTATATCAGGATCTTTGGGGTTCATTTTTACATATTATAGGCGTATACGAATATATTTAAAATACGTAGGTATGGCCGGGCGCAGTGGTTCAAGCCTGTAATCCCAGCATTTTGGGAGGCTGAGGCAGGCAGGTTACGAGGTCAGGAGTTGGAGACCAGTCTGACCAAAATGGTGAAACCCCCATCTCTACTAAAAATACAAAAATTAGCCAGGTATGGTGACGTGTGCCTGTAATCCCAGCTCCTCAGGAGGCTGGGGCAGGAGAATCACTTGAACCTGAGAGGCAGAGGTTGCAGTGAGCTAAGATTGCACCTCTGCACTCCAGCTGGGCAAAAGAGTGAGACTCTGTCTCAAAAAAAAAAAAAAAAAAAAGTAGGTGCATATATCATCACTGTGAAACTGATTTTAGGTTGAGAGTATAACAACAAATTATGCTATTTAAGTCTGCATCCCTAGTAAGTAAACAATTCAAGCAAGTTGGGGAACACATTTCAACTATATTTTGTCTCTTTTTCATTTATTTTCCCATATTTCTTTTTTTTCCAAGATAGGATCTTGCTCTGTTACCCAGACTAGAGTGTAGTGGCATGATCATGGCTCACTGCAGCCTCGACATCCCAGACTGTAGTGATTCTCCCTCCTCAGGCTCCCAAGTAGCTGGGACTACAGAAGCCTGTCACCACACCTGGCTAATTTTATTTATTTATGTTTTTGTAAAGACAGGGTCCCAGTATGTACCGCAGGCTGGTCTCGAACTCCTGGGCTCAAGTAATCCTCCCACCTGGGCCTCTCAAAGTGTTAGGATTACAGGCATGAGCCTGACCTATTTTCTCATATCTCTAAATACAATGTGGAAAACTTTTTTTAGTCAATCTAATTTGAAAGTATCTATAATCTGATAAATACTAGAAATGGTCTAACTGATGTCTAAATCTCCAAAATCCTCCCCGTGAGATGATCCATACTTTCACTTACTGTGTTCTCTCATGTGTTAAAAAGTTTGTCGATTTTTATATTCCACATCAATATAACAAACTTGATGGCAGTTTAGGAAGAATAACATTTACTACTGAAGATGTACTCTTACAGTGCTTCACACAAATTATAGATTTCTGCAGCATACATTGAAGCAAGACACATCCGCAGCTCCTCACACTCAGCGCCCCTGTACGCCTCTCTTCCATTGCTTTCCAAACTTCTGTCATTTTTTTAGGCAAGGATCATGATTTTTGTCACACTCCTGTATCATCTATACTATTGTTCATTTTTTTAAGGACAAGCTTCAAGCTTTCTTTTTAATTTTATCTTTAGCTAGTAACTCTGAAATCACAGTTTTACGTGTTATTTTTGAATATATTATAAAAATACCTGTAAAACTTTTGTTCATGTTCACCAGTGTACACAATATGTTCTGGGAATTAAATGCCTGAAGACAGGGTCACAGGATACTTGTGGTAAGATAAAGGTAACACCCAGCGAGACGGTCCTATGAATCTAGATACTTCTTGAATCCAGTTTCCCCAATTGAACAAAGGAAGAAATAATTGATTTCTTTATAAAATTTAACATTATTATGAGATGATTTATAGATTTTCTGCTTATACTCCCTGGAACATTCTCTGCCTGAATACCTATTTACTTTAAAACATGTACCAACAGAACCTTAATATCTGTCACCATAATATAGTCTGATTGTTTCAGAAATGTGCAGTGGATTTTCAGGAAAACTAGGTGTTTTTGTACACCCAAGTGTAAGCTTTTGAGCCATGTAATTTGTGTTATCTGTCTAGTCCACCAGGATCCCTAGCCTTATGGAGACTTTAATAATATTGTTACATATTTTATAATGGAATAAATACTTTCATATTTTGCATATATACAGCATCAATACAATGGTGCATGGGCCTCATACTTTTAAGATCTTTAAATAGATAGGTTGGCATGTATGATATCAGATACTTAACTAGAGCACGTTTTCCGTGGACTTCTAATTTTTACGTGAATCCAAATAGTAACACTTTTTTCTATATAGATATCAATTATAATTTATATTTTTAATGTTTATAGTGTATGAGCTGAGATGTTTTCTTAGGTAAATGTGTTATCTAGACATCTCAGTAGTTGTCTGGGGCTACAGTAGTCTAGACTGTTCCTGTAATTAGGGAAGGAACCCACATCACCATCACCTTTCATGTAGGGCCCTAAAGGATCACATTTTAACTTGTGAAAGAGATCAGAGGCCACCAAGCCATGATTCCTTAATTGTTATAATAAAGTAGAAATAAGACGTATATCCTGGGTCATCTTGTGCATTAAAGTTGTCCCTTGATGTCCATGGGGAACTGGTTTCAGGATCCCCTACAGATACAAAATACTCAAGTCCCTTATATTAATTGGCCTAGTATTTTCATTCAACCTATGTGCATCCTTCCATATACTTTAAAACATCTCCAGGTTATTTATGATACCTAATATAATGCCTATACATCACTTAATTCTTGTGGATTCAACATAATACTTGGTGTGTATCCAGTTCCATTTTTGCTTTTTGTAACTTTGTGGAACGATTTTTCTGAACATTTTTATGGTTGGTTGAATCTATGGAGGTGGAACCCCTTGGATACAGAGGGCTGGCTGCATTTAGAACATAGTATAAAAGATATTTGAAAAAATAGTTTGTATTCCAATGCCATTTGAAAACGTAAGTTGCATTTCATATAAGAAACACTTCAAACAAATTAAAAGAGTTTGAGTAATGAACAAGTCATGGATTGGGCAGCCTCCAAGCCAGAGTAGGCTCAGAGACTCCAGCACAGCCACGTGGTGGAAGAAGATTTATGGACAGAAAAAGGAAAGTGACATACAGAAAATGAAAGTGAGGTACAGAAACAGCTGGATTGGTTACATCTTGGTGTTTGCCTTATTTGAACATGGTTCGAACAGTTGGCTACATTTGATTGGCCAAAACTCAGTGATTGGCACAAGTGTAGGCTACAGTCTGTTTACACCTCCACTTGTTATAATTCACAATGTACAGAGAAAAGTTTAGGTTGAACTCAAAATATGTAAGGAGGCAACTTTAGGCTAAACTTGATTTAACGCATTATAAGTAAGAAATTCTGGTACCTGGAAAGGAGACAGTTGATGGTTGACGATTAGGATGCTACTATGCAGGCAGAAAACAAGAAATCTTGCAGGTGCTTGCTTATTGAAGCAAATATATAGTTCATTATCTCTGTTTCTGATGTTCAATTTAATTAATATTTACCAGGCTTTGTTGTTTCCCACACACTGCTAACTTAAGGTCCTCAGGACATTGAGCTAGCAAATTCCCTGGTTATTTTCTTTCACAGCTATCCTTGAAGTGGGGTTTTCTCAGTACCTCCTCTGCTCTCAGAAGCCCACACACTCTTAAGTCCCAGAAGAGACATGGTTTCAGGCCCTCTTAAATATTCTCCACTTCATAGCATCCAGTTATACATATAGTCAAACAGCAAGCAGTTATTTCTGTGACTGGCAGGCATCTGGTACAAAGCAGGCTATATCTCATCCCTGGACCCTGCATAGCACACTCACCTCTTAGAAAGCGGGACAGGATATTGAGCCTGCTCTCCTTCATTAGAAACTGTTCAAGTTTCTTTATCTGATGAACTTGAACATAGACTATAGAATAACTGCTGGCAAGGCAATGATGGGGAAAGACTGTGGCCTTGCTGGCTCAGAAGACTCAGAAGTATGGACCAACTCCCTTCCAACACTCTGACTCTTAGACTTGAGTATTTGAGTTATGTAACTAATATATAGCATAAGGTATGCAGAAAAATACAGGCATTATAAATAGCTACTGCATTTAATTTTTAACTATCTACACACTAGATATTTTGTTCTCAAAAGCAAAATAAATAAACTCAAAATAAGTTGAATTGAGATACTAATTTTATGGATTGAAAGACCTTCGTTTACTTTGTGAGGAGTTCCTCACTTTGATCATTGTGACGGGGCACAGCATGAATTATAATTGCCAAGCCAGCTTAAAATAAAGGTAATTCTACTTGTCATTCTCAAACAAATGAAATTCATTGTGATGGAATTTCAGTTCTTTGGAGAGCAGGAGATGTCTTCCCCTCAGGAGTCTGACACATGCCCAGTAAATTCAAAACGTGCACAGGAGGAGCTGTCAGACACCAGACTGGGAATTTCTGCCAATCCATAGGACTAGAGTCTTTACCAAAGGATTTCTCCTCAAGGATACCCAAGGTGCAGTGTGATGCCTCCAACTCGCAGGATACCTGATGGTATGAACATGGGAGTAGTTGAGGGTAATATTCATATTTCTTCCCTCAAGCCATATCTTTCTGTATGTCTTTCAAATCAGAGCTTCAAAGAAAAATCCAAAACATATCATAAGCAAAAATCCAACACAATATTTTTTTCTAACCTTGACTAAATAGCCTTTACTGTTGGTAGAGAACTCCATATGTGTGACATGACAGACGCTTCATTTGATCAGTCTGGAAAAGAGTGAAACAGTGATGCTTTTGCACAGCTGCCCCTCCATTAAATGCATCTAAAGAACCTCAGTCAGGAACTTTCTTCCAAAATGAGCAAACTGTGGACTAACAAAGAAGAAAGATTTGTATTACCAAGACAGTCTCAGTAAACAGGTTGGAAGTAAACCAGAAAAGAGCAAAACTGAACAAAAAGCAATCCACCTAGTAGTGAGTTGTTAGCGAATTACAGTAGGAATGATCCTTATAAATGTGCCAATGATGATTCCTGTGCATTTCCAGTTTAAATATAATGCTCTTGCCAAGAAAAGTAAGGGTTAAAAGTTCATTAGTGAGTCTTTGAATGGGGGTCAAATGGGTAACATAAATTACAAAGTTTAAATCATCTATGAGTGTCCTGGTATGTCCAAAGTTTTGCTTATTAATATACAAAGCATAAATGGTATGACTCCACAACTGATAGAAAAATCAAATCCCCAAATAATCTAACTTGTACATGAGAATGAGTAGCTAGTTTTTAGAGATTCTGACTTCCTCCCCCATGCTCTTTCATAGATGCCTTTATTGATACACAGTGGCACATGGAAGCCCAGCTTTAAATGGGTCAGATGAGAAACAATATTCATTACTTTAAACTGGATGTACTTAGAATATAGCCACACACTGATATTTCCCTTTGGATCATAAATTTTTTTTTGTATTTCATTAGTTTTTGTGGTACAGATGGTCTTTGGTTACGTGGATAATAAGTTCTTTAGTGGTGATTTCTGAGATTTTAGTGCACCTGTCACCCAAGCAGTGTACACTGTACCCAATATGTGGTCTTTTATCCCTCATCCCGCTCCCACCCTTCTCCCCAAGTCCCCAAAGTCCATTATATCATTCTCATGCCTTTGCTGGTTAGTAAATTTTTAACACGAACAAGCATAATTCTCCTTATTCATTTTATTTTATCTATATCTTAAGCTATTGATCAAAGGGAAAATTAATATTTCTGTCTGAAAGTTAATAATCTACTCTGTTGCCATTTCATCACAACAGTAAGTCAAAAAAGTCAATCAATTACAATTTAAGTTAATAATGAAATATTAGTGTAATTACCACTTCCTAACTGATGCGGGTCTTTTTTTAAACTTCTTTCTTCTGATTGAGATGTTACCTCTATATGCGGAAGATTTCTTTCTGCTCACTTTCACCTCATTTAACATCTTTTCCCTTTAACTTCAAGCCCTAATTATATAAGATTATTAAATCCTTAAAATTTCTTAAAGATTGATCTCACAATTGAACATAAAAACCCTCCTCTAATTACAAATAATTTATTTATTTATTTGGAATAGAGCATTTAGCCCAGGCAAGGGGTTAGATAAGGCTTACTGCAGATGAGTTTTTCTTGTTAATTTACATAAGGTCTTCATGTTACAATGGTTATGTATTTTTACAGCTCATATTCAATATTGCCAAACTGCTCTTCGAAGTATTCAACCAATCTACATTTTTATCAACAAGGTATGAGTAGGAAGTAGCCCTGAAATTTACACTGTCCTTATTACCTTTTCACAAAGAATAACATAGTATAATATCATATACAAGATTATTTGATAGCTCTAAACTAGCCATTTAACAGGCCATGCATATAAATTAATATCTTCCCACTTCAACACTTAAATTTTCTAGACATAAGCTTAAGTAAACTCTGCCTTGGCGTTATTTGCACTCAGATCAGAATGGCCAGTCTACCCACTGAGAAGTTCTCCTATGAGTCTTTTCCTGTACTGTCATATTTGTGAAGCCATTTTTAAGAGGGTAATGGTTATTGGTAGTTTTAAAAAGTATAAGTTTTCTATAGGAAAACTCAATTGTCTAGCTTACTATGTCATTAGAATAATTCTGTCCAATATAAAGCTCAAATGTATAAGCCTACTTTGAATTTGATGTACACATATAGTTAGTAAATCTTTCTGAAATGTAGGTTAACAAATCTCTCTTGGATAAATACATAGCTAAATGTAAATTCTATAAATTATGTTGAGGCCTTATAAATATACTGAATAAATAACTTTATACCTTTAGTGTGTTCACTGTTTAATCCCCTGTTTATAACCTGGGACTTTCTGATATAATCAACAACCCAAGAAACTAATTCTTAATTATTTAGTGTCCAATGGCAGGCAGAAGCCCTACGCAGTCAGGGAACATCATGGTAACAAAACTGGATTAGATGTCAAGTGAAATTAAATTGATAGCTTACCTCTGTTACTACACTATTTCTCCTAAACATTTGATATCCCTGGGACAGATATATTTAAGAAAATCTTTAGAGCTCTTCCTTCCAGCATTTTGTTAACAAATAATTGCCACAGGAGAATGCTAAGTATCTTACAGAATTTTGCAAAAGTCATTTGACCCAAGTAGGCTAGGTAGTACCACATCAGGGTACCCAAGCATCGTGAGCATTTCTGAAGTTGATTCCAGGTCTTCCATACCTGTTTGCTACCTCTCCACAAGTCCAAGCAGACTGGTGTCTTTATCTTGATTTACTGTAACTACCAAAGCAAGATAGCAGTAGCCCCTGTAGAAATATACATGGTGATAAAAGGATTTATAGTGCAGAATAAGAAGGAACTACTTCCCAGGGATAATGCCTGTTTGGCAGAGTAAACTTAATTTTCCTGTTATTTTCTCCCCAACACCTAATCCTTTAAAATATATTGACTATTAATTTAAACAATAGAAAAAAAATCCCTAAATACCATTATCCATAAAAACAATCTCTTCATTTTCTAAAGAAGAAAAGCAAACCCACAAACACTTTCTGTTATTAATGGTGACATATGGCCCAGTGAAGTCCCAAATCATTTACATACAGACTTCTAAGGGAAGCATCAGTGGTTATAATGGAGGAACTTCTGGCATGAAATGGGCAAACAGCATTTTGATCCAGCTATTTTGACATGGAGATGTTTTGACCCCATGTTTAAAATTACAAGTGTTTCAATAAGTATACTGACATAGATGAATTTTTGTGGAAAAGGTATATTCCAGAGTGAATTTCATTAAATGAATTTAACTACTAGATGAATTGTCTATTCAATGCACTTGAACCATTTTCACTTTTTGTTCACCTTCATTTTTATCTTTCTAAAATGCTCCAATGCTATCATTTTTCTGTAAATTAAATAGGGGTTTGATTCATGGAAAACTTTTTGCCCATATCAAGTTTTATCAATTATAGACAAGAATTATCAACTACAGTTCTACCATTATAAATGTGTACGTTTGGCCATTAATTATATGAAATTTCACTGTACATGATCTAAATAGTACCAAGCTTTGATTCTTCTGTCAATTTGTGTTCCGCAACAAATGACACCTTGTTACTGTTTTAGTTGGTGTAAGTTCTATTTTGTGTTCATTACTTTTACTAAGATCTGATTTTCCCTGGGCCACTGTTGTTTTCACAAAGACGTCATGATTCTTTACTGTCCTCTCCAGGTAAAATTCAGCCATTGTAAGTTTTATTTTCTTGTTTGTTATTTCTATCAGAATATTTGTTATGAATTTTAGACAAAAAAGTTGGGCCTTTCTATTTATTTATTGGAGCAAAGGGTATTTGAGGTGAGTGTGAGTACCTAGTAGGGTCAAAGCATTCTGCTTCAGCAATACATATTTAAACCAGGACCAAGTGAAGCTTCAACAAAGCTTTGGAGAAAGGCTGATGAGTTGGGTAAAGCATAAGAATTGCACTATGGGAATATTAGAAGGGCATGCTGTGACTTGTTTAAGGTGTAGAGGAGTAAGAAATTACTGAACCGTCAAATTAGACAACTGGAAAGAAGTGAAAACTGAAGCCAAAATACAATTATTTAGTATGCATGCTAGAACCTATGTAATATAGTAAGTGATGGCAGGCCTGCTGTAAGCTAGATGAAATAGGAAACTGACTATGGAAGGATGGAATTTAGACACAGCAAGGATCACATAGTAATAGCCTGCACCTGAGAGCAGTGATCCCCGTACTGCCTAATTCTATAAAAGCCTTGCGACTGGGAATCTAGGTTTCTCTGACTTACCAAATTTCTCACTTCTCTCTAACAGATTTCAAGAGGCATGGGAAGCTGGCTGTCTATTCACTGTGTCCTTGATCATGTGATCTTTTACACTTCTTGGCAGGTTTCACAAAAATGAAAATTAGAAAAACTTTAAAAGATGAGAGAATATGTGTACCATAAGATGAAGTACTATGATTATAATGAAAGGGAAAAGTCACAAGTGCCAAAAACTATGCTAGAAGGTAGACTTGTACAGAAAACTAGACTTTGTCTCTGAGTCTCAGGCAGTTAGAGATCATGCAGAGATATAAATAAAGCAGTTCCTTCTTATCAATGGGGCATACATTCCAAGACCCCCAGTGGATGCCTGAAACCGCAGATAGTACCAACCCCTAAATATACTATGTTTTCTTCCTATATGTACATACCTATGATAAAGTTTAATTTACAAATTAGGCAGAGTAAGAGATAACCAACAGTAACTAATAATAAAACAGAATAATTATAACAATCCTGCATACTATGTGAATGTGGCCTCTCTCCAAATATTTTATTGTACTGTACTCACCCTTTTCCTTGTGATGATTGGAGAAGATAAAATGTTGATGTAATCAGATGAAGTGAGGTGAATGTCACAGGCATCATAAGATAGCACTTAACACTTATGAGTTGTTTATTTCTGGAATTCCTCATTTAATATTTTTGAACAATGACTGACCACAGGTAACTGAAACTGTGGAAAGTGAAACTACAGATAAGGGGAAAGCTACTGGATTAAGTTATTTTACAGATATAGGTAGAAGTGCTTTAAAAGCATAAAGGAGAAAGTAATTAATTAGGCTTGGGAAAGCTTTCCAAAGAAGGTGACATTGATTTCAACCTTGAAGGATGAATAAGTAGGAAGGTGTTCATTAGAGTAGGAAGAGAATAGCCAGGATATGTTGGATCAAGTTCCTGGCCACTGGCTGATGTTAATGCCAGTAACCATGCCCTTCTGTGATATATGTTTCTTACCTGTTTGGAGGCAGAGTCCTGGGCAAGGTGAGTGATCTGTATGAGCCTACAGGTAATTGATGTTCTTCTCTCAACTTATGGATTAGAAGGCCCAAATTATCCATCAAAATGGTATGGAAAGGTCACAAAATCCATGGTAAATTTGCTTTCCTTCAGGTTTACCAGTGTAGCCCTCTATTTAAAGTTGCCAAATATATTACACATTTTATCAAAGTACATATTTTTTCTTTTTAAATTGATTTATATTTTATTAACACATAGTTGTACATGTTTTTGCAGTGTATGTGATAATTTGATATATTCATATCATCAAATTTGGGTAATTGAGATATTTATCACCTTAAATATTTGTCTTTTCTTTACTCTAGAAACATTCAAATTGTTCTCTCCTAGCTCTTTAGAAATGTACAATTGATTAATATTAACTGTAGTCACTGTACTGATATTTGTGCCCATTAATCAATCAATCTTCATTTTTCCCCTTCCCTCTACACTTCCTGGCCTCTGGTAAGCTCCAATCACTCTCTATCTTCATGAAATCCACGTTTTTTTAAGCTCCCATATATAAGTGAGAACCTGCAATAGTCATCTTTTTGTGCCCATTTCACTTTTTGTGCTAATTTCACTAAACATAACGACTTCTGGTTCCAGCCATGGTGCTGAAAATGACAGGATTTTTTTTTCTTTTTTTCTTTTTTTTTTTTTTTGAGACAGAGTCTCTGTCACCCAGACTGGAGTGCAGTGGCGTGACCTCGGCTCACTGCAACTTCCGCCTCCCGGGTTCAAGCCATTCTCCTGCCTCAGCCTCCCGAGTAGCTGGGACTATAGGCGTGTGCCACCATGCCCGGCTAATTTTTTGTATTTTTAGTAGAGACAGGGTTTCACCGTGTTAGCCAGGATGGTCTCGATCTCCTGACCTCATGATCCGCCCACCTCAGCCTCCCAAAGTGCTGAGATTACAGGCGTGAGCCACCGCGCCCACCTGGATTTCATTCTTTCTAAGGCTGAATAATGTTCCATTTGTAGGTATACATTTTCTTTATCCATTCATTCACTGATGGACACTCAGGTTGATTCCATATTTTGGCAGTTGTGACTAGTGCTGGAGTAAACATGGAGTGTAGATATCTCTTTAAATAAGTTGATTTTCCTTTTGGCTACACATCCAGTAGTGAAACTACATATGGTAGTTCTATTTTTAGCTTTTGGATAAACCTCCATAGTCCTTTCATAGTGACTCTACTAATTTACATTCCCACCAACAGTACATATATGGTTCCCCTTTCTCCATACCTCACCAGCATCCATTTTTAGTTGTCTTTTTGATAAAACCATCTAAACTGGGATAACATGATATCTCCTTGTTTTTGATTAGTATTTCTCTGATATTAGCGATGTTGAGCATTTTAAAATATACCTATTGGCCATTTGTATATCTTATTTTGATACATGTCTGTTCAGATCTTTTCTTTTTTTTTTTTTCTTTTTTTTTTTTTTTTGAGATACAGTCGCAGTCTGTTGCCAGGCTGGAGTGCAATGGCACGGTCTCTGCTCACCACAACCTCTGCCTCCCAGGTTCAAGCAATTCCCGGGTTCAAGTGATTCTTCTGCCTCAGCCTCCCAAGTAGCTGGGATTACAGGTGCACACCACCACACCCGGCTAATTTTTGTATTTTTGTAGAGACGGGGTTTCACCATGTTGGCCAGGCTGGTATTAAACTCCTGATCTCAGGTGATCTGCCTGCCTCGGCCTCCTAAAGTGCCGGGATTATAGGCATGAGCCACAGTGCCCAGCCGTGCCCTTTTTAAATCAGATTTTTCGTGTGTGTGCTACTAAGTTGTTTGAGCTCCTTATATATTCTGGTTACTTATCCCTTGTTGATGGATAGTTTACAAATATTTTCTCTCATTCTGTAGGTTGTCTCTTCACTTTGATTCTTTCCTTTGCTGTGCAAAAGCTTTTAGGCTGGATGTAATCCCATTTGCCTATTTTTGCTTTTGTTGCCTGTGCTTTTCATGTCTCATACAAAAATGTTTTGCCCAGACCAATGTCCTGAAGCATTTCCCCAAAGTTTTCTTTCAGGAGTTTCATAGCATCAGGCTTATATTTGAGTCTTTTATACATTTTTATTTGATATTGGTATATGGTGAAAGATGGGGTCTAGTTTCATTATTTTGTATATGGTTATCCAGTTTTCCCAGCACAATTTACTGAAGAGACTGCCCTTTCCCCATTGTATGTTTTGGTGCTTTTGTTGAAAATGAGTTGGCTCTAAATGGGTGGATTTATATCTGGGTCCTCTATTCTGTTCCATTGGTCTATGTATCTGTTTTTATACCACTACCATGCTGATTTGGTTACTATAGCTTTATAGTCTATTTTGAAGTCAAGGTAGTGGGTTGCCTCCAGCATTGTTCTTTTGCTCAGAATTGCTTTGGCTATATGGGGTCTTTGGTGGTTCCATATACGTTTTATGATTTTTTTTCTATTTCTGTGAAGAATATCACTGGTATTTTGATAGGGGTTGAATTGGATCTGTGAGCTGCTTGTCGTAACAATATTAATTCTTCAAATTCATAAGCATGGAATATCTTTTCATTTTTTTGTGCCCTCTTCAATTTCGTTCATCAGTGTTTTATAGTTTTCCCTGTAGAGATCTTTCACATCTTTGACTCAATTGATTCCTAGGTGACTTATATCATTTGTGGCCAAAAGCAACAAATCTAATTTTTAAAAATCAAACCTTAATAAAAATTACCTTAGCAATATCTTACTACATTCATTCTTAGATCCTCCAACAGCTTATGCTAAACATAATTTTACATTGGTGGCAAGGGTTTCTTTGGTTGTTTGGCTGTTTTCTTTTTCCCCCTCAACTAATGCTAGGAAGTTGTCTATAATATATATAATTTTGCTTTTAATTATTGATATTTTAACACTTTATATAGCATATTTGTAAAAATGTTTTTAATCAACCAATTTAGGTAAGATCATTCTTTTCCCCCAAAATGACCACCGTTTTGCTATATACATTATTTATTTGACAAACATAGATTGAGGACCTACTTGGTACTCTAGGGCATATGAAGATGAATAAGACAGGACCCCTAGACTTTAGAATATTTAGTGGTATGTACATTATTTATTTGAACCTATTTAGAAAATATGCACAGTTAAAATACATATATAAATTACCATATAATTTCAGATGAGAAACGGACTTATTATTGTTTGTGGGGGAGTCCAGGAAGGTTTCCTGAAGGAAGTGTCATATGACCTGAGCTTAAGTGTTAGATAGACATTGAACATGGGGGAATGGAAGTTATTCTAGGCAAAGAGAAAAATGTGAGGAAAGTCATATAGGTAAAAAGATGTAGGCAGCCAGATTGGAGAATCAACAGAAGTTAAGTCCTTTGAGGACACGGCCATAAAGAAAATTATGGATGATAGAAATAAACTTTTCTAGTTTTTTTAAAGGCAGTAAATAGCTAAAATAAATGTGAAGATTTGACTTTGGATCTTGTAAATTTTGATCCCATATCTTCAAATATTACCACACCAGATACATTCAAACAATATTTACACTGGATCTATATCTCATATGAAAAAGGGGGCATTTAAATGATGTTCAGAATCAACCAAGTAACATTCAAGAATATAACTCATTCACTATCCTCAGCAATGGAGATGTTATCTCAGATATGAATATTTTGAAAAACCTGAAGTGAAATAAGCTGCTAAATTTTAAAAAAGATAACC
Source organism: Pan paniscus (assembly GCF_029289425.2). Lineage (NCBI taxonomy): Eukaryota > Metazoa > Chordata > Mammalia > Primates > Hominidae > Pan > Pan paniscus. The sequence continues at coordinate 33,125,897 of NC_073263.2, read as the reverse complement.
AGTTCTTTCAGGCTAAGAAAACTGAAGGCCAAAATGTGTTACTTTTTACTTGCGGCTACAGTTTAAGCAGAAAGAAATGACAGCACATTAATCATATTATGTAGTAAAATAATGGCCCTAGGGTGGGGTCATTGTAAATGATGACATCTTTGGAACTGTTTGACTAATGCTGTAAATTATCTCTGTGCTGTACTAAGTGTTAGAGTATAATATTTTTTATATCTCTGGATTGCAAGGGATTAGCAATACCTTTACAAAGCAACTAATTTAGGAAGATTTAAAATGAAGAGTAGACTAAAGTTATTCACGGCTGTTCATGGTATTAAACTTGATACACTGGCAGAGGCAGTAAAGAATTTCAGGCAGGTACACTGGCACAGATCTTTAAAATCCAATTTGTAACACATATCTAAAGACACTCACAAAGATATTTTTTAAAAAGACAAGAAATGCAATAGAGGAAATGAAACATTTCTAAGTAACACAATTAGAAAGTAAGAAGATAGACTATTTCTAAAAGTGATCACAGGGATCACAGAGTCTATCAGGGAAAAACATCTTCAATTTGGAAGTAAATAGTTGCAGAATGAAAACAAAAATTCAAGCAAATAATTTTTATTAGTGTGACCATAAAAACTCCATGTTTTTTGCAAAAATTTTGAGCCCTAGAATAAATCCTATAGACTTGTGTTTTCTTTTTTTTTAACCAAAATCAACAATGTTCTGGATTTCCTCTTCATGCAAGGCTAACATCTATCTGTTAGAAATCCAGAATGAAAAAGAAAAATCATTCCAAGTTATCTGGATTAATACTTTTACAAGCTTATGAATTTTTATACAAAACTAAAAGAAATGAAAAGGTTAAAGAAGTAACATAGACAAGATTCTTACACATTTTTACTGCAGTGCTGGCAACAATGGCCTCTGAGAGATATAACACCTTTATAAAGCTTAGTAATGCCAACACTGAAGGCATTTAAAAAATATGCCATCATCAGTCCAAAGAATGTAAGTTGGCTGGCTATTGTCAACAGATTGCAGAATAAAGAGAGATGGAAATAACTCAAACCAAACACAAGATTGCATTTAATTATGTGAGGCATTATTTGAAGGGCTCTGATTTTGTATGCCTGCAAATCCTTTCAGTTTAACCAAAGCATAACAATACCTGAAACTTACCTAAAAATATTACTGATTTTGAAATATTTTTAAATTAAAGATGGGCAATGAGATGTTTTAAGAATGTAAAAATGGTGGATAGCTTGTGTGCTTACAAATGAATTTTTAAGTTATGTATTCTGAAAGGTGGTTATTTTCTCTGCTCTGTTGCTGCCAAAACCCATTCAAATTCATTTTGCAACAATGTTTACGATGCTGAAACGGCTCCTTTATTGTGACCCACGGGATGTAAGACTGATTATGTACACTGTCTAGATTTTGAGGTGGCATTTCCTATGTCATTTTGCCATCCTAGATTCTGTTGAAAAGGGGAAAAAATGAACTCAAGTTTTTCCCATTTTGAAGACTAATCCTTTTCCCTTTAAAATAATTTACTTGGTTTTCTTAGGATATTATGCTTTCCAGCAGTCCATATAAGGACAGTTTAACTTTTTAAAAAGTTTAAACTTACAACCTATGTATTTAAGTTTTCAGACCAATTTGAAGTTCCACTAGAGAAAAACAATCATTTAAAGGTAAGAACTAATGTTGCACTAATATTTAATGTCCTGCTTGTAAGTATAAGACAATAGTGTGTGGTAGCTATGTGGACAGCCATAGGGAAAAAATACAAACCATCCTTAAAATATTACCTACCATGTCAGCAACAGTTTCTATTTCATATTAAGCTCTCAGAACCTGAAAATCCAAATGTCTTAGCACAGTTGCTATACTACAAAATACCACAGACTAGATGGCTTAAATAACAGGCACATATCTCATAGTTCCGGAGGCTGGGAAGTCCAAGATCAAGGTGCTAGCACATTTAGTTCTTGGTGAGGGCTCTCTTCCTGCCTTGCTGACTACTTCTTGCTGTATCTTCACATGGCAGAGAAGAAGCTCTAGTGTCTCTTTTCTTTTTTTGAGATGGAGTCTCACTCTGTCGCCCAGGCTGGAGTGCAGTGGCGTGATCTTGGCTCACTGCAATGTCCACCTCCCGGGTTCAACAGATTCTCTTGCCTCCACCTCCCAAGTAGCTGGGACTACAGGCGCATGCCACCACACCTGGCTAATTTTTTGTATTTTTAGTAGAGATGGGGTTTCACTATGTTCAGGCCAGGCTGGTCTTGAACTCCTGACCTTGTGATCTGCCCGCCTCGGCCTCCCAAAATGCTAGGAGTACAGGTGTGAGCCACTGAGCCTGGCTCTTCCTTTTCTTATAAGGACACTAATCTCATCATGGGAGATGTACCCTCACAACCTCATCTAAACCTCATTGCCTCCCAAAGACCCCAAGTCCTAATATCATCACATTGGGAGTTAGGGCTTCTATATATGAATTTTGGAAAGACATCAATATTTAACACCAACTATATAAAGTTTGAAGGTCCCTTAATTTCTTTATTCTCCAACTTTATTCCAATTCTTTCAAGTCTAAGGTATATCTGAGTTTTATGTATTACATATAAATAGAACTTTTAGTTGAATAAAATAGGTGATACTTTCGGGAAAACAAAACATAACATTATTAAAAACTCATTATAAATAAATGTAGCAGGTTAATGTAGTTTAGAAAATAATTACATAAAGTATTAGTCTTCAAAAGCATTTTCCAAACCTTTCCTCTAATTTTTTGAGACAGGGCAAAGGAAGAAACCGAACAGTCTTTGCTAATCATTTGAAAAGACTTTTTGGGGGAAAATAGAGAATTCAAATGACAGATTAGTTAAAAATTGTAATATAAACCTGCCTATCATATGCCTAAAAACATGAAATTGAAAAGTCAACTATTCTTACTTTTAACACTGTATTGTCTTCAATTCTCAGGATATGTACTAATTTCCAGATGAGTGACTTGGTTAGAAAGGGATGACACTGAATCTGAGGATTACTGATAACAAAAAATAAAACTCTAATATTGGGAGAATTCTGTGCATGATAATAGCAGTAGCCTTATATTAGCAGACAGAGTACTGCTATAATCATTTTATTATATTTGTCAGAATAAACATTTAGAATTATATGGGAGTGACTTCTTATTGTATTTATAACCATTTTCAGGCCCTAGGATAGCATAACAGAAAGTAGAAAGTGAGAAGAATCAGTGAAACATTAGCTTCTGAGCAGTGTCAAAATTTTTGCCCCTTTTCCTAAAGAAAACTTAGTAATTCCTTTCTATTTCTTTCACTTCTTTCCTTCATTTTTTCTGTATCCTTCTTTCTTTCCCTTCTTTCTCTCTACCGTACAGATAGGCAGGTATTTTTTTAATTTCAAAAAATAAATACAAATAGTTCAAAGCAAGCTGGGAAAAACACCTTACCAACTGGGCCATATTTTAAAAGAAAGTATATAAATGTGCTTTAGTAAAGATATTATTTTTAAATTTTATTTAACAAGCATTTATTGTCCCTAGTACTTTCCAGGTACTTTTTTGTTTTTAAAATATCAACTTATTTAACCTTAACAACCTGTGAGGCAGATATCACTATTATCATCCCCAATTTATAGATAAGGAAACTGAGGCATAGAGAGGTATGTACCTTGCAGGTACCTTGCTCACAGTCACAGAACAAGCAAGTGATGGAAAGAAAAATTATGAGTGAAAAAAACCTTGGGAGAATTTGGAAACTATTTTTTTCCTCTTAAAGTATTACTTTGTTTCTGTTCTATAAATGAGATTGTACTTCCACCTTTATTACAAAAGGACTTTTTACTACATTTGGCTTTTTACAATCTTAAATGGTTTTTATTTTCATGAAATAGTTTGTTTATTGGTTTAAATGATATGGCAGCTTACTCCCTTGTGCTTCTCTGTCATTGCCCTTGAGAATGTTCCGATGCACAGAAAAGGAAACTCTCACAGCTATAATTTCAAGTTAGGGACCATGGTCATGTCAACATCTCGTTCTCCCTAAATTCTCTATGGCCTCTGAGGAAACCTTCTATAGGTATACCTTCCTGCCTCTTAGCAACGGTTTATCTAAACTCCTTTCTCTTAGCAAGGACTTATACCTTGGCTTACTAAATGAGTGGTGGGAGTGGAAGAGAAAGGATTAAATCATTTCTACAAAGGTCTCACCCTTTCCAAAGTTTCCCATTCTGAGTTTTCAGTAAGCAATAAAAACAGTTAAAAAATCATTTACAGAGCACCTTCTAGGTAACACATACAGTGATAGTACTAGAAATATAAAGAGAAATAAGATACAATTACTGTCCTGCAGGAAATACGGCAAATAATAAAATACTAAATCTTATGAAGAATGTAAATTCTTCATAAATTTCAAGAAAGTGAGCAATAATTTCCCTGAATAAGATCATTTGAAAACTAATGGCTGCAAGATTTTTAAAAACGTATTTGTAGAATAACATGAAAATTCAAGAGGAGATTTTTTTCCCAGATTTATACAAGAATATTATGCTACTTGGAAATAATACTTTCTTGGAAATCATCACAAGTCATTACATCGCTCGGGTGAAGTCTGAATTTAAAAAATCAAGTTCAATGTATGTAAGCTTCTGAAACAAAAGCAACACATTATCCTAACTTTAAAGAAGAGAAGGAGGGAGAGAAGGAAGAGGGACTAGAAGAAGGAGAGGAAGTGGAGGGGGGAAACAATATTCTTTCAATCTAAGGGGTTAAAGGAGCAACAGTAAGGATTTCTTTACAGAAGACTTCTTATCTCTTGTGAATTTAGTACACTCATTGGTGCCCTACAGATTGAATGAGAGGTGGAATGATATCATCCAGCTAGGTACTGTTTGATGAATCTGCTTTTTTCAAACTGGTGAATCACCAAATGGCTGCTTCAGGTAAAAAGTTGCATGCTTGACTAAACCTCATCTCTACAAAAAATACAAAAATTAGCCAGGCATGATGGTGTGTGCTTGTGGTCCCAGCTACTTGGGAGGCTGAGGTGGGAGGATCGCTTGAACCCAGGAGAAGCCAAGATCACAGCACCGCACTCCAGCCTGGAAGACACAGTGAGACCCTGTCTCACACAAACACACAAAAAAAGTTGTATGCTTTCCTTATCAAAATGAATTAGGCCCTCCCTAAGTCTTTAATGCATTATTAGGAAGATAATTTAAACATGTGAGAGAAGTTGGTAATCCACCATAAATCCAGAATGTTTAAAATGATTTTTATAAAAGTAAGTTTCAGAATAGGAATAGAAATGTGAAAAGTAGGAGCAAGGAAAACAGTGGGCAGTGGCTTATGCCTGTAATCTCAATGCTTTGGGACACTAAGGTGGGAGGGTCACTTGAGGCCAGGAGTTTGAAACCAGCCTGGGCAACTTAGCGAGACCCCCATCTCTACAAAAAATAAAAAAGAATTAGCTGGGAAAGGTGGCGCCCCTGCGCTCTCAGTCACTCAGGAGCCTTGGGTGGAGGATTGCTTAAGCCCAAGAGTTGGAGGCTTCAGTGACCTAGAATCACGCCACTGCACTCCAGCCTGAGTGACAGAGTAAGACTCTGTCTCTTTAAAAAGAAATTTTAAAAAAGTGAGAAAGGAAAAGAAAAGGGAGGTGGGAAGGAAATGAATAAGCATTGAAAGTATTCTTCATGAATATCTGAACCCTATTATAAAAAAGAACAATTAAACATCATCTTGATTTTATTTTACCTTACCTTATGAATTTTTCCATAAGAAATCTAACGTATTGAAAGTCCATTACATTGTGCAAAATGCCAGTTTTAACAGTAAACATGACAGCATTAACTTTTGTGTGTTCCTACTTTGCCAGTTCTTGCTTCACTAGCTAAAGAGCCCTGTGTCTATGAAAGCTCCACAGCCATGGCTCTGTCATTTCTTTTTCTGAAGAAGAAATATTATTATCTCCAAACCTGGGGCCTCAGGAATACCACATCAGACAATAAAAATGGGTCAGACTATAAAAATGGGTCTAATACTAACAAGAGATTGAACATCATAGAAGAGTGGGCAAAGTCCATTTACCTAACTTATTTCATGTGATTCTCATAATTCTGATGTTAAATGCTAAGACCTTATTATCTCAATTTTTTAAGTGAAATTTGTAATTGAAGTTTGCAGAGGATCAGGGACTTTTCTAGGTTCACTTAACTAGTGTCTAGCAGGACAATGCTTAACCAGTATTTCCTAACTCCAAGTTGTTTACTCTTTCCATTAGATCACCATCCATTCTCTCAAAAATCCGAGGTTAGGTTGGACTATAGAGGAACGAACAGCTGTTTGGGATGATCAGCAGCTTAGAGAATAGCATTAGAACTTACAAGAATGTACCCAGGGTATTGAAATTTATAATAAAAACAAACCTCCCAATTACAAAATAATTTCAGGATAAAAAAGGTTTACACCTAATAAGGCCATTCTCTTCTTTCCCAAAAACTTCATGAAAAGTTAATGCAGACAGTTGGAGCATTTTAACTCCTCTGCTGGTCTGGCCTCTGACTAAAAATAAACAAGCCCTCTCCCCTGCAGAAGCTTTGTTGAAGCCCAGCAAGAGGTTAGAGAAATAGCAGACATGGGCTTAGCTGATTTGATGCTAGGCTAAGAGAAAAATCCAGGCTTAAGGTCTCTGATGTGAAAAAGAGGAATGGATTGAGAGGGCACCTAACACCTAGTTTCAGTTCAGATACTAACTAGTTACACATGACCTTAAACACATTTTGAAACCCTTTATGATTACTTCCTACATCCTTTCTTAGTTATCTCAGAACATGACCTAGTGCGGAGTTTCTGACACTGTGATCCTTAGACTACCAGCCTCAGAACCACCTGGGGGTGTTTGTTGTTAAATGCAGATTCCTGGGCCCTACATCCAGACCTAATAAACTAAAATGCCCTCAGATGAACCCAGGAAAACCAAGGTATGCTTTCAAAGTTTGCGTGCTTAAAATGTGCCAAACACTAGGAGGGCTTTTGAAATAAATTACACATAATTTTGATCCTAACCCCAACATTTACTGGAAAATTACTTCACCTTTATCTCTGTGGAGTTTGCAGCCCCAAGCCTTTTCTTCTCAGTCACACTCAGCCAGCTAAACCTCTCTGGACCTCACTTTTCTAACCTCTAAAATGGGTATGACAACATTCAGCATATTGAGTGGATATGAAAAATAAATGAGATCATGCATTTATATCTTCAATGTGCCTAACAATTTATAACACGTAACAAATAATAAATATTAGGTAACTTTACTTTGTAATAACAGGCCTCAGCATAATAAGAGCAGATATTTGATACTTACTATACATAGTACCTGGCACATTCCATGTCTTAATTCATGTAACTATCATAATAATCCTATGAAGAAGGCACTATTATTATGCTCAGTTCTTCTGGAGAGGAAGAGTCTGAGGCATGGAAGGTTAGGTAACTTGCACAGGGTCACACAGACAGTAGGTGATGGAGTCATAAGCCCTCTATGCGAATCAGCTACAAAATTGAGAATTTCTCTTTTAGAATCACTGCCACCATCACTGCCTTCAACAAATACATGGTAGAGCTGCATCCCACTTAGAAGTTATGAAATTGGGGCCAGATTATTTTGATACATACCACATTTTGAGATACACTGCCAAATTAAGAGGCTAAAAAAATTACATCTCCTGAGTATTTAATGTTCCTCCCTATATAAGTATTATACTATTTTAATTATTATAGCTTTAAAATATGGTTAAATATCTATTAATATTGATTAGGCCAGATACCCGATGGTGAAGAGAAGATATAATTGAAATTCATAAACTCATGAAAGGGAGAGGCATTTAGCATATTCACCAAACTCTAAAAATAATATAATGAATATGTTAAAAATAGAAATCTTTTAAAAAATTTGCTGTGAATCCTGAAAACTAAACTATAAATTCTAAAATTTTGATATAATTATTGGGAAAATTTTAATTAAAATAATGCTTGCAGCCAGGCACAGTGGCTCACACCTGTAATCCCAGCACTTTGGGAGGCTGAGGCAGGTGGATTATGAGGTCAAGACATCGAGACCATCCTGGCCAACATGGTGAAACCCCGTCTCTACTGAAAATACAAAAATTAGACAGGCGTGGTGGTGGGTGCCTGTAGTCCCAGCTACTCGGGAGGCTGAGGCAGGAGAATCACTTGAACCCTGGAGGCGAAGGTTGCAGTGAGCCAAGATAGCGCCACTACACTCCATCCTGGCCACAGAGTGAGACTCCATCTCAAAAAAAAAAAAAGTGCTTAGTTTTATAATTGTAAATTATAAATATTTAAAAATTCTACTCAAACTATGATCAAATACAAAATTACTATTAACATGTTGGTATATTTCCCATTAATCTCCTCATGAAAAGTTATTTTTGTTTTGCTTATATACTTATATTCACACTATATACCTTTACGTCCTGTGTCATTTAACATAAAATTTATAAGCATTATTCCTTATATTCACATGCTACTTAAAATTACTTTAATAACTGCATAAGATGCCTACTTCTGAGTTGTAAGTTAAACAACTACAACTATGATTATTTTGACTAATCTCCTACCTAGGTGTTTAGGTTGTTTCCAATTTTGTACATTTACGAATGAAACTGGAATTCATATTTGCCTCACCCAGTTTCAGGATTATTTCCATTAAAAAAATTCCCAGAAGTGTAACTGCTAGATCAAATGCAACTCTTTATATCAATAAAAATTACTGAATTATCCATTTCAAAATGTTTGGCAATGTATTTTTAATACATACTAAAAACAAATAAAATGTTTTATTTCTTATTTTGTTTAATCTTCTATTCCTATATCCATATTATATTTTAGCTAGTACAGTATAGCTTTAAAATATGGTTCAGTGTCTACCATAGCTTGTGTAATTCATTTCTCTTCCTTTCAAAATATTCTGTGAATTTTTGTGTGTTTTTAATCTTCCAGATAAACTTTAGAATGATTTTAAGTCAGAAAATCAAACTTTCATTATGATTTTTACTAAAATTGTGTCAAATCTATAATTTGGAGGTAACTGACATTTGGAAATATTATTTTTGACATATGGAAACATAGTTTGTCTATTATTTATCTCTATTTTTAATTCTTTCAAAGCTTAATCACTTTTTATTCCTATAGGTCACAAATATTCCTCAGTAAAGGTATTCTTAAAGTTTCGTTGCTATAGTGAATGTGCTTCTTTCATTCATTTCTTAACAGCTTTATTGAGGTATAATTTACATATAAAATTTATAGTTTAATTATATGTCAATGATTATTTTTAGAAAATGAGTTGCTCACTTGCACCACAATCTAGTCTTACAATGTTTCCATCACCACAAAATGATTTTACCTTCTGTTGGTGGTTTCTCATTTATCTGTTACAAAGAACGTACTTTATGTGATTTTATTCCTTTTAAATCTATTCAGATGTGTTTTATGGCCTAGAATATGGTCTATTTTGGAGGACAGTCTGTGTGTGCTTGTGAGGAATGTCTATTCTGCTTTTGTTTGGTGGATAGAGGTCAGTTAGGTCTAGTCTGCTGATCGTGTTGTGTAAGTGTTAAGTGATACAAAACATATCCTTGCTAATTTTATATCTAGTTGTTCATCAATTATCGAGATTGGGGTGTTGAAGTCGCCAATTATTATTGTCTATATCTCTCGTCAGTTCTGTGATTTATTGCTCCATGTACATGGGGAAATCTGAGGTATATATATAACTTTTCTATTTTCCTGTTGAATTAACCCCCTTATCATTATGAAATGTACTCTTTGCCTCAAGTATTTTATTTTTGTCTCAAAGTGTATTTTGTCTAATATTAGTGTATTCACTGCAGGTCTTTAATGGTTACTGTTTGTATGATATATCATTTTCTATCCTTTTAACTTTCAGACTAAATTTTTGAATCTAAAGTCTGTCTCATGGCAACCTGTGGTGGCTCATGCCTATAATCCCAGCACTTTGGGAGGCCAAGGTGAGTGGATCACCTGAGGTCAGGAGCTCAAGACCAGCCTGGCCAACATGGTGAAACCCTGCCTCTATCAATAATACAAAAATGAGCCAGTATGGTGGTGGGCACCTGTAATCCCAGCTACTCAGGAGGATAAGGCAGGAGAATCACTTGAATCCAGGAGGTGGAGGTTGCTTGGAGCCAAGATCCCAACACTGTACTCCAGCCTGGCTGACAGAGTGAGACTCCACCTCAAAAAAAAAAAAAAAAAAAAAAAAGGAAAAGCAAAAGCTTGTCTCTTGTAGACAGCAGATAGTTGGATCTTGCTTTTCAAAATCCAGCCTGACAATCTCTGCCTTTTGGTTGGAGTATTTAATCTATTTACTCATAATGAAATTACATCTTAACCATCCCTAATCTGAAAATCCAAAACTGAAATTCCCCCAAATCCAAAACTTTTTGAGTGCTGACACGAAGTCACAAGTTGAAAATTCCACACCTGACCTCATGTGATGGATCACAGTCAAAATGCAGATACACAACACACAGTTTACTTAATGTCTCCAAAGAGACCCTCCCAGCCCCCTTCAGCTGTGAAGTATCTTTTCCACACATGCCCCAGACTTCGTCATGCAGGCACATCCACAAAGGGTAATAAAATGGCACGTCAGGCAAGACACACCAATGGCGGGTTACCCGTGATGCCCTACATGAGGCCAAGACCTACATGCCTTACTCATTATGTTGTTTTGTTTTGCTTATTCTCTTCTCTGTGGTATAAAGGTATTGTGGAAAATGTAAAAAGATCTGCAGATACCCTTATGAGTAACAGTAGTAAAGAAAAGAGGAAGCATTTATACTTATCTATAGCACAGAAAGTCAAGCTGTTGAAGAAACTGGATGGTGGTATAAGTGGAAAATGTCTTATAGAAGAGTATAGTGTTGGAGTGACCACCATATATGACCTGAAGAAAGAGAAGGATACATTGTTGAAGTTCTATGCTGAAAGTGATGAACAGAAGTTAATGAAAAATAGAAAAGCAATGCATGGAGTGAAATATGAAGTCCTTGAATATGTATTGAAAGAATGGAACCATCAGTGTCACAGTGAATACATGCCACTTAATGGTATGCTGAACATGAAACTTGCAAAGATCTATCACGATGAACTGAAAATTGAAGGGAACTGTGAACATTCAACAGGCTAGTTGCAGAAATTTAAGAAAAAGCACAGCGTTAAGGTTTTGAAGATTTGTACCATTTCCTGATCATGAAGCAAGGGAGATATTCACTGATGAGGTTACTAAGGTCATCACTGATGAAAATCTGATACCAGGACAGGTCTGTAATGCTGATGAAACATCACTGTTTCGGCATTATTGCACCAGAAAAACACTGACTACAGCTGGTAAGACAGCTTCAATAGGAATTAAGGATGCTAAGGACAGAATAACTGTTCTGGGATGTGCTAATGCAGCACGCATGCATAAAGAAAACCTTGCTATGATAGACAAAACTTATATCCTTGTTGTTTTCAAGGAGTAAATTTCTTTCCAGTAAATTATTATGCTAACAAAAAGGCATAGAGAATTAGGGATATCTTTTCTGATTGGTTTCACAAACATTTGGTACTAGTGGCTCTTGCTTGCTGTAGGGAATCTAGACTGAATGATTAACGACTGCAAGATTTTGGCACTGCTTGATAAGGATTCTGGTCATCATCCAGCAGAAATTCTCATTAAAAATGTTTAGGTCATGTATTTTACCCTAATTGTGACTTCATTAATTCATCCATGTGACTAGGGTGTTCTTGGATCAATAAAGAATAAATATAAAAAGTTTCTTGATCAGCATGCTAGCAGCAGTGAACAGAGGCATGAGTGTGGAAAGTTTTCAAAAGTTTAGCACGAAGAATGCCCATGTTTGGAATACAGTGACAAATACACAGTTGTGCATGCTTGGCACAACCTCTGGGCTATAACTATGTTCAGTGATGATGATGAACAAGGTGGTGACTTTGAAGGTTTCTATAAGTCGCATGAGAAAAAAAATGATGTCTGACCTCCATACATATACAAAAAAATACACCTTCAGAGTCTGGCAGTAAGATGGAAGAAACAGATGTCATGTAAGTTTTTACCAGCAATAATGCAGCTCTAATTATTCATTCATTGATCCATGGGGAAATAGCCAAAATGGTTCTTAATCAAGGTGATTATGATAATAGTGATGATGAAGATGATGTTAACACCGTAGAAAAAGTGCCTATAGATGACATGGTGAAAATGTGTGATGGGCTTATTGAAGGACTACAGCAGTTTATTTAGTATCCCCAAATGGGTTAAAACATGGATTTTTAGATTTTAAAATGCTGGGCTTCACCCTCAGAGTTTCTCATTCAATAGATTTTGGTCAGGGGACAAGATGTGTATTTCTAACAAGTTTCCAGGTGATGTTGATATCATCCTGGGATCCACACTTTACAATTCAATGACCGAGTATATTTATTTTTATGAGAGAATGCGTATTACTTGATTTCAGTTTATTCTCAATTACACAAAAAATAAATGAGGACACTTAATATTTTGAAAACATAAGATGGCAGAATGTATAGCTATAGCAACACATCTAACTAAACTATTACTCAGTAACCAAAAAAACTCAATAGATTCTCCAAAGCACAAATTAAGATGTCCTTTGCTGAACTGTATGAAGTTTTTCTGTTTTATTTTAATTAACTGACATGCTAAGGACAAACATTTTCTCGACATTATTTATTCTATAAATTGTTAACACCTAAGTTTATAAATATTTATATGGTAATAATTATCAGTCATCTTTTCTTTTGATTACTGATTGCTTTTGTGATTTAAAAAAATATTTTTCTATCCAGAGATTAGATATTCACCAGCAATTTCCTGATTTTTGATTTTGTCTTTCTTTACATATATCACTTTGGTCTACCTAGAAAATATTTTGATGCATGTATATTTTACTCAATTTTTAACTAAAATAAATACAATTATTTTTATACAGAAAATTCTTTAGGCATACTATATTCAGGGCACTGCAGTAAATACTCTCAGTGTTTATAATTATCTTTGTAAGATGCATATTAAAACAGCAAACATTGTTGAATTCTCCAAGTTAGTTTTATTTTATAGCATGAGGTGGTATAATCTTCTTAAGCATTCCTGGATATATTTTTTTAAAAAAAATCACAAACGTATCACACATATCTAAAATTAAGTGTGCCAACTATATACCTTTGATGTTTCCTGAGAGTCCTGAGTTTGCAAAACCTTACCTATATAGCAACATTCAACTGTGTACAATTTTATGAATCAGGCATCACATTTTCCACGAGTCCACTCCACAGAAATGGCTTCAGTCCATTTCATCAAACTGCTATGTTGTGTCAATAAGCTTTCTATGCACTATTCCACTTTTAAGAACTGATGGCCCTTGTACATTTGGGTTTTTTTTCAACCAACAGTTGCATGCTAAGAACATCTTCCAAATTCTGTTAGAAGACTGAAGAGGAACTTGGTCAGTTTTTCAGCAGTCAGCAATGTCCTCTTGTTCTCATTTCTGTTTTCTTCCTCCAAAAAAAATCACTTCCCCTACCTTTGGCTCATTTATTTTTCCATGGTATATCACTGCCTAGTATTGGAGTTGTTTTAACTTTTTCCTTCACCTAGCATTACTTATCAACATGATAGTTATATTCCCAAAAACTATATTGTAAAAGAAAGCAGGGATGAAATATTTAAGACCTGATAGGAAAAGCAGGTTTAGGAGATCAGAGTTATAGTGAATCTAAAATAAAGGCTGATGGCTCATTAAATAAATCAACTAATGGCATTTTAAATATTTTTAAATAGAAAAAATTGGCATTGTTCAATAACTAGTATTCCTTCTTCCTAACAAACTTTTTATTTCATTAACCTACTAATCATCTAAGGTTCTTATGAATATGTTTTTCCTTCTTGTAAATAAAAATTGTTATGAAATATTTTTTCTTGGATCTTCATGAAATGAACAATGCTTTTTAGTTTTATTATTCAATTACCTTATTTAGCCCTGGAAAATAGAAGAAGAAAATGCCAGTGCACTGTGATATAGTCTTAAAATCCTTCTAAATGCATTGTTTTATATTCAAAAGAACTTAATGCCAAGGCATAAATGACCACAGCAGAGCACTGCTCTACCCTAAAGGTTTCACATCCCAGTTCCTTTCCTTTGGCTTATGTTGTCTCAGTTTTCTATATTTCTCTCAAGGTTACATTACAAAATTATCTATACACTCTTGCTCTTCCATATATTTTACCTCTTCTTCTCAGGGCCCTATGTTTTGCTGTAATTTTAAAAATTATCTTCAAGAAAAATTGCCCAATTTTTACAAACATAGTATCCTAAATTCCCACATTTGTGAAAAAAGTACAAATATGTAAATACACATATGTAAAATTTTGTACAGTAGGAATGTTCATTGGGGAAACATTACTGAAACTGACACAAAGTGTTTAACAGAAATTTGCTTAAAGGGATCAAATTTCACCTGGCATAGGAACATATTTAAAACAGTGGGGTTGACACAATAGCTACATCTGTGTAACCAAACCATCAAGGCTGACAAACTAAATCCAGTTGTTAGTAAAGTTAATGACTAATTCTGATCAATACATGGCCAAAAGAAAAAGAAAACACTGTATCATAAGAGCTGAAAAACATCTACCGGGAAATGACTATTTTGTGAATACTTAAAAGCCTTATAAATGTACTATTATATTTTCACTTTTTCTAAAGTATTATAATTGGCAGGGCTCAAACTAGTAAAGTTAAATATATTTCAACATTTTATTAAACACTGAAAATATTTTATCCATATCAAGTATCAGGGGCTTAAAATGAGCTATTCCAAAAAAAAGTATCTCTCATCAATACTTTCACTTTAAAAGAATTATTATAATTTATCCATATATGAAATATAAAAATTATTAGAACATGTATTAGGCTTAAATTGATTACAAATAAAAAACATTAATCTTGCCTGTAATCCCAGCTACTCAGGAGGCTGAGGCAGGAGAATCACTTGAGCCCGGGAGGTGGAGGTTGCAGTAAGTGGAGACTGCGCCACTGCACTGCAGCCTGGGTGACAGAGTGAGACTGTCTCAAAAAAAAAAAAAAAAAATTAATCCGAAAACACAATAATAAATAAATTTAGCTCATCACAAGGGAGCATGGTCATTAAAATGAGTTTAGCAGAATAATCAATTCAAACTTATTTCCAAAGACTAACAGTATAAATTATAGGTAGTTTGAGATTTAAAATGTGGCAAACCAAAAATAGGGCAGTATAAAGGCTACAGAGACACAAATACCAATGAATGACAAAGAAAAACTGGCCCAATAGTCAAAATGTGACTAGTAGTACTATTAGGCTAAAATTAAAAGTATTAATAAGTCTATTGATTATAGCAAATAAACCGCCAAAAAGCTCTAACAACTAAGACCCCTTTAACAGCTCAATCAACTTAATTCTTAAATGCTTTTTGCCACAAATATTCATTATAC
The DNA here is from genome assembly GCF_029289425.2 of Pan paniscus. NCBI lineage: Eukaryota > Metazoa > Chordata > Mammalia > Primates > Hominidae > Pan > Pan paniscus. The sequence continues at coordinate 33,110,266 of NC_073263.2, read as the reverse complement.
ATCCATTTACATATTATGTTCTTAGAAAATAAGAGAAAAAAATCAGAAAAGGAGGCTTCCACATAATAGAAATTATTTTTGAAAGAAAATCTGACGTGGGAATCCTAATCTAATTACTGTATCAAAGTCAACCAATTCTTGGTTGAAAGTAAACTACAGTATCATTTCATAAGAGTGTTTACTGATGAAATTAGCCAGGATAAATTGTAATGTTAACAGCCATAATAAATAAATGTCATAAAATACTAATTACTTTTAGTCAACAAAATAAGGTTATTTAACAACTGTCTTAGTCCATTTATTTTTCTATAAAGGAATACCTGAGGCTGGATAATTTATGAAGAAAAGAGGTTTACTTGGCTCACAGTTCTGCAGGCTGTACAAGAAGCATGGTACCAGCAGCTATTTCTGGTGAGGGCCTCAGGCTGTTTCCACTTGTGGGTGAAGGTGAAGGAGAACCAGCATGTGCAGAGATCACATGGTAAGCGAGGAAGCAAGACAAAGCAGCAAGAAAATCCATAGGAGGGAGGTGCCAGGCTCTTAACAACCAGCTCTGACAGCAACTAATAGAAAATTCACTCATTATCACTAGGAGGGCATCAAGCCCTGTGTCAGGGATCCACCCCCATGCCTGAAAACATCTCCCATTAAGCCCCACCTCCAACACTGGGGATCAAATTTCAACGTGAGATTTGGAGGGATCCAACAAACCAAATGATAGCAATAATGCTCCCAAAATACAGCAGGTATATGAAATATAGCATTACTAATGAAGTGTGCTTTACATCTTCTCTGCCTGCTTCATTAGTGAATTTATTACAAAAAAGTTTAAAATAAGGCAAAGAACATTCACCTTTCGGGCCAGGCACAGTGGCTCACGCCTGTAATCCCAGCACTTTGGGAGGCCGAGGCAGGCGGATCACGAGGTCAGGAGATCGAGATCATCCTGGCTAACACGGTGAAACTCCGTCTCTACTAAAAATACAAAAAATTAGGCCAGGCGCGGTGGCTCACACCTGTAATCCCAGCACTTTGAGAGGCCGAGGCGGGTGGATCACCTGAGGTCGGGAATTCGAGACCAGCCTGACCAACATGGAGAAAACTGATCTCTACTAACGAAAATACAAAATTTTAGCCAGGCATGGTGGCACATGCCTGTAATCCCAGCTACTCAGGAAGGCTGAGGCAGAAGACTCACTTGAACCTGGGAGCAGAGGTTGTGGTGAGCTGAGATCGCACCATTGCACCCCAGCCTGGGCAACAAGAGCAAAACCCCGTCTCAAATAAATAAATAAATAAATAAAACAAAAAAATTAGCCAGGTGTGGTGGCACACGCCTGTAGTCCCAGCTACTCAGGAGGTTGAGGCAGGAGAATCGCTTGAACCCCGGAGGCAGAGGTTGCAGTGAGCTGAAATCTGGCCACCGTACTCCAGCCTGAGCGACAGAGCAAGCCTCCATCTCAAAAAAAAAAAAAAAAAAAAGAGAAAAAACAACAACAACAAAAAAAACCATGCACCTTTCCCTGATTTAAATGATTCATCAGTAATTATCCAAATACATGGTACTAGCCTATTAGGGAAATACCATGGTTTTAAGACAGTTGTTCTCAATCTTTTTTTTCTTCTTTTCACGAAGGCCCATTCAGGATAGAGGAGCAGAGAGGGGGAAGCTTACATCCAGTAAACAAAATAGCAGTGATTTAAATAAAATTGAGACCAGAAAACCGACTGCTTTCTACATTTTAGGAACTGATTATCATAAACATAAACTTATCTAACAGTATCTGTATTTCTATTTGTAGCAAGCACAAAAGTTACAGTGTGCAGCACACTTTAATCACTGCGTGATTTAATTACTGTGTCAATAAAGGCAGTGGCACAGTCAGAATTTGACAGAATTGAGAAAAGTCCTGCTGAAAAGATGAGAAGTTCTGAGATGATCATTTTTTATAACGTAAGCACTGTGTACATTTATAAATGGCACGGTAGGGATGGGAGTGGGCTGGGGGTAGAGAATTCCGTAAAACAAGGGAACTTGAGGAAATGCAAAAGACTGAAAAAAACCTGGCATCTTCCAAAGGGTAAAATTAGTATGATTGTTTAAACTGTTTTGTCCTTAATTTTAGTCATTTCTAATTTAACAGCTAAAGAACAATCACTGTATAATAACTGAAATATTTAGTATACTTGGTATTACAGCACCCTCTATCACATGATCATACACAGAATACATTTCTATGAACTGGTTGCTTTAATCTGTCAACATTTATGTAGCTCTCTACTGGTTCTAGGGTTTAGTTTACTACTTCCCATCCACGGAGTCAAAAGGACTACTGACTTGTGCAGGCTTAGTATCACCAGTATAATTTAGTACCGTCTCTCCAACAATAGCAAAAAGCATTATTGACAAAGCAATCCTGAACTCTAAATTATTCCAGGTGTGGTCCTAGTACCAACAGCATCAGAATCACCTGAGATTTTACTAGAGCTACACTAATCCAGCTGTATCCTCAGACCTTCCCTCCCAGTTATAACCTCTGGGGTTGAGGCCCAGCAATCTGTTTTAACAAGCCTTCTGGAGAATCTGGATGCATGCTCCAGTTTGAGAACCACTACTATAGGAGAAATACAATCAAAGAGTCAAGTTAACATGTGCTATCTAAACTCTAAAGGAAATTTGTTTCATTATATATTTTGATATCCACAGCACCATTCCAATAAAACATTTAAAACAACACTGTTAGTACTCCAAGATTACAGAAAAAAAAGAACATTATTAAAGGAAAATGTGTTGATTTTACTAACTTTGGGGAAATTACTTTTCCTTTCTCTGATTATCTAAAAGAAACGTGACTTGCAAAAGAATCTACATTGAGCATTTCTGAGGCTACCTTTCTGAAACTTCCATGTTCTATTTTAAAGCAAATTACTACATTCTGCTTCTTGATGGGTTCCTAACACATACACAGCAGGCTTTTACAACAGCGCTTTAATAGGCGAAAGGAAACAAAAGCTTTTACAGCAGAGGCCAATGTAAGCCACAAAGCTCGTGTCATCTTCCTACCAGGCAATTAATACAGGGTCCCAGTCCTCAAAGATTAAAGAACTGATACGGGGAAGACTGAGAATGACCCAGCAACAACGCATAAGGAAGCAAAAAATAAAAGGACGCCGTTTCTTCTGGACTTAAAACTAGAGAAAGAACAGTTGCCGCTCCATTTTGGGTTTGTAAAGCTCCTCCTACAAGCAGCTTCCGCTTCAGAGTCGCCACAAAGTCCCTCCCGCGCGGGAACTCGGCGGGGCGGAGACTCGGGTCCCTCCCCGTCCAGGGCGGGAGAAAGGAAAGCAGGGGCCACGGTTTCTCTGGAAGGTTCCGAGAGAAGGGCGCGTGCCACCTCCGCGGGTGGCGGGAGACTCGGCACCAGATGGCGCTGCCGCACCGAGAGCCAGAGCCTGGGCCGCTGGGGAGACGGGAAGAGGCGTCACCGGATCCCTTCCTTTGCGCTCGTTGCCGGAAATGTGCGCTGCAACCAGCCTCTGGTCCCGGATATTAAGACTTCTGGAGGGTTCCCGCGTGAGGGCGGGGCCAGAACCGGAACCGAACGGCGACCGACGAGCCCCGGAGCGGAAACCCGGGGCGGCGCCAGCGGGCCCTGGTTGCTGGTGCGCGCGCCTCGTCTTGGTGGGAGGGCGAGGGGGCGGGGTCTCGCCGTGCGCTTGCGCACTTTGGGGACGTAGGCGCCGTCTGCGTGTGCGTCTTTTTCCATGTTTGCACGTTTGCTAGGCAGGCAAGGCGGAAATGGTGGCGTAATGGGTTTTGTTTTAAATCCCGCCCACGGGGTTTGGGTTTCTGGCAGTGAGTCAGGTTTCTGGAAGGCTTTATGGAAAATTAATGGTATAAGAGGTAAAACTGGATCTGTACTGTTTTCTTAGTCCTTAGCGATCCAAATGCAGTTTGGGTGCGGTCTCAGTGCTAAGATGGACCCAGCCTTCCCCTCTAAATCTTAGTGAACCGGCTTGATCCCCCGGTCTGTTCATCTTTCAGTGTTTATTCTGAGAAGGTAGGGGTGTCACAAGGAATAAAAAAGGCACGCAAACAAATAGACTACTCGTGTGGAACCAAAAACATTTTCAAATTATTTAAGAAAGCATGTCTTCGTGTTTTTTAAACTTTTTAGCAAGCGATTCTCTTAAGGAGTTGTCTTAGTTTTTAATTTTTGTCGATACACAGTTTTATATTCTGTGTTTTGTGGTGTGGCCTTGGTCTTTTATCAAATTTTAAAGGAAAGCCTCTTGTGCAGATGTGTTACAAAGAAAAATTTTGTCATTTTTTCACTTTTGAATTTTGGAGGACCATAGTAGTTTCTGAAAGTGCATTGGCTTTGTTTTTAGATGCTGCAAGGAAACAACCAAGTGTGTTGCAGAAATAAAATCTGTATGAATCTGCATCCGCTCCGTTTAATTTTAAACTAATTCCAAAAATGTCATCTGTGCAAAGTGCTCAGTTCTCCTGGAAAATTTCTTCAGCCTTGGTAAACACTTTTATCTGGATTTCAAAGCTCTTTGCAGTCCAGGGCCTATATAAAAACAAGCCTTGTAAAAGCCAGAGGGAAAGGAATACAGGCTTTTAAGTAGATATTTTGAAAGAAACAGCAGTGGGCCGGAGGATATAAGAAAGATTGTCCGAAATTGCCAAATAAGTGTATTTCATTGTTTTTTGCTAAAACCGTTTGATAGTCTGGGTAGTTGGTACTGGAAAAAACGCTGCTGTGACGTGAGGAGTACTATGGCACCTGTTTATGTAAAAGTTAAGGGGATATTGCAATATCATTCAAGATGGGTCAGAAATAGGGCAAGAAGGAGGCAGGATATCCAAAGGGGAAGAAAAGGGGAAAATGTTGGAAGATACTAGAAAACACGTGAAAGAGGTCAGAGCTGAAGCTGTAATAGGTCTTCAAAGAGTGATCTGGAAGATTGCAAAATAGCTTTTAGACCCTAAAATCAAATGTGTGGAATATGGAATCAGTTTATTTCATCATTGCATACTTCAGCTTTGGCTATATCCCATTTAGTTGCTTACTTTTTTTTTTCGACTTTCCCATCTTTCTCTACATCGTATATAACCAACCTTAAATTGAGGGATTGCTTCATTTTGCTACCATTATACTATTAAGTTACAGTAACATAGCCCTTCACAGTTCAAAGAGTACACATATATTCAGAAATAGTGGCATTGACTCCTTTGCAAATATCCTCAACTCTTATCCCTCACTTTTAGCACTTGCCGGGCAAAACTCAAACCATGGATGAACTCCTGCATGCGTTTATCTTTTCTGAGCTTGGGCCCAGCCTGTTAACTGTTGGGTGGACTAGTGTGATCTCACACCTAAATTGGCTCTGCATATTGATCAGCTCTCCTACTCCTTTGCTCTACTGACTTTGCCCTTTCCTTCTGTAATCCAAATATTCTTTTCTCTCCTCAAATTATCAACTTCCTCAACTAATGACTTTGCCTCACACTTTATTGAAAAAAGAATTGTGAGCACAAGCCAAGAATTTTTGTGTATTCCCACCATCGAATCTATTTGTGTCTGCACTCATCAAACATCCTTGTATAGGAGTCCCCTTTATACATGGTATTGCTTTCCATAGTTTCAGTTACCAACTGTCAACCGAGGTCCAAAAATATTTAATGGAAAATTTCAGAAATATAAATTTTAAATTGCTAGAAGTTCTAAGTAGTGTGATGAAATCTCATGCTGCCTCTCTCTGTGCCTCCCAGAACGTGTATCCTCCCTTTGTTCAGCATCCACTATCACAGTTATCAACTAGCACCATATCACTGAGCTTGGATTCAAATAACCTATATTTTCCTTAATAATGTCTCCAAGGCCCAATAGTAGTGATACTGGCAATTTGGATATGCCAAAAGAAGCCTTAATGTGCTTCCTTTAAGTGGAAGGTGAAAGTTCTCGACTTAAGGAATCACCTAAGGTCACTAGGAACCAAGTGGTTGGTAAGAATCAGTCTTCTATCTGTGAAATTATGAAGAAAGAAAAAGAAATTCGTGCATAATATATTTAGGATAGGGTACTCTCTGAGGTTCAGGCATCCACTAGGTTCTTGGAACATTTCCCCTGAAGCTAAGGGGGAACTACTATAGTTTAAAAGGGTGACAGGTCTTTTTATCAAATGCCAACACTTGCTATTTTTAGTTTTTAGTTTTAGCCATTAAGTGGGTATATGTTCAAAACTTTTGCCCATTTCAAAACTAAGTTGTTTGTAATTGAGTTGTAGGAGTTATTTACATACTATGCGTATGACTTTTTTGTCAGAAGTATATGTTGTGAATATTTTTCTCCCAGTCTGTGGCCTGCTTTTTCATTTTCTTAAAAGTATCTTTTAAAGAGCAGCTTTTGTTTGTAAGTTGTATATTTGTAGGGATTTGTACGTATCCAAATATTTATTAGCATAAAGCTGTTCATAAAATCCTCTCATTTCTGAGATTCACAATATATCTTATTTATGTTTACGATCCACTTAATTTTTAGTATGGCACAATAATGGTTGATAGTCATATTTTTCAAAATAGAAATCCTGTTATTCTGGTAGCATTCGTTAAAAAGATTATCCTTCATTGAATTACCTTGGCACCTTTATTAAAAATCTGCCGATCTTCTGAATTTCTATTCTATTCAATTTCATTGATAAATATGTCTGTTCTTAACCCAGTCCCACACTGTATTGATTACTGTAGCTTTATACGTCTTGAAATCAGATAGTGGAAGTATTTTTTTCCTCAAAATTACTTTGGCCATTCTAAGTCCTTTGCATTTTAATATAAATTTTTAAATTGTCATTTCAATTTCTAAAAACATCTGCTGGGATTTTGAATGGGATTCTGTTAAATTTATTCATCAGCTTGGAGAGAACTGACATCTTAAAAATACTGAGTTTTCCAATCTATGAACATGGCATATATCTCCTTTTATTTTGATCTTTAATTTCTGTTTGTAATTTTCAGCATACAGGTATTGCACATACATTGTTAAGTTTCTTCCTACACATTTCATGGTTTTTATTCTAAGTGTATTTTTTTAGTTTAAGTTTTCAGTTGTTGAATTATTTTATTTTAGTTCTAGAATTTTCTTATGCATAGATTCTACGTCTCTAGTATTAATAAATGCAAGGCCGGGCGCAGTGGCTCACGCCTGTAATCCCAGCACTTTGGGAGGCAGAGGTGGGCGGATCACAAGGTCAGGAGACTGAGACCATCCTGGCAAACACGGTGAAACCCCGTCTCTACTAAATATACAAAAAATTAGTCCGGCATGGTGGCAGGCACCTGTAGTCCCAGCTACTCAGGAGGCTGAGGCAGGAGAATGGTGTGAACCCGGGAGGCGGAGCTTGCAGTGAGCCGAGATTATAACACTGCACTCCAGCCTGGGTCACAGAGCCAGACTCCGTCTCAAAAAAAAAAAAAAAAAAAAAAAAAAATTAAATAGTTTGTGCCCATTAACTCCAATATTTGGATCATCTGTGGATCTTGTTTCCATTATCTTTTTCTTCTGTTTCCTGGTATGCCCAGAAATTCTTTATGAAATGTTGTCTTTGTTTATGAAAAAAAAAAAAATACTGGGCTCTGAGTGGTGTTTTTTACTTTATGGAAGTATTTGTAGGATTTACTTTTGCTTCTATTAGGAAGCTAGGCTAAGGGCAGAGCACCTTAATCTAATATGGAAGTGAGATTATTTCAAACTGGGTTTTAGACTTTGTTAGGTCTCGTCTATTTCAGGTTCTTTCTTACTCCTGAGGTGACCCTTTCTGTGTCCCAGCTAAAAGCCGAGGTGTTAGGCCTTCCCTCTTTCGTGGGCCCTGAACTCGCATTTTTATTTTCTCAATCAGTGGACTCCTGAAAGCAAGCTCTTCTCAGCTTCTCTGCTTCTTAGTTGCCATTATCTGTGTAACTTCTCAGCCTCTGAAACAACTTCCAAATTGATGAATAAGGTAAGGGGAAAAAGAGAGTCAAATATGGGCAGAATTTTCTGCACCCTTCTTCGGGATCTTGCCCTCTCAAGATCCTTTTTGTATTTTACTCAGATTTCCCTAGTTCTTCACGGTTCAGAGGCGGGGTCATTTTTTTTTAAATCCTCGTAATCTGAGAGTCTTTATGCTAATAAAGATAGGCTCATTTTTCTGAACTAGTGTCAATACTTTTTGTTTCTAAACAGGAGAAACAACACAGAAGACATGGAAGTGACTTTCCGTCTTAATTCCAGAGGTGTTTGTGGGGCCTCCTGGCAGTGGTACCCCCTTGCCACAGATGGGTTCCTAGGCAATCCCTAGTTCTCTTTAGAGTTGGCCTGACTGTGTCTTCTGTATGGGGAAGCACCCTCTGTTCCTTTTGCTGAGAGATCAGGGTAGTTCTGTTTCCAGGCGAGCTAAACATGACTATGCTGTAGCTGTAAATTCAGTCTGTCACCTTTGGTGCTCTTAAAATACAAGCATATGTTCTAGTCAGGCAAGAAGAAATACATCTTTTCTTTTCTTTTCCTTGTTGGTTTTTTAATTTTTTTTTTTATGCCAGTAAAGAAATATACACTTCCCGGCCAAGCCCGAGAGTGGATTTGATTTTTTACCGTAATTTCAAGGAATAATTATATAAAACATTGCCCACAGGTCTGTGAGTGTACTGTATAAAGATCGAATGATCAGGACTTAATCCAAGACCCCTCACTTTCTGCATGGGTGTAATTGAGCGTTATTTAACTTTTCTGAGCCTCAGTTTCCCTAAAGTGTCAAATAAGATACCTACTTGCCAAGATTGGGTTTTAATAAGATTGTTTGTAAAATGTCTGATACATAATGGGTTCTTTATTGTTTTTAAAATTATTTATACAAAAAGTTTTAACTTCAAGGGGGAATGTTAGTCATAACTCGTCTGCGTAGCAGCAGTATTTCGGAAGCCACAACATTTCCAGATTTCTGCTCATCACTTAGTTTGTTTTATTCAGTAAACACTGATTGGACTCCCACTAAATGCTGAATGCTGCACTAGGACGCAAAACCAATGAAACAATAACCTTTCTCACAGCTATGTAAACAACTTGTTAGTTTTATTGAAAGCCATGGTCAGAACTGTTCTGAAAGTTTACTCATCTATAGTGCTCAAGTCGTGGTATTTGCTCTCTTGCTGCTATTTAATGAATCCTGAAATTGTTTTTGTAACCTAAAATAAAATTTTTACTATGATAAAATAACCTAAAAGAAAATCTGATTAAAAAGTTTAATGTGGAATAAAATTTAAAGCAGCTCTAATATGAATAGCAAGGGAATTTTGTTACTAGCAAACCAATAGAACAATATAATGAGGCAGTTTCACTAAGACTGTATGACAAAATGGAACCTGAACTCTGCTCCAGTGTATTAATAATTAGTGTGACTTTTACAGAGATTGGAGTATAGGCTGTTATCAGACATCACAGGGAAGTTCTGTTCAGTAAGCTGGCAGAAGCAATTTCTTCTTTCTTTAAAGAGGAAAAGCAGGTGGTTTTACAGTTGAGTGTTCATTAAAAGAGGTATCTACCAGTTTTTCCCTTTTAATTCTGCTTTTCAGATTGTGCTAGCCCAGAGTTATAAATCCCTTGAATATAAGACGTTGACTTCAGTTTTTATTGTCACCTCTCATATACATCCCTAATGTTTATCTAATTTTTATCCTACCAAGACAGCATAATCATTATGCAGTAAATATGGACTGAGTAATATTACAACATTCTCAGATTCAGGAGACTCTCCCATGATGGGAAAATATGTTTCAGAATCAAATACTCTTATTTCCTGAGCTTCGTTTTCTTTATTATTTTTTATTAGTTTTCATTTTCCTAACTTATAGAATAAACAAATGCAGAGTGGAACAGTTAAAAAGTTTCTTACAGTTATTGATGATAAAATGGTCCAAATGATGTTACACTAAATTTCATAAATTCCTGGCTTTAAAAATACGTATGATGTAATGGCATGTTAAATAATGGCCAATACAATTTAGTTGTCTTATTTGCCATTTCTGTTTTGCTTCACCATTTTACCATTTTATTTTCCACCTTTGAGTCTTCAGTACTCTTAACTGTATCACTGAGGATTGACAATCCTATATATTTAATTTATTTACATGCACACACGGAAAATGGAATGTCACATCTAGAGTAGCTTTCCCATAACCCAGCTCTATTCATGTCCCCCAAATCACCGATGCTCTTATTCCAGATCATGATGAGGACCAACTGGAGTGTAAGCCTGACCTCTGTGTGTTCTATAAGGGATCACTCAGTCCTCTTCCATTCCAATAATTTAAGTATAGATTTTCGGACTGTCATCTCGCCTTTTGTAATGTGCTTAGATGGAATCAGTAAAACAAATGTGCCTTTTATTTCCCTGAATGGGATTATTATAAAGAAACAAGAAGCCATCAATAAGGGGGCAAAGTTCCCTTTATCCCCAAAACACCAACAGTCACATTTGAGGGCTAGAACATATTTACTTCAGCTTTTGTGGTAAGAGAAAGAATGTAAGTTTTTTATGTTCAAAATAAAGTTGACCTTGGTGCAAAACAACAAATATGTTCTAAGAACTTTCTCCTCCTTTGGAGCAGGCCTTTGTTATATCTCTAATTAATATAATTAAGTTATTTTGAACATCAAAACAATTAATTGATGTTTTTCTTTCTCATCTGCTCCTGGAAGTTGTATTTGTAAGTTACTAAAATACAATTTTATCTTTAATTGATTGCCTTTGATTCTCTGTGGTAAAACTTAAAATACAAAATATATTTTACTTAATTGTATCAATTTGAAATTGTTATAGTTCAAGAATATTTGTATGTAACTCTTCTAAACTTTGAAATCATCAATATTAAGTTTAAAGGAAGACTTGGGGCTAAAATTTCCAGTCAGTGCTTTTATCACTTTTGCTTTTATTTTTGGCCAGTCGTATTCAGATTTATGTAATGAAGAAAACCCATTTGGTTCTCCTTTTTTTTTCTTTTTGAGACAGAGTTTCGCTCTTGTCATCCAGACTGGAGCACAATGGCGTGATCTCGGCTCACTGCAGCCTCTGTCTCCTGGGTTCAAGCGATTTTCCAGCCTCAGCCTCCTGAGTAGCTGAGATTACAGGCATGCACAACCACACCAGGCTAATTTTTGTATTTTTAATAGAGATGAGTTTCACCATGTTGGCCAGGCTGTTCTCGAACTCCTGACCTCAGGTGATCCACCCGCCTCAGCCTCCTAAAGTGTTAGGATTACAGGCATGAGCCACAAACGGCCCAGTTCTCCTTTTATTATGTCCAGAATTTGGACATAACATCCTCTTTCATCAAGAAAATGGTACATTTTAATTTGTTCTGCTTTCCCTCTTTGGGGTTAGTGTTTCATTTGTCGTGAATAGTTTGGATGGTAGATAACCATAACTTGAATAATAAAAGGAAAATAAGTTTTTATAAAATAATGTTAAAACAGGCCCAGTCCTTAATCTCATAGTGCTTATACTAGACACTTAGAAGAATTTAAATATATCCAAAGGCCACTGAAATGTTCTATAATCATTTTAATAGTGTTTCAACAGTGTATTCTATATATAAAAAATACATTAGAAAAGGTTCCTTTTCTCCTGCTTAACATTGTACATGATCACAAAATACATGTATGAAAAAACAGCATGTGGTTTCAAATATCTTTAAAACAAGGACAAACAAGAGACCTTTTTAAAAATGTTGAAATCCAATGTCTACCTGTTGAATTACATTTAAAACCAGACAGAAAATACACACTTCTTTCTGTCCTACTTCTTCAACTATTTTCCCTGTCTGGTGCATAACATTCTTAAACTGCTTAGAGGAAACTTTACACAGAGCAGTGCATCATCCAGTTAGTTCATGTGGCTCTCCCTGAGCTTGAATACCATTCCAAAGAAGATACTCTAAAAGTCTGATAACTCAAAATAATATAATTTGTAAGGGCCTAGTATTTTATGGTAGGAGACTCTAGGACATAAAATAGACATTCTATTGATGAGAAATCTGAGAGTATAGAAAAAGTGAAAAGTACACCCAGCTAACAAAAAGAGTGATTTCAGGGTTGCTAGTAGGCTTTCCTTGCTTGCCCCAGAGCATTCCTATTGTGATACCATCACTCCACTTATCTCTACTTATTGATCAGTTGTCAGTTACTTTTGAAAAGTCCTAAGCACAAAGTTCTGACCAGAATTCTGATGAACATAAAGTAAGTATAAGATATGTCCTTCCTTTCTAGGAACTTTGAGAGTAATTGAAGAAAAGAGACACATTCGTGTAATGGGAAACACCTTCTGATGAAGTGTGCTGTGAGAGCAGAGAAGAGCATAATTAACACTCAGCATTTGTTAAGGGCTGAACATGTGCCTAGAGCTTTATATCCAGTCCTCACAGTCATGATCAGGGTGGCTGGGGAAGTCTCCATGGAAGAGGTGCTCAGGTGTTTGAAAGTTTTATTGACATCAAATACAAGGAAATTGTAAGCAAAGCCTTTGGTTTAAATTTGCATGTGATCTTACCATGTACTTCCTAGCCTTTTTCAGTTTATATAAGCATAAATCCACTTACTTACCAGATGTAATAATTTTATTGAATGGAAACAACTTGATAGGGTGAACAAAAAAAAAGAGCTTTGTTTTTTCTTTCTGTTGTTCCTTCAAATATGTGCAAGGAATATTTCTTCTCTACTTTGAATGATTTATCAGGTGGGTGCCATAGTATTTCCAATCATTTTAAAATAAAACATCCTCTGGTTACCTTTTGGCACAAGAACAGTTTCATTTAAATATTCAGAACTTTCAGACCATTTGTAATCACATAGCTTCATAATCTTACCTAATTTAAAGCTGCTTCCCACTGCTGAGACCTGCTATGGGCAAGGGCCTACGGGGGTTGGCTTCTCTTTTGTTTTCATATCTTGCTCTATTGCTCCTCACCCAGTCTGCTACCTACAGTGTCTCATCCTCCAGGGTCTTACTAGGTAGAAAGGACTGGGGGAAAAGACCCAGGTTTACATGGTCACTACTCTGACAATCTGGAACTGGCATTCTTGGGGCTTTGATTGACACTAAAAATACCTCTTTATGTTCCTCTGCCTGGAATCTCCAGTGACACAATTCTCGGATTGGCCTTTCTCCCACTGGCCACTTAGGACTTAAGCCAACATTTAGCCATGGGTGACTGATATGTTTGCCTCACCCGGGTTCTTTCTGTTGGGGTCCCATTGCCCCAGCCCCTTTGGAAAAATTTTGTGGCTGATTTCTTCACCTGGAAGGTGCCTATCTGGTCCACAAGAACCACTTGTACTTCCTTGACCCAGTTTTGTGTGGAAATACAGTAATCATCTTACAAGACCACTGCTACCCTTTGGATTCCTCATGTCGGAATCAGACACCAGGTATGAATCAGATTAGTTCATAATTACTTGAGATATAAATAAACAATTGCTCAGAAGTACAACTTTTTTATACCCAAATGACATAAATTTCTCTCCTGTTTTCATGAAAGGAATTTTGTACACACAGTATCCCAGGTATATTAATAGCATACAAGTAAAAGTCAAAGCATTACAACTTTGAAAAAAAAAAAAAAGATTGTTTTCAGACTTCAAGATAGAAAAATTTCTTACAAGCACAGCCATAAAGGAAGAAAACTAAATCCAGGGACCAGAAGAAATGCTAAAAATTATTATTCAAGAAAACTTTCCTGAAATAAAAAAGATTAGAAGTTACATATTGAGCGAGTTCTCCATACACCTAAAAAGATCAACCCAGAATTATAATATCAAGACACTCTACCACAATTACTGGGTTTTAATTTTTTAAAAATCCTTTGAATATTTAGAGGGGAAAAGAGCACATGATTTATAAGAGATCATAATTAGATAAACTTCAGTTTTTTTCATTAGCAATACATTAGGCTAAAAGAAAATAAGGTAACATAATTAAGATTCTCAAGGGAAAAAAGTATGTGCTAAGCATTTTGTGTCCAGAAAAACTTACTTTATAGCAAAAAGGGCACAATGACTATGAGATCTTCCTGAAGAGCCTGCTAGAAAATGAGCTTCAGGTAACAGGTGAGCAGAATGACAGCCTATAGACTGTGCTGAGCTGCAATAGAGACTTCATAGAAGAACTAAGACTAAATGAAGGCTAAGAGGAAGAGAAAATAGTATATAATCACTAAAAAGATGGGGATGGGGGGACAGCACATGCAAAACCTTTTACAGTGTTTTCAGTACTTCAGTGGTAGCATTAGGATTGTTATTTTGAGACTATTAAGTGTATAATATGAGATAAAAAACAAATGAGTAATTATGGAATATTATAATTCTGTCATAGTCTGTGTCCTTGAGAACCAAGATTCTCAGTTTGGAAGAAAAGAGATACAGATGTAATAGATTAGAGACTAAGTAAAAGTCCTGTAGTCTTACATTCAAACTGGAAGTATTGGATATGAACTCATGAGGTTTCTCTCTCTCACCACTCTCTTCTCTCCCTTTCTATCTCTATGTCTGTTGAAAACACCTAGAAACAATGACCAACACAGTGGTAATGACTGTCCCTATTGCTTGGATTGTGTTCTTGAAATAATTCCTTATTTAAGGAAACCAGGGCTTCTAGGAGAAACTTCTATTTCTAGGCTTAAGGAAGGAAATGTACAAAACGAACAGCTTGACATACCATGGCAAAGTAGCTATCAAACACTACCAGGGTCTCAGAAACCAAATTGACAAGGCACCCACTAGCTAAGGACAGAATAATTTGAATGGCATTCACAAGAATAATTGCAATGGATTGAAACTTGTCAAATATATTTAAATCCATGGTTCATAATGATACTTTTTTAAAAAGAGCTGATTGCCTTTAGAGCATGATAAGTATATTTGTCTGTTTTCAACACTGCTGATAAAGACACACCCAAGATGACAATGTACAAAAGAAAGAGGTTTAACGGGTTCACAATTCCACCTGGGTGGGGAGGCCTCACCATCCTGGTGGAAGGTGAAAGGCACATCTCACATGGCAGACGAGAAGAGAGCTTGTGCAGGGAAACTCCCCTTTATAAAACCATCAGATCTCATAAGACTTATTCACTATTACGGGAATAGCACAGGAAAGACCTCCCCTCATGATTCAGTTACCTCCCACCTGATCCCTCCCACAACATGTGGAATTGTGGGAGCTACAATTCAAGATGAGATTTGGGTGGGGACAGAGCAAAACCATATTAATAGGGAACCAATTCATTATCTTGAAAACTAATAAATAAAGTGAAAGGATGAAGTATTCTGCTTTCCTATATGAACTGTAACACTAGGTAGCCAAATAGTAAATGAGGGAAAATATCTCTGTATAAACATATTCCAATTCATAGATGAAAAAAGAATTAACATATCACTGTGTTGCAGCCTCTAATGAATGAATACATATAGGTATTTCGCATGA
Organism: Pan paniscus; assembly: GCF_029289425.2. Lineage (NCBI taxonomy): Eukaryota > Metazoa > Chordata > Mammalia > Primates > Hominidae > Pan > Pan paniscus. Next base: position 33,094,750 of record NC_073263.2, on the reverse strand, counting down.
ATAGCTGCTAATATCATTAAAAAGAAAGACAGCCAGACATTATATACCTCTTGATGGAAGCACACAACACTACCTATAGTCATGCCAAACGGATGAAACCCAAATCTTAATTCGCTCCTTGTTTTCAGAAAAACAGAAGACAAGAACAAGTTGAAATGTGCAATTGAACATGCAATTTGCAAAACTCAGATTGGGAAAACTCTTGGATTTTTCAACAGATAAACTATAACAAAAATAAATTACAGATGAAAACACAAAAGACATAAAAAAATGTATAAAGGGGCAGGACCACACTTTAATTCCTAAGGATGCACATGAACACATAAAGATGCATCTCAGTGATAAAGAATGAAGAATGCAAGGAAATAATTACTGTAAAAGCCAGAATAATGGTTACTTATGGTGGGGGGAAAAGAGAATTGCAATTGGTATGGGATATTTGGAGGGGTTTGGCTCGGGGAGTTCTTGCAAAGTTTGACTTCTTGATGTGGTGGTGGTTAAAGAGTTGTTCACCTTTATTTATGAAGCCATGAATCTGTTTTGTGTGCTTTTCTGTATTTCTCCTTTATTTCACAATAAAAATAAGGTGTTGAAGAAGCATTCACCAAAAAAAAAAAAAACATGAGTAGAGGCAAGGGAGAATTAAGTTTAAATTTAAAATGTTGGGATACCAGCAATTATTATGCATGTTTTTTAACTCTTTGATATTTATGTAGGCTCCTTATCTTTTCTAATTTTCTCAATTGTAAAACACATCAATAAAAAAAAATTTCACAGGGCTCCCATTACCTACAGCAAAATTTCAAACTCCTTAATATGTGGTTTCTTATCCGGGGTTCCCCATTTACCTTCTACAGATCATTTGCTACCAGTACCCCCTAGGCATCATTGGATGGACTCAGATAAAATCCTCACTATTCTTTGAACATGCTGTATTGTTTTTGTGCTTTCATGCCTTTGGGATTCCCATCCCCTGAAATACTGCTATTCTTCCTGCTAAATTCAGTTTAAAGGTTACCACCTCTCTGAACACTTCCTTTTCCCCTAAGCAGAATTACTTGCTTTTTTTGTCTGTTTTCCCATATCGTTTTGTACATACTTTGGCTTAAATCCTTTTGATAGATCTGTCTATATGACCCTTTCTCCTTAGTTTAGAGGTCTTGAGGAAAATATGTTATATTTATTTTTGTTTCCTCAGTCCTGGGACAACACTTGGCATATGAATGAATGAATGACTGGCTGGCTGGATGAATGAATAAGTGAATGAATGAGACAGGAATTGAGGGCTCCAAAGATATACTTCGTTGTAACACCACTGGGTTCAGGAACAAGATGCAGATTTCTAAATCAACTATGTACAAGTGAAAAATAAAGGCGTGAAACTACTAAAGCTTGTTCCATATGTAATTTTTAAGTAGAACTGGACATCATGATGACTCTTCTGTGTTTTCACATCTCATGCTTTATTCCGTTAGTTTCTATGCATCTTCAACAGATCACATCATGGGATTTGGAAGAGATATTTGGGTTATTCAATCAACAGGGCACTAACTTTCTTCTTAGTCTGTTATGTTTGGTCCCTGGTTCCTTTTTTTTTGCAGTATTCAATCCATCAGAAAGAGCATAGTCATGGCTCTCATAAAGTATATAACACAGATCTCTGGCTTCCTGAAGTTCTGTCAATATCTTGTGTAAAATATGAGCCAAAAAATAAAACAGGAAGTAATAAATAAAACCTTATGAATAAATACTATTAGTATCCCCATTTATTCCAATGAGATGGCAGAGGCATTGGGAGAAGTAATTGGCTGAAGTCACAAGTTACCCTCTTTACATGAAATTTTGGCAAAAATTAGAATGATAATTTTATTACTGGTTTCCTGTACAGTAAGCAGAGGAATCATGATATGAACTTAGGCAGCAGCCCACTTTCATTACCGTAAATATAAGCACTGAAAAGATGATCGTTACTATGATGAAAAAGAGAAATCTCGTGACCAGCACTAGGAAGTATGAGAAACTGGAAGGCCTCTTATTTCTCAGATGTGGAATCAGTGGTGTCTTTCTTGCTAATTTAGCAGGAGAAATAAATTCGTCTGTTATAGGAAGATCTGAGATTAGAAACATTTTTAAAGATAAATTCAATACAAATTATATTAGCTCAGGGCTGGGTGTGGTGACTGATGCCTGTAAACCCAGGACTTTAGGAGGTTGAGACAAGAGATCCCTTGAGGCCAGGCGTTTGAGATCAGCCTGGGTAACATAGCGAGACCTCATCTCTACAAAAATAAAGAAAAAAAAGTTGGCCAGCCATGGTGGCACACCCTACGGTCTCAGCTACATCGGAGACTGCAGCTGGAGGATGGCTTGAGCCCAGGAGTTTGAGGTTGCAGTGAGCTATGATTGTGTCACTGTACTCCAGCCTGGGTGACAGAGGAGACTGCATCTCAAAAAAAAAAAAGTGTATATATATATATATATATATATATATATATACACACACACACACATATGTATCTGTATATTGTGTGTGTGTATATATATATATATATATAATACTAGCTTAGCTGGGGAAAACTTTGATATGTGTTTACACTTCCTCATGTTTTGAATGTTCTCTGGAGGTTCATTACACAAACTACTTTGTTGAGATATAGGACAACTCTACTACCTGAAGAATAAATGTCAAAGACAACTTTCAGTCTATGCTAGGCTCTGATATTCAGCCAATTTCATTTATATTTGGGACCAAAAACTAGTGTTACATTACTTATGGCTTTTGGATATTAATGGTCGGTTAACGGATTCTTAATAGTATTCCAAGTGTTTTAAAATATGGATATTTCTTTATAAATGTGCCTTCCTCTAGAAAATTAAACATGATGATCTTAGTTTTCAAATCATCTGAGTAAGATTCTTCTTTGCAAATCAGGAAATTTAAAAATGGCATGCTATAATTTTAAATATTATATAAAATTAAAATTTGTATAATTATTTCAGAAATGTCCTAGAATTTTTTAAACAAAGGGGTTACCTATCTGTATTTTAATTTTTTTCTTTTATTCTGAACAGAACAGGATGAATAAAGGAATCAACTCTTTATTTCTCCTGGCTTGGACAGTCCACCACCTGATTCTTTGCTATATTTGCATCCATATAAATATCTTAACTCAGAAATTTTTTCCTAAGTTCTCTTTATATGAAATTTGGGCAAAGATTAGGAGGAGAACTTTATTATTGGTTTTCTATAATTCATAATTGATTTCCTTTCATTGCTCAATTGTATATAGTAGAAACTATTCAGTAATGTTTATTACATTAGTAAAGTTGACTGTAGTAGACTATTACCTATTCATAGCAACCTTACAGAATGACTATAAGGATGGCATTTTTAAATTTTTTGTGTGGGGGAAGGGGTCTGGGAAAGGAACAAAGGAAGAGGTATTGTTTGAGTAATATATGAACTACAAAAAGTAAGTAATGGATAAAGACCCATAAAAAAAATGTTTGAAAAATCAGGGATTACATTCCAAGAAGAATGAAGTTTGATGGAAAATTCTTGTTCACTTATTTTGCAATACAAAGATATTAAATTAAACCCTTAAAACTATGTATTTAAAATAATATAGAAGTGGCTAAAATATAAAAGAAAAATTCTAAGGAATAAAACTTAATAAATAATATTTTTCTAGCTGTGTCGCTTTCTTGTCAAAGAACAAAACAGTTCTCTTCTTTTGACCACTGGGGCTCCCCATTTGTAATGGTTCTAAAAACAACACTTCAAACCACTGTCATTATTTAAAATTCACGTCACATGATCCTCAGGACAGCTCAGAGACACAGGAAGTATTGTCTTCCTGTTCTCTATCTTTACATTTTCATTATTCTTTAATCAATTTACCTGTCACGTACTAACATAATAATAGTTAATATTAACTCCTCACTTAGTATGTGCCACACACTTTTTAAAGTGCTTTACCCTTATAAACTCCTTACAGTCCAGAGAGTACAAAGCATTACCACTTCTAGTTTTACAGAGGAGGGAACTTAGGTACAGAGAGAAAAAGTAAGTAGTCTGTAGTCTGTAGCTTGTTAAGTGTCAGAGCCTGGCTTTGAACCCAGAGCTCTAGCTCCACAGCTGGCATTCCTAACTACTCTTTTGCTCTCTTGGTATGGTGGCTACAAAAGTCAACTAAAACTTAGGGTCCTAGGGAAGAAGCACGCAGAGAAAGCCATGGAAATAAGCAATTCGGTCTTCATTTAACAAATATGTATTGAGTGTTCACCCTGTTTCAGTTGCTGTGCTAAGTGCTTAGCTACATATTACAAATATAACTTATTTGTAAGGATTCATAGCTTCCATATTTATTTTATGAAACTAATATCTTCTTGATAGAAAAATTAACACAGGGCATAAATGAATATGGCTGCAAAAATACCAAAGAAAACACCAGCTAACAAAATTCAATAGAATTGAAAGGAATTGCATGTCACAGCCAAGCACAGTTGCTCTCACAAGCATAAGGATGGTTTAATAATTGTGACAATTATTGCCGGCCACAGTGGCTCACGCCTGTAAAAAAAAAAAAAGTACACAGCAGTAACTATCAGAAAATATTAGCTACTATAATCATCACCATGTTCTTGTCATCATAAGCAACATCATAAGCAAGAGAAATATAATTTTTAAGCAGCACATTTAAAAATTCTCATCAGACTTGGCATACTCCTGTGTACTCACATTCTGGCAGATGCCAAATCTGCCAGGCACAAGGAAGTGTTGAATAAATGTCAAAAAGTATTGTTTTACAGGCGAATTAAGATTTGAGGAACTTAGGTCCACTGTTAGGTAGCTAGTATTTGGCAGTGCTAGATTCATGTACAAGTAGGTTTATTCTACATTCCGCCTCCCACCAAAAACAACCTCTGATAATCTATGAGTAAAATTAGTTAAATAAAAGATTTACATCTCCAGCCTTTCCTGCTTCCGCAGATCTGATACTTTCTCCAGACGGAATATGCCAAGACAGAACATTGCAGTAGAGGCTTCTAGATAACTTGGACATAGAGAGATGTGGAAGACTTCCAAGCAATGGGAGGAATTAGTAAAGACAAATTTATTACTTCAATTTGATAAAAATTCATCCAACTTTCTTGAAAAGAACTTTTATTGTATTTAGAAATTTTAGGATTCTCTTTTTACTAATATATTAATATTTTTAAATAATTTTATTTGCATAGTTAACCTTCAGAAATATAATCTTACAAATTGTTCTCCACTATTACGACATATGGTCTGAAATCATAAGGCTTAAAAGACCATTGTGGCTCTATATGAACATCATTTTATTATTTCAATTTTTCAATATTATTTCAATTTTAAAACCACATTTGGAGGCAGGCAGGGTGACTCACTCCTATAATTTCAGTGCTTTGGGAGGCCAAAGCAGGAGGATCACTTGAGGCCAGGAGTTCAAGACCAGCCTGGTCAACGTAGCGAGACCCTGTCTCTACAAAAACTAAAAAAATGTAGCCAGGTATAATGGCAAGTGCCTTTAATACCAGCTACTGGGGAGGCTGAAGCAGGAGGATTGCTTTAGCCTGGAAGTTTAAGGCTTCAGTGAGCTATGATCATGCCACTGCACTCCAGCCTAGGTGACAGAGCGAGACCCTGTCTCTAAGAAAATAATCATGAAATAAAACTAAACTAAAATAAAACACCTTTGGTGATCAAAGAATACAAAATTTTGGTTAGGCAGGAGGAATAAATTCAGGAGATGTACTGCACAACATGGTGACTACAATCAATACTAATATACTGCATACTTGAAAATTGCCGAGAGTAGATTTTAAGTGGTCTCACCGCACACACAAAAATAAGTATTTGAGGTCATGCATATGTTAATTAGCTTGATTTAACCATTTTAAAATGTATACATGTTTTAAAACATCATATCGTACACCATAAATATATACAATTTTAATTTGTCAATTAAAAAATAAATGATTATAATAAATATATAAAATACCTCTGGTTTTGTTTTTAAAGTTTTAGAAAATGCCAATATAGTTCTATAATTTATCTTGAGAGTTTACAATCACTTTTAGTTTATAAACTTACATTATCAAGCCCTTAGGCTTTACTGGGGCTGATCTCACTAACCAAAAATGTCTTTGGAAAAATTATTAATATTTAAGAATATTCTTACATTTTATGTCAATTTTCAAAATGATTGTAGTTTAAAAAAATTTTTATTGATGTAACAGTCTTTAATTAACTTGAACTATTGCCTAAGGATAGTCCTTTATATATGAAAAAACCTCTTAAAAAATTTTTTTTACAGGATTCTATAAACCTGGAGAGTAATCCTAAGAAAAATCATCAGAAGAAAGGAATTTGTAGAACTAAAACTGCAAACATCCAGAATCTTGATGGTGTGCCAAGCCAAATGTCAACTGGAACTCAACCAAAAACTAAAGTAAGTTTTAGTTTTCTTACATATGCCCCTGGTGTGAGTGTCCTGCCCTGTTCATACGGTGTAATTCACCAAAGTAAAAACAGCACTGTGTTCACAAATTATCTATTTTTCTTGTTTGTTTTTTCAAACTTAACATTAGCATGAACTAGTGTTTCATTACAACATGAGAAAATTTGTAATGAGAACATATATAGTTGTTAATATTTATAAAATTAGAAAAAAATGCTCTTGCTGAAGGTAAAACGGTTAGTCCATTGTAACCATGGCAGTGGATTGTACATACTTCAATTCATCTCTTCATTTTTAGTAAAAATTTATGCTGCAAATGCAAATCTCCTTGAACTATGTTTAAAAGTCTCCCTGTCGGGTTAGTCTGTCTCCCACTGTTCGGAGATCCAGAAAAGAGGCATAAGAGTGGGAATCACATCTAGAAAACATCAGCTACTAATATTCAATCCACTTTGTTTCGAAAATTGCCTTTGTTCTACCAAGCTCAAAATAATATACAGAGTTTTGTTGTTGTTGTTGCATTTTGGGGTATATTTTTAATGAGGAAAAAATTGACCAACCTTTTCTATAGACGTTTTACAACTTTTCATTATATTTATAACTTTTTTGAATCTTTTAAATTTTTTTCACTTTTTGAAAATTGAATCTGAAAGTAGGCCTTCATAAGTCCTGACCAGTGTTAGATATAGAAGGATTTTAAGTAATAATTTGCAAGATTGTATACAGTTGCTTATAGTTCTTGATTTTATGATGCCTTGTCTGCTTTACAATGTAAAAAGGCAATAATAATTTTACAAATAAATATGAAAGGCAAACATCATGTGTCCTTCTGATAGTAAACAAGAGAAACTTTAAAAATTACCTAGAAAGGGATAATTTAAGAAATTACTCAGCAAGATATGGGCAGGGTTAAGGTAAATCAACAATTCTAAAGTGTTAGTGGCTCAGCAAGATCTTTGACCTTCACAGAGAAATACAGCCACAACCAAACTTCTGCCTGACAAAGAAGAGGCTCAGGGAATAAACACCCAATTTCTTCCTCCCCCCATCTTCTAACCTCCTCCTGGGACTTCCTGCGGCTGAATCCATGGAGAAGTCAGGAGGAAAGGAGCTCAGTTGATCCATTCTTTAGAAACTGTGCCCCACAGAACAAGGTGGAAAAAAGCAGAGAGTAGTTTCAGATAGTCAAATGGAAAATATTCAGCACACGTGATAATAAAATAACATTGCTAACTGCCATGACTGAACATGGAATATGTTCCACGCACAATGCTAAGCTCTCACACACATTGCCTATTTCATCCTTACAACAGCCCAGCAAGGCATTACTACCTTAATTTTCTAGAGAAAAAACCTGACCTTCACAACATGGCAAAGTTACCAGGGTAGCTATTCATGTTATGCTGAATTTACAAATGAGAAGACCAAGGCCTAGCAAAGGTAGGTGACTTGCCCAAGGGGGCAAAACCAGTACTCAAGTCTGGGTCTCCATGCTGTCTGTCACTACCAATACACAAGAGAGCTTTTGTAATGCCTTTATAAAAAGGTAATGCATATTACCAAGGGAAATAAGGCAATCTGAAAAGGCTACATACTGTATGACTTCAACTGTTAATACATGAAAAAGGCAAAATTAAGAAGGCAGTAAAAAATCCGTGAGTGCTGGAGTTAGGTGGAAGGAAGGATAAATAGGCAGAACATGGAAGATTTTTGGGGGAATGAAACTACTGTGTATGATACTATAATGGTGAATACATGTCATTCTACATTTGTCAAAATGAATATACAATAGAATATACAACACCAACAGTGTACCCTGCTGTACACTATGGGCTTTGTGTAATAATGATGTGTCAGTGGAGGTTCATTATTTGTAAGATGTACCACTCCAGGGTACAGTGGGCCATGTTGATGACGGGGGTGCTGTGCATGTGTGGAGCAGGTGCCATATGGGAAATGTCCGTACCTTTCTCTTAATTTTGCTGTGAACCTAAAACTGCTCTAAAAAGTGAAGTTTATTTTGTAAAAACATTGCTTTCAATTAAAAAAAGAAAAATATAGCACATCTTAATTATATTTACTGTGATCCACATTTTGTTTCTTTTTCGTAAAGAATGCCTGATAAATAGTATTAAACTTCTACACAAGACTTCCTACTTGGAACATTCCTCAGTCCGAGAAGAAAGTATTTATTAGATATTTATTGATTTTCTTAAAAATTAACAATGAAAGTTAAAAAGGAAAAAGCCATTATCTTTAGTTTAATGCTATAATTCATTGTCTATTGCCTCTTAAGGGAATGTAGTTTATTAAAGAGGCATTTGGGACTTGCCTTAGCTGCTTTCCTAATAGCATTTTTTTTCATCCTGTTTCTTTGTTTTTATAGTAAGCTCTTAATTATCCTTGGGTAGATAATTTCTTTCCAAATTAGCTCATTCATGATAGGGACAGAATAACTTTATAAATTATTGTGTAAAAACATCGGAAATATTTAATTTTCCGGTCCATTCACAAAATCATAATCTGTCAATTCTTAGTGGCACAGAGTGGAGAGGAGAAATATATATCCTCAGGTGTTAATACTGACATCCACTTATCCTCTGAACATCTTTTTCTATTATCTGCTTTCACTACCACTATCTATCACAGGCATTCCTTCCAAGATGGTAACATGTAAACAGGCAGCATGCAAGCTGGGGCCCATGTGGCAGAGGAACCCATTTGATGCTGTTCTAGCTGTGAATCTTTAGGAAGATGGACAATAGATTCTGTTTACCTTGCTGTTTTCCTATTCTAGAGAACAATTTCTAAAGAGTCAACTCACTTCTAATTCTTTCAACTATCATGAACTCAGAAGCTCCCACAGAGAAAAATTGCCATTGGCTGAATTTCTGTCAAGATAGAAAACAAATTCTTCAATCTAGTGTACCTTCATTCATCTGACATTATTTTCTTAGTTTCACAGGCTAGCCTGCGTAACCCTATTTCAGCCATAAATTACCTGATGTGTAAAATTCACTGCCCTGTAGAACATGTCTGAGGAACATGTGTTCATTTGTGAATCTAGGCCTGACTGCCAAACAAGTGACTCTCAGTTCCTGACAAATACTGAGGGCATGGGCTCTCCCAGCTCGAGTCATTCCCATGGGGCTAGGACTGTGCGTTGGTTGGAGATGAGACAGGTAGGTGATGGGTCCTGAGTAATGCTTATCTATCCTTTCAAGGCCACCTGTGCTCAGTGAACTTCCTAGACTCTAATTGGGGAAGCTAAGTAAGAATGAAGGAATATCCGGAGGCTTTGTAAGAGTTGAGACCTAGTGTGGGGGATAGAGATTTGACAGATGAGCCTGTACTTTAGCTGGAAAAGCCTGTACTTTAGCTATGGAAATATGGCAGAAGAGAAGCCCCAGGTGGTGGGGGCATGGGGGATCTCCTGCCTCATGCTACTTCTTCCTCGCCATTATTTCCTGCATGACAATCACAGGGATCCCTGCTTGGGATGCACAGTGGGGAAGTTCCAAGGATTTTTGGAAGAACAAAGGGATCAGAAGTGTATGTGAAGCAAATCCTCACGACAGCAGCTGTGGGGAAGGCAGAATGACTTTGACCACCAGGCTGAGGTAGCACTACCCGAGGGGCAAGCTGAATGTACACAGTGGTCCAGCAGATGAAGTTAGACTGGCCGCTGTTGTTTAAAAAGAAAAGTAACGTCTTGGAGTATAAAACACAGTACTTTATACTGTGTTTATGATTAAATTAGGATGAACTATTCTAGGCTATTTAGGTCCTTATGTCTTCTGCAGCTTTGGGAACTATTTGCCAGGACTAATACCTACTAAGCCATGTCTGTGTAAAACAGCATCTGTCTCAGGAACACAGTCCAGTTGTGTGGGTGAAAATATGCAGTCACAACCGCATGTGGCCACTGCATTCTTTAGGCCTTGACTAGATATATCCACCCATGAAATCACCCCAGCTACCAGACAGACATTTTCTCCTCTGAATTATTAAAGAAGTACTTTTAAACATGGCATTTCTGAAAAATTCAAGGCTTTCGTTCTGGTTTGTTTTATAGCCTTTACTGATCACATATTTCCTCTGTCTTGAATGGATAGCAGCATCGACTGTTGCAATAAATTCTCCACTCTGCAGACCTGGGCAGCCCACACCTGTGCCAGAAATTATGCACCAGATGGCAAATGAAAATGACTGGATATCTATGAGAAGAGGATATTTAGAGAAAATACACATTTACAAGTAAAGCAAGGTATACATTCATTTTGCAGTGCTCTTAAAAACACATTTGAACAAGTCGGCCTGCAAATATTTATGGAGTGCCTTCTCTGTGTAGACCTTTAAGAATTGCTATTTTTGTGTTGAGTTGGCTCTATGCAGGACTTGGAAATATTACGAATACCTCATCTCTTACAAAAAGATGGGAGAAATAATGATTTCCTAATGTTTCAAGGTCTCTCCACTGTTGATTTTCTGTGTTATGAAGTTGGAACAGAGATTAAGGGATTAACCATCAACGATGCTTTCTGTGGCTTTTTAAGTTGGTCATTGCTAAAAAAATTTTGTAATGGCACTTGCTAAAGCACTTCAAGATAGGTATAGGAATCACAGTAATGAGATTTTGCAGTGGGGAAGAGATGGGGTTCAACTCTAAATGCAGCATGGGCAAGTTGGAATTTATAGCCAAGGAGGAGGGTGGAGGCCAGTGGATAAAAAAAATTCCCAGCTGGGCACAGTGGCTCACACCTGTAATCTCAGCACTTTGGGAGGCCGAGGTGGGTGGATCACTTGAGGTCAGGAGTTCAAGACCAGCCTGACCAACATGGTGATGGGGTTCCATCTTAAAAAAAATGAAAAGGAAAGAAAAAAGAAGGAAGGAAGGAAGGAGAGAGAGAGAGAAAGAAAGAAAGAAAGAAAGAAAGAAAGAAAGAAAGAAAGAAAGAAAGAAAGAAAGAGAAAGAAGAAAGAAAGAAAGAAAGAAAGAAAGAAAGAAAGAAAGAAAGAAAGAAAGAAAGAAAGAAAGGGAGAAAGAAAGAAAGAAATTACCAAGAGGAAATATCATCAACAGGAGTGGGAGTCTGCCTAAACCCACCTGAGAGGATTCTTGCTGAAGACAGGCCAGGGTAATCAGACATCATCACCTGGGGGCTGGTGATGCATAATGAACCTGATCAGATATTGAGGGGCATCAGGTATGCAGGCTTGTTAAGCTGACTTAGCAGGGTTCTTGCTAAAGTGCTCAGATGGGCCTAGGAGGTTTAGATGTTTGGTCAAGCAGAGAATCTTTGTCATCATGTGCCTTGACCTTATATGACTCATGGAAGACAGGACCCATTGGAATAGCCTAGCTCATGGGCAGGAGGCTCTGACCAGGTGGTAGAAATAGATTTGGTTCATACACAAATAGCAGGGTCCTACAGACTTTAAATATCCAGAAAAGTCTCCATCAAGGTATGCAAAGTGCAGAAGTGACTGTGAATTCTGGCCATAAATATCAGCGTCTTGAAGTTCAGGTTCTTTAGTGATTACACAGCTGTTCCTGGAGAGTGAGTGTGACAGGTGAGTTAGCAAACTGTGCCACTTGCCTCTACTCAGCACTATCATCCTCCCCACCCTCCCCAAACAGCTGTCACCTCTTGGGAAATTTCCTTCTCTACAATTAAGACCGCAGGACCATAAATTGGTGCCCCACCTCCCCTCCCACATTTGCATAACAAAAATGAGGTCTCCTGAATCTTTTTAGTTTTCAAATCATTTTGCTGGAGAAAACTTGAGAGGCAGTTTGGCATAGCTTTTTGAGCTGCACGAATGTTATCTTGGTGGATTTCAGGAGTAGCCACAGGTAGGCGGCTTTCTAACCCTTCATATTGAAATTAGATTGCTGTCCTTACTGTTGAGGAATACAAGCAGTGAGTCCAAAGTAGAAGGGCAATTCGATGGATAAATTTATACTTTAACACTCTCAGAAGTATCTTCATTTTTAACAGATCCTGTCTTGCCCAAGTAAATCTGGGATGGGGAGTAATTTTGGCAGTGTAACAGTAAAATGAAAGCAAACCAAGTAATGCACAAGAAACTGTTTCAGAAATGGGCACAACACAGGCTGACTAGCCCTGTCTAGAAGTCTGTGCTCCTGGAAGTTGTTTCTGCTTTTTCAGAGCCTTTTCCTGCCCCCAACTTCTAGTCTCACTGATTCCCTAAAAGCTTCAAGATTGTTGTTGTTGTTGTTTGTTTTTGCCGTTGTTTTTAAATAATGAGTCCCAGAAGCAGATGTAGAGGAGGAGAAAGAGTGTGGCAGGGAGCAGCCAGTAGGTAGACAGGACACAGAGACAGGGCAGGCGGTTCTCAGTACAGTCTGGTTATTGTGAGGCAGGTTTGTATACATCATGGATTGACAATGGTTTGTTATAAACATGTCTCTGTATGGATTTATTTGTCTTAAAAATATCAGAAGTGTAAAAAGAATGGCAAATCACAATTGCAAGAGTATGTCCAGCTGTTGATGGCAAACGTTTGGAAAATATCCAGCCCCATTGCTCCCTTGAGCTGGATTGATACTGCCTATGAACTTCCTTCAAGACAAACACAATCAGTTTGGCCATCCCTTTTAATTAACTCCACATTATCAGAGGAACCTTTATGCACTCCCTTGAATATCAGGACTAAATTTGTTTCACTCCATGTAGAACTGTCTTACTGGATGTAATTTTCCAGAAAGTCAATTCTGCCTTCAGGGCCAGTAGGAACATCTGTGAATATTCTGCCCCTGTTCTGCCAACTTTGGTTTAAGTCTTCAGACATCATTTTAGGTATAAGGAAAACCATTTCTTAAAATTTCTAATGGAATAACTTCAGGACCAGCATACTTGCTATATGAGTAGCATCAAATTCTTACATCTATCCTCCAACAAATGAGGGCCAAGGAACTCTTCTTTGGTTGAGGTAGAGGTAGGCAAAACGAATTGGGTTTTAGCTGTTCAGCGGTGATGTTAATGCCCATGGGACAAAAAAAGAGGGCAGGATGAGCTTGAATAGGGTGGGGGGAACATTCTGATAAAGACCTATGATGCAAAGTTGAAAGCTCAGCATTGCCCATCAAACTGAGCCCCATAGGTAATCTAAAATATTTTAGCAGCCACTTCAAAAAAAGTAAAAGGAACAGGTATAATTAATTTTAATAGTATATTTTATTGAAACCAATATATCCTAAATCTTATCATTTTTGACATGTGATCAACACACAAAAATTACTGACATATTACTTTTTTTTCTTCTCCCTACTTTTTTTTTTTTCTGAGACAAGGTCTTGCTCTGTTGCCCATGCTGGAGTACAGTATTGCAATCATAGCTCACTACAACCTCGAACTGCTGGGCTCAAGTGATCCTTGCTCCTCATCCTTCCAAAGTGCTGGGATTACAGGCATGAGGCACCATGCCTGGCCTGATATGTAACTTTCTTTGAGGGGTTCTAAGTCCTCAAAATCTGGTTTGTATTTTACACTTATGGCACATCTCAATTTGGACTAGCCACATCCCAAGAGCTCAGGAGGCATTTGTGGGCCACCGACAGAGAAGCTCTAGGTGGTAACCCAATAGGAAGGACTTTATGATGACCAAAGCCATTTGTTATTGTTTAACCAATAAAAAGATAATCTTATAGAATCTAAGTCAGAGAGCATTAAAAAGAATAATGAGAAAAAATTAAGCAAATTAACTTTGGATATGGATTCCCAAGAAATAGCCTGGCAAAGGAAGATTTATTTGACCAGTAGAGTTTACTGAATAGGCTTCAGATGCATGTAAGGGGATATGTTTTTTTACTTTGAATTAAAATATGATGATGGAATTCATTCAAGAATGTTCTCGGTGTTCTTAAGGTAAGTAAGAAAAGCTGAAACTGATATGCTTAATTATTGCCCTGGGTTTCAGTAATACTCCAACTATATATGAAATTTCAACTATATATGAAATTATATATAATTCATTATATTATGAATTATAATGAATTATAGATACTGAATATATATTATGACATAAATATATATACATTCATATATATGAATTATATATACATTATATATTATATATAAATTATATATAACACTTCTGAGAGTGTTATATATACAAAGTTAACATATATGTGTGTGTATGTGTGTGTGTATATATATGTGGATATATATATAAAAACTGCTTTGCTAAGAGTGAAAGTCATATGCATACCTGGGTTACTGTCATTGGCTAACGAAAGGCTATATATACTGTGGAGATAAGCTATCAGATAAAATCCATCATCACAGAGCATCGCTAATTGTCAGAAACTTGCTCCCCAGGTGGGCAACAGAGAATTAGTGGAGATGAAGAAGGGCTGTCTTTCTGTCGAAAGCATCTTAGATTTGTTTTGTCAAAACATTTACTACCCATCTCTACAGCCTTCAGCCCATTACTCTCATTATGTATTTAGTGTGAGGACATGTACTGCTCAATAATTAGTTTTATCCCTCACCGTGGACTTTCAGTGGCTTCATAAAAGTGATAAATGGTTCTTCTTGGACACGCAAAATAAAGATTGGCAGGCAATTTAAAGTTAAGATTTCCCAGTAGAACCATCACTACCAACAAGCTGATACACTGACTCTTCTATATTCTGAGAAATGTTAAAATAAGGCCAAGATTGTTATGGTCCCCACTTTCTAGTGCCCCAGAGGCTTTCCTGTCCTTCATTTCTCCTGTGCCAGCTATCTCTGCACTTTCCCTGTTTCATCTCCTTGGAGAACACGGACAAACGTGGATGCTCCTAAAATCCTTCATTTCAAGAGGCTCTAGGTTTTGCTGAGACAATTGTTTATGTGAGAAAAATTACTTTCTTGGGAAATGGCTTAGGAAGACACAAAAACATTTTTACACCAGCAGACAGCTGAATTATTTGGCAGCATATCTTGTAAATCAGTGCTCTCAGAACCTTTTCTAAATAGACTGCTCCGCAATACTCCATGTAATTATAATAATAACTCTTCATTAGAGTAAAGGGTTTTCTCACACATCGGAGCTTTACCACAACCTTGTGAGGACATTTGAAAGATTCCACTTTTTTGATACAGGAACTGAAGCCAGAACATTTGAATAATTTGGCCAAGGTCACACAGCTGATATTTAACACATCCAGCCTCTAGTACTCTGGCCTTTACTCTACATCACCTCCTCTTCTACATCTTTGTAAGTGGTGTTTTCCAGGCCACATAACCTGGAAGCGGTAATTGTAAAACCACACACTTTCCGAGGCTCCCCTCCCATTTATTCAAACTCCATCTACAATTTCTGCCCACCAGTTCTAGAAGCCTTGGGCTCTTTTTCTCCCTAGGAATCTTGGTGGGAGTGGGGTGCCGGGGGAGAGGTCCACATATGTCTAAAACTTGGATTGGTAGACTGCATCATGGCAGGCTCCTTTTTTGTTTGTTATGACTGTTTGGAATCCATGGTATCATCTGTCACTGTCCATATTGTGGTGTAGCTGAAGCCCTCCAAAGATCCTGATGCTGCCCCTGTGTTTTGCTCTGTCACTTGCCTGGTCCAGCCAGAGGCTGTTCTAGCGTGCAGCTGCAAAGGTAACAGCAGAGTAGGAACGTGCCCTTGGTCCCGCCCTACCCTCCAGCCTCCATTGTGGCACCTACTGTTAAACACTGCCCTCAACAGAGTCTTTAAGGAAACTGCTCTTTCCACTTTTACTCACTTTTGACCGCCACCCTCTCTCCCAGACCAGCTCACAGAGGCTGAGCCAGATGCAACTGGTAACTAGATAACTAGGTAACAAGCCCAACAATTTCTCCAGCAGCACCCCATGGCCGTCCTTCCTTTCGATGAGTTATTTCCCTGAGTGTCTTTAGATCCTTCAAGCAAACAGACCCTGCTGGGCCTACCCTGCTCCTCCTTCCCACAAGCCAGACACATTATCTCATTTAGATCATTAAGCTAAGACCTCTACAATTCCTCCCAAACACTGTGTCCATCTTCTCCATTACACTTTGTGAACATCTACTGAACCATAGCCAGATTTTTCTGCCTGAGCGTCAAGGTATTTTCCCAACTGTTTATTTAATCTTATTATCTTCCATGCCCCTCCATCTACTGATGTCAGAGAGAATCATGTGTGTAATGGGTATTTTCCATAAATATCAATGGGTTAACTTAGTTAATTACAAGCTACAGGTGACAGATTAGAGGCTGACTTTCTCAGGCACATTTCTAGATATATTTTATTAGAGGTTAAAATATTTTTCTCTCAATCTACAAAGCTGTTATTTATTATCAGTGTCTTTTTCATCTTGAAAATTATCTTCCTTGTTACGTTACGTGAATAAAGTTGTTAGCGGTGGATTAGTGGGGCCTTCATTAATGGGGGAAACATATTAACAGCATAGCACTGTGTTGCTATTAAACAAACCAGAATGCAAGTTGAACAAAAATCTGCTCAGAAGCTCATAATCTAAGAAAGGTTATAGTAATTTAGATCTATAAAAGCATACACAGAGACTCATAAATACATAATGGCATAGCATGAAAAAAAATCTCAACTTTGTGAGCATGAGTGCAAGTATAATAGTTTTATGTGCTACGGAATTTAAAAATTAGTCATGAGAATTGCATCTTCAGAGAGGATATGGCCAGGTTAAAAACAAGTCAGCACTCACTTCCTTTTTGGGAAAACTTCAAGAGGGAAATAAGATTTCCAACACCTTTATACTATGAGGAGGAAGAAGTTGAGGTTCATGGAAGTCAATGAATCACGTATGTCTCTCCTCCCAGATTTGAAATCAATTGAGAAATATGTATAGCTATCAGGAAGAGAGAAAATAAACCCTTTATTGCTGATAAAGCTAAATTGGAGACCATGCCTCAGACCCCAAGTGTCTTCTTATTTTCTTCTACTCTTATCCCAAATAGAACTCAGTGATCCCAGGTGAGTCAGCCTGTGTGGAAGAGAGAGGGGCTGAGCAAGGATCATCAAACAGTTCTCAAAGGAGAAAGACAAGGAGAATAAACCTCATATGCCTGGTGACCCTTTACCCTATCTCACTCATCAGATAAGTCAACAGTCAGCACATTTTCTGTAAAGGGCCAGATAGTAAATATTTTAGGCTTTGAGGCCATGTGGTTTTGGTTCCAACCACTCAACTCTGCTGTTGTTGCATGAGAGCAGCTGTAGACAATATATAAACAAGTGAATGTGACTGTTGTTATTATTTTACTAGGGTTGCCATAACAAAGTACCACGCATTGGGTGGCTTAACCAGTAGAAATTTATTGTCTTACAGTTCTGGAACTAGAAGCCTGAGATCAAGATATGCACAGGGTTGGTTTCTTCTGAGGACTGGGAGGGAGAATCTGTTCCAGGACTCTCTGGTATCTTCTAGTGGTTTGCTGGCAATCTGAGCTTTCAAGAACCTGGGATGAAGCTATGGTTTGGGTGAAAAAACGGCCGAGTGCAGTGGCTCATGCCTGTAATCCCAGTACTTTGAGAGTCCGAGGCAGGTGGATCACCTGAGGTCAGGAGTTCAAAACCAGCCTGCCCAACATGGCGAAACCCCATCTCTACTAAAAATTCAAAAAATTAGCCAGGCGTGATGGCGGGCACCTATAAACCCAACTACTCGGGAGGCTGAGGCAGGAGAATCACTTGAACTCTAGAGGTGGAGGTTGCAGTGAGCCGCAATCACGCCACTGCACTCCAGCCTGAGCGACAAGAGCAAAATTTCGCCTCAAAAAAAAGAAAAAAAAAAGAGTGAAAAAGCATAGTAAATTTAAAAAGCACCTGTCTTTGCTCTAAGGACTCTAACACTTCTCTAAGACTCTTAATTTTGAAAGCTTTTAGTTATGCATTTTAACAGTATTTATTACTCCTCATCTTGTAAGAAAAGCAAGACTGATTTGCATTGTAAAATTTTGCTCACATATAATAGGATTTTTAGTGCATGTAGATATCACTTTAATCAGCAGTCCTCTTTTGGCACTTAATTTCCTAAGATTGATCTTAGTCTTTAGTTTCCAGTGGCTTGCTGTGTAACCTTTATTTACAAGATTTTGTGAGTCAACTGTTAATTGGGAAGAGTGGTCTTAAGGGACATGCCACCTGCCACACTTTCTTCTGGAATACATTCTCCAAAATCTGCTCAAATACCAAGCCACATTACTAAAAACAGCCTGTGTCTCCTTCCTTATTTCAAAGTCTCCATCCAAATTGTCTTCATGGATTTACAATTAAACAAGTGCCTCTGAGCTTTAATTAATGGCCAATCTTTTTTTCTGTAAGAGCTGTGAAAAGAGCATTTCTGCATCTTTTATGAAGCTTCTGTTAAAGACTCAATTTTATTACATGGGGCTAGTGTATAAAGAGCTAGGTAATTAGTTATTTTTAAACTTTAGTGATAGAAGCAAGTAATCTCTCCTAATGAAGTATTTCCTTCAATTAAGATAACCATGGTACGGAACTTTTTGATATCCATTTTGCTTTGCCTTTTCAGAAGCTCAGAGACCAGTTTTGTACTTGACTCTAGTGGGGAGACTCAGCCTAGGATTTGCAATACAACTTCCTCTTCCTTCATTTTATTATTTGGATCTTTTAGTTTTTAATTTGCTTTAGTGGTTTCATTACATAGTACCTTTTATTGCAAAGAGACACAAAAAATTTTTAAACGTAAGTAGGATACAAATAATAAATAGTAAATGGTTGGCTCTCATCATCACTTTGTCCAGGGGAATCACCCTCTAATACAGATCTTTGTGACCTTAGCTACCTTTTAATGCCATCTCAGTTTACAGTGATTTTTTGTTTTCCCTACAGATTTTTAAATCAACAATTCCTGTACTGAAATGTTATGTTTGTTAAACAAATAAATATATCTTGGACTGCAGAAATACAGCAACTTTTTTTTTTTTGAGATGGAGTCTTGCTGTGTTGTCCAGGCTGGAGTACAGTGGTGTGATCTTGGCTCACTGCAACTTCCACCCCCCAGGTTCAAGCAATTCTCCTGCCTCAGCCTCCCGAGTAGCCGGGATTACAGGCACACTCCACCATACCTGGCTAATTTTTTGTATTTTGAGTAGAGAAGGAGTTTTGCCATGTTGGCCAGGCTAGCCTCCAACTCTTGGCTAGTCAAGTCATCCACCCACCTCAGCCTCCCAAAGTGCTGGGATTATAGGCATGAGCCACTGCATCTGGCCAACATCAGCTTTTAAACAGAAAAAAAAAATTTTAGGTGTCAGCTCAATTATTTCTCTTTGAAAGAATTTAAATGAAATAGAAATTATTTTAATTAGCTGTTAGGATTATTTGGCTTGTGAACTCAATTTCAATTATTTGGCTTGTGAACTCAGTACACAAAAATGTATTTATTGACTCAAATAATTTGGAAAACCAGGGCTTATCAGTCCAGCTTTAGATATGACTTGATTTAGAAGTTCAAAATAATTTTCTCTGCTTACTAAACTTGATGTTGGCTGCATTATTGGGCAGGCTCTCCCCACAATGTGGCAAAAATGACCAGCAGCAGTTCCTAGTTTATGTTGTACTGGCAGCTGGAATTTCTAGTAAAAATAAAAATAAAAAGTCAATTTTTCAATAGCTCCAACAGAAGACCCAGGGAGAGCTTTTATTGTCCTGGCTTTGGTCATGTGATCATCCCTGGATGTAATCACCATGAATGAAGAAATCCAGTACTTTATTGGCCAGGTTTCCATGATAGCAGCCCTAGAGCCAGGAGTTCTAGGCCCCACCTAAAGAACTTGGACTCAGAATGGGAAAAAGCTCCTAAAGAGCTGAACAAAGCACAGGTTAACTATGTCTCTCATTATGTTTCCATCCCTTGGCTGCCCAGTATCCATATGAGCCTTCTTTCCATTTATAAAATTCTCAAAGTGGCCCTTGCAAATATACCTCTACCAGAAAAATTTCCCTACCTTCACTCTAAAGGGAGACTATGCTTAGGCTCATCCAGTTACTGCTTTCAACTTCAATTCCAGAATCTCTAAGTTATGACATTTTTTTGGTTGGGTCTAAATGTAGCTCATCGTGGCTT
The DNA here is from genome assembly GCF_029289425.2 of Pan paniscus. Lineage (NCBI taxonomy): Eukaryota > Metazoa > Chordata > Mammalia > Primates > Hominidae > Pan > Pan paniscus. The sequence continues at coordinate 33,074,178 of NC_073263.2, read as the reverse complement.
GGCAACCTCTGGCTAAAAGATAAATTTAGCACTGCCACTTCACAGTGGTAGAGAGAAAATGCCATCACTGCAATAAAACTTCCATTTGGAAAAGGAGAGAAGGGCAACCACTGAAGATTGATCTCAAGTCCATCACAATGATCTCATGCTGCTGGGCAAAGAGAGCAAGGACTCTCTGACCTGGCAGTGGAGGGAGTTCTTTGTTCAGGAATCTGGCTGGCCCTTCACTGCTTTCTGGGAGGAACTCCCTTTCCTATTGTCCTGCACAGCTATGCGTCAGATGGACACCAGGAAGTTCCTGTTCTAACAGCTAGAACATTTTAGTTCCTCCTTCCTGTGGGTGTGGGTTTGGGCGCTGAAAATTCTCCCTATGAGTTAGGCATTCTCTGGGCTGTTTGCTGAGCCTTGGCATTTCACTGGCAATGCCACAGCCTCTCCTGACAGATCTGTTGGCTGTTGCTCTGTTAATTTCTTGGATACTCCCTACAGTGGTAACAAATCCAGAGCTTTTGTGGAGTCATGGCCCATCGGCCTGGTTCCAAACCTCACTGATTCTCCCTCTTAGCAATCAGCCTTTATGCTCTACACCTCTCCCTAGCCATTTGGGTCTCACACTTGGAGGCAATGGGCTGAAATCACACAGATCCTCACCCCTCAGTGGTGGAATTCCTAGGGATGGCTTTTGGAGTAGAATTGTACCTGCTCTCTTTGAATGTACAGCAGCAAGTGTTTGGAACCCAGATCCCTGGTTGACCAGGATCCCAATCTCTTTTCCCGTTATGTTTCCTGCTTGTACTAAATTTAGCATGGGGCAGAGATTTACACATCCTAAAGGCCAATGGTTATCTGCTGTTGGCCATTTTGGAGTGCCTGGAGGAGGCAGAAAGGATGACTCTTAGCAAGGACCAAATCCCTTTTCCTCTTTCCTTCTGCAACTGCCAGATGAGGCTGAAGGTCGTTCCTTTCCTATATGGTCTTACTGAAGGCTAAAAGAAGTAGCCAACAACCTCCAAAATTCTGGCATCTTTTTCCTGATTCCATAAAACTTGATATTTACAGTCAAGTCATGCATTGCATAATGATGTTTTAGTCAACAACAGAGTGCATCTATGGTGGTGATCCCATAAGATTATAATAACATATTTTTACAGTACCTTTTCTATGATTAGATATGTTTACATACACAAATACTTAACCATTGTGTTACAGGTGCCTACAGTATTCAGTAAAATAGCATGCTGTACAGGTTAGTAGCCTAGGAGCAATAGGCTATATCATATAGCTTAGGTGTGTGGTAGGCTATACCATCTAGGTTTGTATAAGTAAACTCTAGAATGTCCCCACAATGACAAAATTGCCTAATGATGCATTACTCAGAATTTGTTCCTGCTGTTAAGCAACACATGACTGTATATGATTTGAGTTCTGATACACATTAAGCATCTTTCATCTGGCGGCTTTGCTGTCAACAGCATTTGCCTTTTTCCCTGGAAGGGGGAATCCTCCCTCTCACCTCAGCTTATCCAGTGTCACATTTTAAGAACTGTCATTTACAACACTCCACTTCCAGCTATCAAATACTGTATTGGTTAGGGTTCACTTCAGTGCAAATAATATAAATTCAGCTTATAAAAGTTTAAATAGAAGGAATTTCTTGGCTTCCCTGACTAGAAAGGCCAAAGATGCAATTGTCTTCAAGCATGTTGGTTACAGAGTTCAGTATTATCAGTATACATTTTTTTCCACTTGTCCCTACTATCTATGTTGGCTACTCTGTAATTGTTTTTCCACTTGTTAGCAAAGACAGCCACCAGCAGCTTCAGGCTGCATCCGCAGAGTTAGCAACACAACCAAAATTGTAAATACAAATATTCCTTTGTTGGCCTGTCTGGGCCACCTGACCAGTTTTTTAGGAATGTAGTACTATACTTAGCAAGTTCTGCAACACATGCCAGCTTCCCCTGGATCCAGAGAGTAGGATCAGCCACTTGCAGTGAGAATGGCAGAGGAGTGTTTTTCCTGAAGAAGATGCTAAATCAAAAAGCCTGTATTCCCTACCTTAGGCAAGTGACTTGAAAGTTGGGAGGCAGATACCTAAACACACTTTAGTCTTAGTTACATATTATCATGTACAATTGACCCTTGCACAACACGGGCTTGAACTGCACAGGTCCACTTACGTGTGGATTTTCCTCCACCTCTGCCACCCCTGAGACGGCAAGACCAACCCTCCTTTTCCTCCTCCTCCTCAGCTTACTCAACAAGAAGATGATGAGGATGAAGATTTTGTGATGATCTGCTTCCACTTAATCAATAATAAATATATTTTCTCTTCCATATGATTTTCTTAAAAAAAATTTCCCTAGCTTACTTTGTTGTGAGAATACAGTATATAATACATACAACATATAAAATATGTGCTTGTCAGCTATTTATGTTATTAGTAAGGAATGCAGTCAACAGTAGGCTGTGTTAACAGTTAAGTTTTCTTGGGGACTCACAAGTTATGCTTGGATTTTTGACAGTGTTGGGGGTCAGCACCCCTAACATCTGCCTTGTTCAAGGGTCATTTGTAATCATTGAACACACATTCTTTCTGTAGCACAGTGACTCTCATACACTTTGGCCTCAAGAGCCCTTTTAACCCTTAAAATGTATTAAGGACCCCAAAGAGCTACTGATTTTGTGAGTCCTTAATATAATGTTTACTTTATTAAACATTGAATCAGAAATTTTAGAATGTTTCATAATTTTATTTAAAATAACAATAATAACCCCAAAAAGTTAATGTAATTAGAATATTTTAGTGAAACATTACTATATTTTCAAAACCAAAAAATTATTGAGAAGAGTTTTACATGTAAAAAAAACCTGGTTGCTTCATTACTATTTTTTACACTTTTGCGAATTTCTGTAATATCTGACTTAATAGCAACTGAATTTTTATATCTGCTTCTGCTTTAGTTCATAACTATGTTGTTTGTTTTGGGTGAAAGAGAATCTGGCATTATAGTTATGTAGTTGGAAAAAGGAGAAGTATTTTATTTTATTTATGAGACAGTCTCATTCTGTTGCCCAGGCTGGAGTACAGTGACAGGATCATGGCCTTCTGCAGCCTTGACCTCCCAAGCTCAAGCGATCCTCTCACCTGAGCCTCCTAAGTAGCTGAGACTACAGGCACATACCACCACACCTGGCTAATTTGTAGAGACAGGGTTTCACTATGTTGCACAGGCAGGTCTCAAACTCCTGGGTTCAAGGGATCCTCCCACCTTGGCCTCTCAAACTGCTAGAATTACAGGTGAGAGCCACCACACCTGGGCAAGAAGTATTTTAATTGCCTTTTTAGATAATTGTATGTATTCTTTTATACTATACCAAAACTCAACAAGTGGTAATTTCTGCGTATGTAGAATCTGAACCCACACAAATGAGCTTTTCATATCTTTTTACATTAAAATCCATTGGTCAAATTTGCCCTTCGAATGTATCTTTTACCTATGAATGATATTGTATCAGCATGCCTTGGTTGTTTGGAAAATATTGATACACTGAGTTATGCAGATCTTCCACTTGTGAGACACTTCCTTATATGACATCAAAAATATCACATCCATTTGGATCAACACCATTTTCAGAAAAGTCTCTAAGTCTTTGGAAGCTGTCAAGCTCACAGTGGTGAATACAAATTTTCTAAGCTTCTAATTTTCTCTTGAAGGCTGGAGTTATGTTGTTGACAAGAAAAATTGTCAGTGATAGGCTTACTTTATTAATTTTTGAGAAAATGTCTGCCAAACACCCACATCTGAATAAGTATAGTTTGTTAGTTGTTCATTCAAGGAAAAATGGTCCTTCACAAAAAAAGTACCTGATTCAGCTTGCAACTCAATCACACATGCTTTTCCTCAAGTATTTTCCTTGCAAAATGCAAGGAAAGTGCTTTAATGCTTCTTTCCTATGTTGTCACACAAATATTAAAAATATGTACTCAGGCATTGAGATTTAAGAAAACAAATTTTTACTGCTTCATCAATAACCTTTTTAAGTGAAACTTGCACTGTATTTTTCCCCGACAAGTGCATGTCACTGAAGAGTACAGTGACTATGGGTACAGTTGGGGGACACTGCTTTGACTTGTGCTATGACACCAACGGTTTTACCCAGCCTTGTTTTTGTACCATTAGTAAATATTTCAACATGGTGAAAAAGGCAAATGACATCTCAGTAGTATAAAGAAAATAATTTTGACCTTGCAAACCCCCAGAAAGGATCTCAGAGATGCCCAGGACTCTGCAGACCACACTTTGACAACTATAGCTATATCATGTAAGAACTGAAATAAATATATTTGGGGAGGACCCACCATAAAAGGACCCATGAGCATGAGGTGCTATTTTGGCTTGGCCACTGTTTTTTATCTGTCATTTTTGTCACTGTAACAATGTATGTCAAACTAGACTTCGAAATACTTTGTTCTAAATTTTCATGAAAGTTGGGGATAAAAAATTTAACAAAAGATGTAGTTAAATCAGAAGACATTGCTCTTCGGCAGATTTGTTTGCCAGACAAATTTGAAAATTGTCTTTTCTTTCAAAAGACGTTTTGTTGTTTAAGAATTATTTAAAAGGATAATATTAATGTTTTGGTATTATATTTTATATCTGTGCAAAACCATATATAATTTTTCTGGCTTATAATATTTAATGTCCTACTATATATAAAGATTCATTTTTGTGAAAAGACTTTTTAAAAAACATGAGTTAATTCTATATGAATTTTTAATTACTTATTGTATTATATACTGAATTATTTTTTAGTACTAGAGAAACCTGAGGATGGATTCCAGCCATACCAATTACCAACTAATGAATCTTCAATTTTTACCTCCCTTATCCTCAGTTTCCTTATTTGTAGAACATTTGGGACATTTTTCTAAGAATGGTGTAATGGTATAATAAATGTGAAACTTAGTGCTTTGCTGACCACATTGAGGACACTCAATAAATATTTATTTTCTTTCTGCCATCAACTTACTATTCCCAGTCTCTGCTTACAAGAGCAACAAGCACGGGGTTGTAAACTCACGGAGTTAGGACAGGGAGTGTTGGGCTCCTTTATTCAGTTCTCACTGAACACCCAAGCTGCTATGAGTTGTACTTGGGAAGCAGGCTTTCTTTCAGGCAGAATAATATGCAGGCTGTAGCTGAAGGACTTCTCTGCAGAAGTAAGACCTTTCTAGCAATGTCTCAAATAGAGCAACTATTGCTGCCATCTTCGTGGTGTAATTTATTTTTTATAAGAAGATATGAGGCAGTGCACAGTGGCTCAGGCGTATAATCCCTGCACATTGGCAGGCCAAGGCAGGTGGTATTCTTTTTATTTTTTATTTATTTTTTGTTATACTTTAAGTTCTAGGGTACATGTGCACAACGTGCCAGGTTTGTTACATATGTATACATGTGCCATGTTGGTGTGCTGCACCCATCAACTCGTCATTTACGTTAGGTATATCTCCTAATGTTATCCCTCCCCCCTCCCCCCACCCCATGACAGGCCCCAGTGTGTGATGTTCCCCACCCTGTGTCCAAGTATTCTCATTGTTCAATTCTCACCTATGAGTGAGAACATGCGGTCTTTGATTTTCTGGCCTTGCGATAGTTTGCTCAGAATGATGGTTTCCAGTTTCATCCGTGTCCCTACAAAGGACATGAACTCATCCTTTTTAATGGGTGCATAGTTTTCCATGGTGTATATGTGCCATATTTTCTTAATCCAGTCAATCATTGATGAACATTTGGGTTGGTTCCAAGTCTTTGCTATTGTGACTAGTGCCGCAATAAACATATGTGTGCATGTGTCTTTATAGCAGCATGATTTATAATCCTTTGGGTATATACCTGGTAATGAGATGGCTGGGTCAAATGTTATTTCTAGTTCTAGATCCTTGAGGAATCACCACACTGTCTTCCATAATGGTTGAACTAGTTTACAGTCCCACCAACAGTGTAAAAGTGTTCCTATTTCTCCATATCCTCTCCAGCACCCATTGTTTCCAGACTTTTTAATGATCGCCATTCTAACTGGTATGAGATGGTATCTCATTGTGGTTTTGATTTGCATTTCTGTGATGACCAGTGATGATGAGCATTTTTTCATGTGTCTGTTGGCTGCATAAATGTCTTCTTTTGAGAAGAGTCTGTTCATATACTTTGCCCACTTTTTGATGGGATTGTTTGATTTTTTTCTTGTAAATTTGTTTAAGTTCTTTGTAGATTCTGGATATTAGCCCTTTGTCAGATGGGTAGATTGTGAAAATTTTCTCCCATTCTGTAGGTTACCTGTTCACTCTGATGGAAGTAAAGCACTCCTCAGCAAATATAAAAGAACAGAAATTATAACAAACCGTCTCTCAGACCACAGGGCAATCAAATTAAAACTCAGGATTAAGAAACTCACTTAAAACCGCTCAACTACATGGAAACTGAACAACCTGCTCCTGAATGACTACTGGGTACATAACGAAATGAAGGCAGAAATAAAGATGTTCTTTGAAACCAATGAGAACAAAGACATAACATACCAGAATCTCTGGTACACATTTAAAGCAGTGTGTAGAGGGCAATTTATAGCACTAAATGCCCACAAGAGAAAGCAGGAAAGATCTAAAATTGACACCCTAACATCACAATTAAAAGAACTAGAGAAGCAAGAGTAAACACATTCAAAAGCTAGCAGAAGGCAAGAAATAACTAAGATCAGAACAGAAATGAAGGAGACAGAGACACAAAAAATCCTTCAAAAAATCAATGAATCCAGGAGCTGTTTTTTTGAAAAGATCAACAAAATTGATAGACTGCTAGCAAGACTAATAAAGAAGAAAAGAGAGAAGAATCAAATAGATGCAATAAAAAATGATAAAGGGGATATCACCACTGATCCCACAGAAATACAAACTACCATCAGAGAATACTATAAACACCTCTACATAAATAAACTAGAAAATCTAGAAGAAATGGATAAATTCCTGGACACATACACCTTCCTAAGCCTAAACCAGGAAGAAGTTAAATCCCTGAATAGACCAATAACAGGTTCTGAAATTGAGGCAATAATTAATAGCCTACCAATCAAAAAAAGTCAAGACCAGACGGATTCATAGCCGAATTCTACCAGAGGTACAAAGAGGAGCTGTTACCATTCCTTCTGAAACTATTCCAATCAATAGAAAAAGAGGGAATCCTCCCTAACTCATTTTATGAGGCCAGCATCATCCTGATACCAACGCCTGGCAGAGACACAACAAAAAAAGAGAATTTTAGACAAATATCCCTGATGAACATCGAAGCAAAAATCCTCAATAAAATACTGGCAAACCGAATCTAGCAGCACATCAAAAAGCTTATCCACCATGATCAAGTTGGCTTCATCACTGGGATGCAAGGCTGGTTCAACATATGCAAATCAATAAACGTAATCCATCATATAAACAGAACCAAAGACAAAAACCACATGATTATCTCAATAGATGCAGAAAAGGCGTTGGACAAAATTCAACAGCCCTTCATGCTAAAAACTCTCAACAAACTAGGTATTGATGGGACGTATCTCAAAATAATAAGAGCTATTTATGACAAATCCACAGCCAATATCATACTGAATGGGCAAAAACTGGAAGCATTCCCTTTGAAAACTGGCACAAGACAGGGATGCCCTCTCTCACCACTCCTATTCAACATAGTGTTGTAAGTTCTGGCCAGGGCAATCAGGCAGAAGAAAGAAATAAATGGTATTCAATTAGGAAAAGAGGAAGTCAAATTGTTCCTGTTTGCAGCTGACATGATTGTATATTTAGAAAACCCCATCGTCTCAGCCCAAAATCTCCTTAAGCTGATAAGCAACTTCAGCAAAGTCTCAAGATACAAAATCAATATGCAAAAATCACAAGCATTCCTGTACACCAATAAAAGACAAAAAGAGAGCCAAACCAGGAGTTAACTCCCATTCACAATTGCTTCAAAGAGAATAAAATACCTAGGAATCCAACTTATAAGGGATGTGAAGAACCACTGCTCAACAAAATAAAAGAGGACACAAACAAATGGGAGAACATTCCATGCTCATGGATAGGAAGAATCAATATCGTGAAAATGGTCATACTGCCCAAGGTAATAATTTGTAGATTCAATGCCATCCGCATCAAGCTACCAATGACTTTCTTCACAGAATTGGAAACAACTACTTTAAAGATCATACGGAACCAAAAAAAAGAGCCTGCATTGCCATGACAATCCTAAGCCAAAAGAACAAAGCTGGAAGCATCACACCACCTGACTTCAAACTATACTACAAGGCTACAGTAACCAAAACAGCATGGTACCAAAACAGAGATACAGACCAATGGAACAGAACAGAGCCCTCAGAAATAATACCACACATCTACAACCATTGATCTTTGACAAATCTGACAAAAACAAGAAATGAGAAAAAGATTCCCTATTTAATAAATGATGCTGGGAAAGCTGACTAGCCATATGCAGAAAGCTAAAACTGGATCCCTTCCTTACACCTTACACAAAAATTAATTCAAGATAGATTAAAGACTCAAATGTTAGACCTGAAACCATAAAAACCCTAGAAGAAAACCTAGGCAATACCATTAAGGACATAGGCATGGGCAAGGATTTCATGACTAAAACACCAAAAGAAAAGGCAATAAAAGCCAAAATAGACAAATGGGATCTAATTAAACTAAAGAGCTTCTGCACGGCAAAAGAAACTACCATCAGAGTGAATAGGGAGGCCAAGGCAGGTGGTTCTCTTGAGGCCAGGAGTTCAAGACCAGCCTGGCCAAAATGGTGAATTTTTATTTTTATAGAAAAATACAAAAGCTAGTCTGGTGTGGCAGTGGGTGCCTGTAATCCCAGCTACTCAGGAGGTTGAGGCAGGAGAATTGCTTGAACCCAGGAGACAGAGTGACCTGAGATCGTGCCACTGCACTCCAGCCTGAGCAACAGAACAAAACGCTGTCTCAAAAAAAAAAAAAAAAAAAAGGAGAGAGAGAAGAGGAAAGAAAGGTGATGTGGCAGGGTTTTTTGTTATTTTTTTAGGTTTTTTTTTTTTAAGACCATAAATATTTTTCCAATAGTTATACTGTTTTTCCTTAAAAAGCAAGCATTTTATAATTATTATATGCATACTGAAGCATTATTTGAGAATCCTTAATACAAGTTGGTTATCTCCGTTGTTTAAATTGAAAAACAGTAAGAGAATCAATGTCCCCATATCATGAGGAGTTAGAAACTGGAGTTATGGTTAGAATTTTCTATCTCACTGCTTTACTTCATTAGTGATGCTGCCCTCATGATAGAATTCCTGCTGTAGTTGGTTCTACTTTAATAATACTTGGCAGCTCTTGATTCCTTTTGCTGCTAAATATATAAACAAAATGTTAGAAGTCATCACAGTCTGAGGCGGAAAGGATTTCATCAAGCACTCAATTGATTGTGTCTGAAGAAATAACAACCCAAAGAGCACCCGAAATGGATTTATTTAGCAGCAAGAAAAATTTTTCATTGAACATCTTTAATACATTCTGTTCAGGTGCATTAAGGCTGATTACTAAAAAAGAACATAGTGAAATGATATGAGACAGGCACCAAATGACATAGGAAAACTTTTATAAGTATAATGATACAGAACTGTAGGAAATTGTCAATCTCATTTTCCTTCTCTGCTGGTTTTCTAATCCTTAGCATTATTTCAACTATGTTTTTAAAAATTGCACAATTAATTTTAGAAGTCAAATAATGTAAGTTAGAATCAACCAATAATTTCATTTGAAAAGATGGCTGGCCAGGATTTCAGCAGGCCTAGGTTCTAGTCCTTACTTTCACTCTAAATTTTTCTCAATCCATTGTTATGGACTGAGTGTTCGTGTCCCTCCTTCCCAAATTTATATGTTGAAGCTCCAACCCACAATGTGATGGTATTTGGAGGTGGGGCTTTTGGGAGGTAATTAAGGTAGAGTCTTGAGGGTAGGACTTTCATGATAGGATTAGTATTTTTGTAAGAAGAGGAAGCGTGGCCAGGCACAGTGGCCTGTAATCCCAGCAGTTTGGGAGGCCAAGGTGGGAGGATTGCTTTAGGCCAGGAGTTCAAGACCAGCCTAGGCAGCACAGCGAACAACAACAACAAAAAATTTGCCGGGCACAGCAGCAGGTGCCTATAGTCCCAGCTACTTGGGAGGCTGAGGCTGGAGTATTGCTTCAGCCCAGAAGTTTGAGGCTGCAGTGAGCTATGATTGTGCTACTGCACTGTAGCCTGGGGAATAGAGTAAGACCTTGTCTCTAAAAAAAAAAAAAAGAAAGAAAGAAAGAAGAAGAAGAAGAGGGAGAGGGAGAGGGAGAAGGAGAGGAAGAGGAAGAGGAAGAGGAAGAAGAGGAAGAGGAAGAAGAGGACGAGGAAGAAGAAGAAGGAGAAGAAGAAGAAGAAGAAGAAGAAGAAGAACAAGAAGAAGAAGAAGAAGAAGAAGAAGAAGAAGAAGAAGAAGAAGAAGAAGAAGAAGAAGAAGAAGAAGAAGAAGAAGAAGAAGAAGAAAGAAAGAAAGAAAGAAAGAAAGAAAGAAAGAAGAAGAAAGAAGAAGAAGGAGAAAAGACTGCAGCCTGGAGCTCCTTTTCTCTCTGCCATGTGAGAATATAGCAACAAAGTGGCCATCTGCAACCCAAGGAGAGCTTTCACCAGAGGCCAACCACATTGGCACCTTGATGTTGGACTTCTAGCCTCTGAAACTATAAGAAATAAATTTATGTTATTTAACCAACCAGTCTTTGGTATTTTGTCATGGCAGCTTAAGTTGACTAATATTCTTGTTCAACCCACTCAACTTTTTTCAACCTCAGTTTTGTCATTTATAAACATAAGATTATCAGATTAAATAATTTCTGAGGCTCACTCTGTGCTAAAATTTGTTTTTCTTTTTGTTTTTGTTTGTTTGTTTGTTTTTTGAGACAGAGTCTTACTCTGCTGCCCAGGCTGGAGTGCAATGGCATGATCTTGGCTCACTGCTGCTTCTCCCTCCTGGGTTCAAGTGATTCTCCTGCCTCAGCCACCCGAGTAGCTGGGATTACAGGCATGTGCCACCACACCTGTCTAATTTTTGTATTTTTAGTAGAGACGGGGTTTCACCATATTGGCCAGGCTGGTCTTGAACTTTTGACCTCAGGTGATCTGCCTGCCTCGGCCTCCGAAAGTGCTGCAGTGTACTTAAAATAGTTTTGTTGTGGTAGGAAGAATTTGAGACTATTTCAAGATTCCTCTCTCAATATTTCTGAAGCATTGCATATGCAAATATGCAATATTGAAAATATGAAGGAGATACAATGTATGCCTTCTTTACTATTTTATAACTTGGATCATAGCTGAATGTACTGTTTACTTTTGATTCATTATTATCTTTCTCTATACCATTTTAGCATTTTTTATTTAATACAAGAAATATTTGTGTCTCATCTTGCAAAGATGTTATTTTAAATTGTCATTTAATATGTATAATTTGGACCCATTTAATAATAGAAAGCATTTAAACTCATTCAATCTCATTGATTATCTTTTCTACCCAAAGCTAATCTTATGTTTCTTTCATTATATTAATAGAGGTCCTATTACCTTATCTCTTGCCTATTACAAAAATGCAAATATTTTAAAAAGTCGAATTCATGACCCACTGCAATATTCTGAAATAAAGAGGCTCTAACAATCCCTAATGTAAAGTCATTAGAGGAACTTGAATTTTGATCTATTTAACTCTCACTCATATCATTTCCATTAAAACCTTTTTCATCAACATTGGGATAACACTTTGACCCAGAGTGTGCACTTAGCAGAGGAGAATTCCAAGTTCTTATAATTGAAGGTTATCAGTTGTCATGCTGTGCTTCTAACTATTTCATATTGACTTAAGACTCAAGACTAATTGTATTATTTTTCTCTGTTTGCAAAGAACTAGATGCTTTTAAAACTTCAATTTAGACACATGGAAGTATCAGTAGCTTCTAGTTTGTCTCTTTGAAATCAGTTCTTGGTATGACAGCTCTTTTTTATTAGCCACTATTGTAATGTCTTAGATTATGTTATGCTAGTAAAAAGTTGGTTGTTATTGATGCACATGGTGAAGGAACTTATTTCGTATTACAGAGTTTTGCATGTCTGTATTTATCAATTCCCTTGATACTAAAGTAACATAGTAGAACCACAAAAGTAATTACGTTATTTACTAAATCATTATCATTTCAGAGTTGCAAGGGTTGTATATGCCAGGACACTCTCACACGTTCAACTCCACCTTCACCAAACCTGATACTCTCCACAATGAGTAGGGATCACTAGACCTATGAGAAGACACAATAGTACTTGGCACTTGGTGGATGTTGAAACTACAGTAATAGCTCTAGACAGACAGGGAAAGACTAATAGTGATTTTTAAAGCAGATAGTAGCTAGAATAAACAAATCAGCTAATTTGGCCACCAAATGAACTTGACAGGTTTGTATATTGAAGAGGAGAGAGAAATAAGTAGAGCAGTGTCAAGATAACTAGGAGGAGTGACTTCGTGATTTAGCTGTGATTTAGAACTAAAGGCTCATACTACCACCTGTTTACTAAATATTTTTATGATCTTGGAAAACCTTTCTCACTTCTTTATCAAGATAGAGACTTCCCAAGGTTGACATAATCATAGCTTCAACTCTGTTTGCTGATAGAGGAAATGAAATTTCAGGCTGAGAACAGCCTTATACACAGTCCTTTAGATGACTAATATTACTCAGAGAACAAAATAAACATTCAGTCTTCATGGAAAAGAAGTAGACTGTGTATTTTTGGTTACATCTTAATATTTAGCACATAACGTCAACAACATACATTTGCACATGGAGGAGCACAGCAGATCATTTTTTTCAGGATGGTAATTAGATTAATGATTTGGGAAACTTAAAGGTCTTGGGATGTGATGGGACTCATTCTGAGGTCGTGCTAATTAAGCTAAGCCTGTCTTTTATTCTTCTCAAAATTTGGGAGGATACCCAAGGTCTATTTTCGTTGCCATAAAGAATAACCACAAAGCTGTGAAAATAAGACAAAACAGAGTTCTCTTACAAAATTATCTGTTTGTTATATACTTGAGGTTCAGTTGAGAAAAACGGTACTTGTAGGATCATTGCAACAAAACAGAGAGCAGCTTATCACATAGCCAAAATTTATCCAGAAATGAAACTATATAAAGATTTTCAAAACTCAAGGATCTAATAGAATTTGAAAATTTATCATTTGATGTTGAGACAAAATGGCATACATTTCTTCTTTGTTTAAAAAAACAGCAATGAATATGTATAAACTGTATCATCACTATCATAATCATCATCATGAAATTTAAAAGTACTCTTCTGTATGTGTCCCTGTTCCAGTGTTATAGAAAAAGAGTTAAACATGGAAGCCATTTGGATGCTTGATACTTAAAAATATACTATATGTGCCTATGCATACAGGTGATTCAGAGGAATTGATATTACACAAATGTCTGACCTAAACAAATTTTTATAACATGTATAAGAAGAGAAATTGCGTAATCAAGTGGGATGATAAGTTAGGGAGAGAACTGTATATTAAAAATGATACCATGAGGAAGTTTTTACCATGAGGATATTATGGAAACTGACCAATTATTCTAAATAAATTAATAATAGTAATAGTAACAATAATAATGAGGCAGTGTTAGCTGCAAATGTATTTGCTATTGTAAATACACTTTATTTTTTAATAAAATAAACTGAGTTTATTTTTAATTTATAAAAGAATAAAGTTTATAATTCATATGTAAATTCTATAATGCATATGTAAATTATAAAATTTATACTATAAATTATATTATGTTTACATTAGAAATTATATAAGTATATTATAAATTATATTTAAATAAGTAGAAATTATAAAATCATAAATTAAAATGATTATAAATATATTATAAAAATAAAATTATTTAAATAATTATTTAGTTAATATAATTATATATTAACTATATATAACTATAATTATATTAACTATACATAATTATAATAATCATATATTAACTATATATAATTATAATAATTTATATTCACTATATTATAATAATTATATATTAACTATATATAATTAAATAATATAATTATATACAATAATATATAACTATATAATATAACATAATATAACTATATATAATTATATGTAATCATTATATAATTATATATTATATTATATATTATATAATTATAGTACATTCTAATTGTATAATATTAATTATGTAATAATAAAATGATTATAATACTTGTCTGAATAAAAAATAAATTATATTAAATGTGGAAAGATTATTAGCTCAAGATGAAAATTGATTTAAATCATCCATTATAAAAGAGGCATGGAAAACAGAGAGTAATACAAAACAATTCAAAACCATGCTCCTCTTCCTTCTTACTAGCTTTATTCAAAGAAAATATATACATGGCAAGTATTTGGCAAATATTTCCATCCTGTTTAGAAGATTGGAAATCTGAGACACAAATATTTAAATATTTTACTCAAGACTAATAAGAAAGTAAGTGATCCACATGAAGAAAGTGTTCAAGCTTTCCTGTCCTTTAACTTTAGTTCATGCTGCCCCTTGTAAATGTTTATCATTTATCTTCAAGGCTTTCTCGAATAGTACCATGTATAGAGGAGCTCATATTATTTGATAAGTTAGCATTTTCTTAACAAGTCTCTAATGTAAAAGACAAGTTCAAAATTCCACATTTCCACTGAACTGTCCACTTAAAATGGTTAAGATGATAATTGGCTTAAGTGATGTCTAAGAAAACCTTATGTGGTAGAGTTCTGAATAGTTTTTTAATTGACAGGTACAATCACAAGAATGGATGAAATTGGGAAGTAAATTGGTTTCTGATATTATTCTCATGTGTTGCGTATTTTCTGAAGTATTTTTATGGTGTACATGTAGGAGCTAGAAGTATCTGGCATTACTACACTTGACAGACAAGCTCACAGTGAGGCCCAGAGCTAGCGGAAGTGTAGGCAGGAAATGGAGTCACTGAGTCATGTCATGGGAATGCATGGTTAGTGAGCATTGATAACATTCAGACAGACCGCACTGTTGATTTTGGAAGACTTGTCGTGGGAACCCTAAGTAGAGTCTTTTGGGGGCGCATTTGTTTTTATGTTTTCTACTGTGTGTAAGTGGTCTGGACTAGTTATTTCTTTTTTTGGTGCAGCAGCAAAGAAAACCGTGACATTGTGACCTCTATAGAGTGTATCATATAATCTCTCTGTTTGGCAATTGTCCTAAGTGGCCAACTGGTCATTCTCATTGTGCTAGCTATAGTGAAATAAAAAAAAAAGTACTGCTTTTTTGGTCAAAAAGCTATTTTCCTGAAGCCTCCATCCAGTTGCATCTGGACTATAATCTTAACAGTCAATCCTGTTGACCACTGTTCTATCTTCAGCAATCTTCTCACTGGTAGTAGACAACGACCAAATGCAGTGTGTCAAAAATAAGCCGGGAAAGCCCATGCAGAAAGGTGGGGGAGGTAGAGCAGGAGAGCCTTAAACTCTGATTGTTCTGATTATAATTCCTTTTCACGCCCATTTCGTCTTGCAAGTGGTGGTTTATTCATTCGAATCAACAAATATTTATGGGAAGCATGCTAAATGCAAGGTACTGCATTTAGGGGCTGAGGACACAATAATAAAATCACGGCTCTCCTGGAATTTAGACTAGTCAGGTGAGGAAACAATAAACAAAGTAAGTAAAATGTGTAGTGTGCTTATTAATGGCAATAAGTGCCCCGGGTGGGGGTGGAGTGGAAATAACATCAGAAAGGGGATACTGGGTGGCCGGAGTGAAGGTTTGCAGTTCTAAAGTGGTTGTTTGGTGAATGTTGCACTGAGAAGGTGGCATTCAAGTCAAATGGGAAGGAAGCATCTGCTCTGCTTCTACACTAGACCTGCAGTTCAGAAAGAATTGGAGTGCTTTCTGTCCCAGTTTTAAAGGAAACTTGGAAGTGAGCAGCTAACTCTGGGTAATCAGATATCTTGATGAACACAGGGTTCCCAAAGTGGTTTTGCCTTTTTGGGTTTACTACTCTGTCTGATGAGAAACCCGCACCAAGTCGTTTACGGTCTCATCAGAAAGGTCATTAACCTGGCACCAACCTGTGGATTTTTTTCATAGCTGTGTTCCACTCAGCCCTACCTTTGACCTTGGGTGCAGCCAACAACTGGCCACTTTCTGTGAATGTACAAGTTTAAGTGTGGGGCTGAAGAGTTAGAGGCTGAGTAAATCCTAGATTTGAATTTTCTTAACTTTAATATTTGTCTTCTTTTGGATATGCATGTTTTATACAGTTGATCCAGAAAATAGCTACTTTTTTAAAAACTAATAAACTTTAATTTTTAGAGCAATTTTATGTTTACAGAAAAATTAAGCAGAAAGTACAGCATTCCCAAATACTGCGCACCCCCACAGTTTTCTCTCTTATTAACATCTTTCTTTAGGTGTTAATGTTCTGTATTATTTATTACTTATTACTAATATTCCCTATTATTTAGATGTTAGTATGCCCTATTATCTGCATTTGCTATGATTGATGAATCAGTATGATACATTATTATGAAGTAAAGCCATTGTTTACATTAGTGTTCACTGTGTTGCATAGTTCTACCGGTTTGGACAAATGCATAAGCAGCTTTACTGATCACGTGAGATCACTTCTGTGTTCATTCTGGGACTTTGGAGGGGTTGGGATAGTTGAATGTGATAAATGAGGCCCCAGACAAGATCCCTGAATCTAAAGTAGGGGTTGTGTGAGTGTCTGAGCCTTGGTTCCACAAGGAGGCTCTGTTGTGATAATGGGTTTATGGTTCCTAAAATTCAGGTGATCATGGCAAACTTTTTAGCTGTTCCACCCCTAATCACACACAATGCTGATTCCCTCTGGAAAATTTAACCTGCTTGGAAGTCCGTACATCTCCCAGCACCACAGAACCTTGTTTGACAGAAGGAGGATACTTCAGAAAATCTATGCAGTAACAGATGCCTGTTCTTTTGTTGTGTCATATTTGAAGCAGTTGAATAGTCAAAAGTGCACTTAGCATTTGAGTGACTTTGGCAGTTTAACCTCCATGAAACTCAGCTTTCTCGTTAAAAAGAGACATAATTGTTACTGGAAAGGGGTCCTGATCCAGACCCCAAGAGAGAGTTCCTGGATCTCGCACAAGAAAGAATTCAGGGTGAGTCCAGAGAGTAAAGTGAAAGCAAGCTTATTAGGAAAGCGAAGAAATAAAAGAATGGCTAGTCCATAGACAGAGCAGCCCCAAGGGCTGCTGGTTGCCCATTTTTATGTTTATTTCCTGATTATATGCTAAACAAGGGGTGGATTATTCATACTTCCCCTTTTTAGATCATATAGAGTCACTTCCTGACGTTGTCATGGCATCTGTAAAATGTCATGGCCCTGATGGGAGTGTAGCAGTGAGGATGACCAGAGATGACTCTTATTGCCATCTTGGTTTTGGTAGGTTTTGTTTGGCTTCTTTACTGCAACCTGTTTTATCAGGAAAGTCTTTATGACCTATATCTTGTGCTGACTTCCTATCTCATTCTGTGACTTAGAATGCCTTAACCATCTGGGAATTCAACCCAGTAGGTTTCAACCTCATTTTATCCAGCCCCTATTCAAGATGGAGTTGCTCTGGTTCACATGCCTCTGACATAATACTTAACTCAGAATCAATGAAATAAGCTCTGCGAAGTACCTAGATCTAGTAGACATTCAGTAAATGATAACTGTATTATTACAATATCTGTCAGGCCTCTGAGCCCAAGCTAAGCCATCATATCCCCTGTGACCTGCACATATACATCCAGATGGCCTGAAGTAACTGAAGAATCACAAAGGAAGTGAAAATGGCCTGTTCCTGCCTTAACTGATGACATTACCTTGTGAAATTCCTTCTCCTGCCTCATCCTGGCTCAAAAGCTCCCTTACTGATCACCTTGTGACCCCCACCCCTGCCCGCCAAAGAACAACCCCCTTTGACTAATTTTCCTTTACCTACCCAAATCCTATAAAATGGCCCCACCCCTGTCTCCCTTCCTGACTCTCTTTTCGGACTCAGCCCGCCTGCACCAGGTGATTGAAAAGCTTTATTGCTCACATAAAGCCTGTTTGATGGTCTCTTCACATGGACGTGAGTGAAAACATTCAATTGTCATCATTTCACTACCAGAGGTTCTTGCATTTAGGTTCCTCAGAAGAATCCTCTGGGACAATAGGTTTCAAACCTTATTCCTCAGAACTCTACAGCTCCTCATCACATTGTGTGAGGTTTAATGGAGAAACAGATTAGGCTGGACTCTAGATTTCCATTTTATTATTTATCTCTAAGGTTGTAATGTGCAAATAAAGTTTATAAACCATTTTTTTATGAGAAGTGGTTTTAGACAGCGATCCTTGATTGTATTTTATAAAGTCTACAACAGAGTGAGGCTAAGTTCTTGTACTTTCTTTTCAACCCCCAAGATCTCACAGATCACTGATGAAATGTACCATATAGGCTTTTAGGAATTTTTGCTAAATCCTTTCATTGGATTTTAAAAAGAAAAAAACAAAGAAATGAACAAAACAATAATCTTGAAATTTTCCAGATTAGAACATGTTCTCTCCTAATACATGATTTGGGATTTCTTTTCTTAAGGGACTGCTCTGATCTTAGATGATCAAATCATCAATGTTTTCAATTTTATATTAATGTCTCCTAAGCTAACTCAGCCCTCACATTCATTTATTCAAAAATATTTGTTGAGTGTCTACTGTGGTGCCACGTACCAGAAATACCATGGAGAAATGTTTTCCGTTTTATACCTGGCATTTTTCCAAGGTCTGTTATCCTTTCAGCAGTTCAGTTCAGCACAGAACTTGCATTTTAATTTTCATTACAAACAGCCTGCCCATCTACCACTGGCACATTCTCTAGCATGTCATAAGCAGGTCACATGGCCACATAGTATTGAAACGGGAGACTTCCCTGATTCCCTTTACAGGATATGAGACAGGGGTATGGCTCCCTTGTTCGGTTGCCCACTGCTCAGACCCCTTGTGAGAGGAGGAGCATGCAGATGGGCAGGTGCAGAGGCCAGGGCGAGCACTTTGGGCTCTGGCCCCATGGTAATGTCTAATGGTGGGTGCCTGCAACCTCAGTGTTACAAAGCTCTTTCAGCTTGGCCACCCGCAGACGGCTTGAGTGTTAATCAGCTCAATGGACCCTCTGCCTTTTCGCAAGGGCAGAGGGCCAGTGTGACAGCTTCCTGTATCCCGAGCTCTTGTCCAGTGTCCCGGAAAAATTGGGTCACACACGGACTGGAAGGATGAATGTGAGGTTTTATTGAGTGGTAGAGGTGGCTTTCAGTGTGCTGGATGGGAAGCTGGAAGGGCGGGGGCTGGGGGATGGAGTGGGAAGGTATCTTCCCCTGGAGTTGGGCCACCCAGCGGCCGGAGGCAAAACTCCTCTTGCACCACCCCCAGCCAAACTCCTCTCAGCATCCAGATGCCCCTACTCTTCTTTCTCTCTGCCGCGTTGTTCCACTGTCTGTCTGCTTGCCTCCTGTGTCCTCACCTGCTGGTCTGCTCTGGAGGTTGGGATTTGGGGTTTATGTGGGTGCAGGATAGGGGATGTGGCGGACCAAAGAGGAGCGCGAAAACAGGAATATTTGTTCTCATTTAGGGCCATGAGTATCCAGGCTTGAGGGTGGGGCCTTTGCCGGGGAACTGCCTTCTTCTACCCAGTATTTCCCTGTCTCCTGTCCATATCAGTATAGTACATACCTACTAGCATCCTTCAATTTGCTATTTCAAATTAATTCCCCAGCGCAAAATAAGCATGTGGAATTCCTTAAAACACATAAAAAAACAAATTTTTGAAATCAGGTTGTAAACTATTGTCATTAATTCCATTTATAATTGTATCAGATAAAATTCTGTTAGTGGTTATTTAAACTTATGTGAAAGTTTAAAAAAAATTTACTTAATGAGTAATATTATTACTTTATGTCACAACCATTGCTGGCTTAACATACAGTTCTTCCTTAAGCTCAACGTTATCGATCCATTTGATTTTTTTCCTTTCAGCAATGTTCCAATTTTGAAAATGATCTCAAAAATGATTTCTACCCCTTTTAGAAGAAGGAATACAATGGGTTACATTTCTGGTCTGGTAATTCTCTGAGAGTCTTCATGCAAATAATGAGAACTAGCAAAATGGGCAGAGATAAAGAAAGAAAACTTGAAGTGATTAGCCCCATGGTGCGTCGCTGTTTCTTGAGCTTTTCAAATGCAAGCCACCATTGTTCAGATTAATAAAATTAGCACATTCCATTTTGGCCGTAGAAGCTGGATAAGTAAATTACTTCATACTTTCAATTAAACTCCAATTTAAACACTTTGAAAAGAAAGTATAAAAGGAAATTTTAATAGGTACATTGTTTTCAGATGTCTATATCCTGTTTTTTATTAGTTGATTGGACTTGACCCACATAAAAGTAACATTTAATTTCTCTAAGTCATGTATTAGACATTGGTCAGAGAAAGAAAATGAAGAATAATATGATGGTTTCTTAGCTTTTATTATAACTAAGTAGAAAAATATCTGAATACTGGACCACTAAATTAATTTTTAACTTGGTTTACCAAGAGATAACTTAATAACACAAAAGGCTTTACTATAGTGAGTTGCCCTATGGAAGTTAAAAGAGAAGGCAGAAAACTATAAAGGCTATATGACTACATATAGATTATATAACTTGATGTTTATTTTCCTGAACTGAGACTTGATCTTTTTTTATTAGCAATTCTAATCAATTGATTAATCATTGACCAGAGGAAGAAAGCTAATAATAAAATATGCTGGTATGAACTAGTTTATTAATAGTGGGGGAAGAGATGTGAATACCTTAGAAAGATATTTAGAAGCTAGAATCATTTAGGCAGGGTGTGAAATTAGAAAGGGATGGAAGAATGAAGGGTGACTCCCAGCAGAGAGCACACTGCAGGAAGACCAAGTCCAGTCAGCAGGGTGTGTTCAACTTGAGTGTAATGAATCTGAGGGACTTGAGGGTTAACCCAGTGGAGATGATTGTTGGGGAATTAAATATGAGTCTGAAATTCAGGTAAAGAAAATGTGTTAATAAACATGACTTAAATGCTTTAAATGTGTTAACACAAAATCATATATGATCACAGCATAAAGAGGGATGAATTCTGTGAATATTAAAGAAGGCTACAGAGAGAAGTTGGTATTTGAACTTGAAAGATAGATAGGATTCCAGTAGTTGGAGAGAAGAAAGGATATTCCAGTTTAGGGCAATTTCATGTGCCAAGATTCAAAAGCTTGAAAGTGTTTGTATGATCAGGAAATGTCTGGTAGAAGAAAAAGCATAGAATTCATGAAGATAATGAGTATTCACGCCCAAAAGGAAGATCATTGCCTAGTAATATTTTGATCTCATTCTTAAAAATCTTCATTCTATTCTCGAGGGGCAATTGGGATCCATTGAAGATTTTTGAGGAGGAAAGAGCCAGATATTGGAAATAAGATGTTGTAGACAGAAGTAATTGGGTTTGATTGTTGATTTTATTTGTGATTGACACAGAAATACAAATCAAAGATAATACTGAGGCTTCTAAATCGGAAAGGTAGAGTTGATGAAGGTGCAATTAATTAAGAAATAAAGCACCGAGGAGAAGCACGCCTGGATGAGGGGACTCTTGAGCTGAGGCATGGTAGACCTCTAAGGTGGGCCTCTGGATGCAGCTCCGGAATCGTGCTAGCGGAGATGGAGATTTGGCAGCCTGGGTCTTCAAAATCAAGATAACTGTAGTTAGAGGAAGGAGTAATGAGAAAGAGGAAGATTAAGGACAGAACCTTAGGGAATATGTACACTTAAGGGAGAGGCAGAGGAAGAGGAACTAGAGGGGAAGGCTCAGTGACCAGAGACACACAAACAAGAACCAGGAGAGGGCAGTATCATAGAAGCCAAGGAAGAATGGTATCACCAAGGGAAGGAGAGGATTAGATGCTTTGAAGCTGCCCTGGAAGACCAGCACTGAGAGAACAGACCTTTGGAGCTCACAAATACAAGGACATAGCTGAGCAAGAGGTCACAGACAGAATATTTTTCATTGAGTGATGGGCTGTATGCCAGATTGCAAAAGGTGAAGAAGTGACTGTCAGATGGATCACACACTGCAGCATAAGTATAAGCTTGGTGAAGTTTGTGGATGATAACTAAAAGAGAAAGTAAGATTGAGGAACGTGGCTTTGGAGGGCAAGGCAAGCAATTCATTGAGAAAAATCTCGTGTATTAAGGAGAGTAAGGGCATTGCAATAGACCAAGGTTAACACTTTTGAACAAGGAAGATTATGAAGTTGCCCAAATTAAAAGCTTTCTAATGATGTGAGTGCACCGGGATCTCATGAAACTCTCATAACATGCTTCCATCCCTAGCCCAGAGTCTTGGGAATGTCTCTCCTCCTTTTAGAGCCTTTATCCTACATCCACATTCTGAAACTTTTCCCCTTTCTTTTCTTTTCACAGACTATTTAAAATATACTAATGTCTCCTCATTTATAAGGGATGTAGCCAAAGTAATTTTGTATATTTTTAACTTTTGGATTCTTTTCCATGTCTATGTGTGAGATGATAATTGTGAAAACTGGACTAACTAGATCCCAGGGAAAATGAAAAAAGCATATCTTTTACACATATAATGATAGTAACAAAATCAACAACAATAATAAATACAACTACAGCAACAGCATCAGCAGCTGCTAAGATTTTCCTTACTTTGTGCTAAAAGAGTCCTAAGAGCTTTACATGGATGATTTCATTTGATCTTCACAACTTTGTGATACATTTTCTAGTTGAAGAAACCAAGGCTCAGGGAGGTTAAGTTGCCCAAGGTCATAGAGCTTGGGAGTGCTCAAACAATATGACAGAGACCGATAACCATACTTTCTAAAAGGTCATTGTTTTAATAATAAATGGTTATTCCAGGCTACGGTGAGTTTAGAAAAATGATTTGGCTTGAGTAACTTGTTCTCCAATAGAAAATGTCATATTTTCAATGATGCAATATGGCAGGCAGCACAATTTATTGTGGAGGAAACTTTTTAAAGGTCAATGGGGAACTGCTCTCCCTATGTCATAAAAGTCCTAACAGGTCACTGTGGAGGTACTCTTTTGAAGGCACTGCTTTTCTTTCTGCAGGCAAAAGGCAGGCAGTGTTCAAGTGCAAGAGCTTGTGTTTTGGAAGAGGAGTCGTTAGGGGAGAGGAGTGGCTGTGATGAGGCAAAGAAGTGTGTCAGTAAACAGAATAGTGGAGGACGTGAGCCATGCAAATCACATATTGGAAAAAAGCATCAATAAGGAAAGATGGAAAGAGGACAGTAGTGCCCACTTCTCTGCGGTTTCACTCTCCAGGGTTTGAATTTACAGTGGTACAGTACAGTAAGATATTTTCAGAGAGACTGCATTCACATAACTTTTATTACAGTATATTGTTTTAATTGTTCTATTTTATAATTAGATATTGTTGTTAATCTCCTACTGTGCCCAATTTATAAGTTAATTTTATCATACGTAGGTACATATAGGAAAAAACATAGTTTATATAGGGGTTGGTACTATGCACAATTTCGGGCATCCACTTGGATGCCTGAAATGTATCATTATGTAGGAAAGAAAGGATTTGAAGCTTCCAACTCTGCAGCTGCCCTCTTCTCGGTCCCACTTTAGCCCCTTTACTTTTATTACTTGTTAAGTGTATGGACACTGAGAAACCCATTCACATTCTATTAGTGGCTCTTGAGGGCACTTCAGGAGTCTCTGGGTCCAAATCTCAAGAAATAACTCCAATCTACTTCTTTCCCTAGGGTCACTCTAGGTCAGGGCTGATCTCAAAATGCAGGTGAAATCAGTTAGGAGCACTCTGACCATGATTTATAAGCAGTCAGTCAAGGGTCTACAGTGAATTGTTCCCATCTTCAGCGCTCTGAATTGCACACTTCCTGCATTCCACATTTTGATTATCTTCAATTCACCAAAGTACACCTGATAATTAATTCATTTTATTTTAGCCCAGTCTAATTCTTGTTCTCTTCTTGCATCTCTGCATGGACCTTCTTTGGCGTTGAAATAATTTGAAATTGAAAGGTTGTATAATTTTCTGATTTCTTGGAGTGTTTTTTGAAAGTCAAAAATATTTTAGAAACAAATGTTTTTGGTAATTTGACTTCTAGTACTATCAATGATGGTACCTTATATTTGTATAGGCATTAATAAAATGCAAAGGTATTGCATATCTATTACCTCATTTAGTCTCAATTTCAAGTGATAATGGGAATTCTGTCCCTCTGGAGGATCAGATTCTCAGCTCTTTGTCAGGGAATTAGCAAGGCCCAGCCATTTCCACAATATCTTCATGTAGCACAAGAAAATTTTCAGGGCTGGAAATTACTTTATAATCTATGTTGTTCTTCTTTAAAACATTAACTCTTATTTGTTTTCTAATGAGTTTATGCCAACAAAGCATTTTTTTAAGTTTGAGGGCTAAATATTGTTGATATGTTTTGCATATTTACATAATTTCCTAATTTCTTGGAGAGTTTTTTGAAAGTCAGAAACATTTTAAAAACAAATGTTTTATACTTTAAACTGGTCTCACTTCAAAGATTTTTGTAACATCATGGAACATTTCACTTTGGTAATTAAAAATGCCTTTGAGTTTCAGAAGAACTAGACAGTAATAAAACTATTAGCTGTCTACTTATTTTTGACATTCACTTCATTCAAGTCAATCTGAATGCATTTCCACTAATTGCATTTGCAATTTACCAAGCAGGAGTTTGAGAGAAAATATTCCTAGGCTTAATTTACAAATCTGTCAAAATAATTGATTTTGAATAATAGAGATCAGTTTCTCAGTATGTGAATCTGCTATTTTCTTCTTCCTGTATTGCAGTGGTTTACTTATTCTAGTTGTTTCAAATATTAGCTGGTAGTGTTAAAGGTTATGAATGGTTGGATGAAGTGTCTCCTTAAATTGATGTTTTGAAATTTAGGTGATCTAAGACTTTGAAATTGAGCATAAATTTAGATACTTAATGTATCATCTTATGAGATTACCTTACCTCTGTTTCTTGGTTTATCTTCCCTAACTGCTGCTCCCATACTTGGAAATGACTACATAATCACCTGAGCAACTGATTCATCTTGCTCACTGCCCAGATAGGGCCAATTTATCAAGACAGGGGAACTACAATAGAGAAAGAGTTTAATACACATAGAACCAGCTAAATGGGAGACTGGAGTTTTATTGCTACTCAAATCAGCCTCCCACAAACTTTGGAAGTGAGGGTTTTTTAAAGGTAGTTAGGCAGGTCAGGACTAGGGAATGGGTGCTGCTGATTGGTTGGGGATGTAATTGGGTGTGGAAAATGATTTTCCTGCACTGAGTTTGCTTCTGGGTAGGGGCTACAGGACCAGTTGAGTCATGAGTCACATGTCCAGGTGTATTCATATGGTCTTCAGCAATGCAAAAGTCTGAAAAGACATCTCAAAAGGTCAATTTTAGACCTTTCAGATTCTACAATAGTCATGTTATTCACAGGAGTAATTGGGGAAGTTACAAATCATGTGACCTCCAGAACAATGGCTGGCAATCATTTAACTATGCCTACATCTTAGCAGAATTCAGGCCCCTTTCATAATTCTAACCTGTGACCATGTTTTAGTTTTATAAAGACAGTTTAGTTTTGGGAAGCAGTATTATCATTTAAACCATAAACCAAATTTCTCCCAAAGTTGGCTGGCCCACATCCAGGAATGACCAAGGGCAGTTTGGAGGTTAAAGGCAAGATGGAGTTGGTTTGATTGGGTCTCTTCCACTGTCTTAATTTTCTCACTGTTATAACTTCTGCAAAGGTGGTTTCAACCACATCCTAATTTTATGCAAGTTATTGAATCCACCGTATTGGAATTTTTTAATAATAATTTTTACATTTTATATAAATCTGAAATTCTAAGTGACTTTTATTGGGCAAATGTCTCATTTCATTTTGTTTTTCTAGGGAAAATCATATACTTTTTATATAGCCATGCATTTGTGGCTGAAATGCCAGTGGTTTGGTCTAGGTCCCATTGCTTGCAGCACAGAAAGCCAATCACAGAGAGTGTGAGTATTGCCAGGGAAGAGGGCTTTTTATTCGGGTGACATCAGCAGAGGAACATGAGAGATCAGTCTCAAATCCATCTCTCTGATCAACTGAAACTGGGGGGTTTATATAGTGGGGGAAGAAATGTAACTACAAGTGTGGGAAAACCACAATTAGGGAGCTGTAAGGAAGCAATCATGATGAATAAGGGTTCTGGCGTCTCATTGTCTAAATGGAGTGATCTGGTGAGTTTCCATCCCTTGCCTGAGAGCTGCTTTCCTTAGAAAGAATCTCAGATGAGACAAATATAAGTTTCAAGTTTTAAGACTGGGAGGGTCAATTTCTATGTGTATTCAAAAACCTGTAAATATCATTTCTATATGGAAATTTGGCCAATTTCAATTTTTGGAAATTCTTAAACTTCCTGAGATGTGGTGAAAATTATCAATTATTTTCAAATTAGAATTTTCTTCCAACTTCTTTAGTAATTGCTCATTTATTTATTTGGCCCTGACATTAAATAGATCTGTTATTTTCTAATTTTAATTGACTTCTGAGGCTACTTACCACTGTAGGTTTGGACCACATGGTCTTAGGAGATCCATAGCTGTTCTAGATTTTTATCCCTAGTTAAAATTCATTCCAGATTTTATTATCTTAAAGTTCTCTAGGTAGGTTCTTGTTGATTATGTGCCCTCCAACTCCCAAGGATTTGGCAACCTTAACTCACTTTAGAATTTTGTGACTTCCTTGCCAGGTGAAGTTCTATAGGGAAATGCATACTGAAGGTTTTATTGAATTCAAATCCAGACTGTAATCAGGAGGGTGGTCCAGGGTGTCCCCAAATCAATGCAAATCCTTTAGTCAGTGTTATTATTCTCCTCCCTCCTACCTGATTTTCTGCTTCTCTCCTATCTGCTTAATTTTTAAGAAAAGATAAAGACAAACTTTAAAATACAAACTAATCTGAGGATTTTTCCTGAAAACTTTCTTTGTTAGATTATGGCTAGACTTCAAACTTCAAGTTGGATTCTAATTACATTTTATATATTGGCCTAGTGTACCAAACAAAAGAACAGTTAAAAACATAAAGCCTCCCTTAATTAAGTTTCCCTATTCTTTCCTTACCACATTAAAAGATGCATTTTTAAAAATTGTGCTTTTACCTTTGATAATTATTTATCAACAAATGTCATGTTTATTTTTAAAATTCTAATCAATTATGTATTATCAGTAATCAATAATTACAACAAATAATTGTTAAACATGGAAGAAACACTTAGAACCTCATCACAGCAAGAAAATTTTAAAGATTAAAAATCTATCTTTATATACTTATTTTTGTTGTAGAAATATAAATTGGTGATCAACAAAATGCTTTTTATTGATTTTCATTACATTAGGACAAAATACTGATGGGCAACGGGAATGGATTTTAAGAAAAGGCACCTGTTAAAAACTGTTAAAACTGTTTAAAACAAGCTTGTTAGTGGATGTTTTCATCTTTTTCTTGTGAAAATTTTTAAACAGAAGCAAGACTAGATAGAAGAGTAGCCATGAACCCTCACGTACACATTATCTAGCTGCCATAGTTACTGACTCATGCCAATACTGTTTGATCTACACTTCCACCTACATCTCCCTTACCTACATTATTTTGAAGCAAATTCCAGTCATTGTGTCAATTCATCAGTAAAATTGTAGTATATATCTCTAAAAGATAACGACATTTTAAAAACATAACCACAATGTCATTGTGATACCTACAATTATCAATAATTTTTAGTATCATCAAATATCCAGTCAGTGCTTATATTTCTTTTTTTTCTTTGTTTCTTTTTTTTTTTTTTTTTGAGAAGGAGACTCGCTCTGTAGCCCAGGCTGGAGTGTAGTGGCGCGATCTCGGCTCACTGCAAGCTCCGCCCCTTGGGTTCACGCTGTTCTCCTGCCTCAGCCTCCCGAGTAGCTGGGACTACAGGCGCCCGCCACCACCACGCCCGGCTAATTTTTTGTATTTTTAGTAGAGACAGGGTTTCACCGTGTTAGCCAGGATAGTGCTTATATTTCTAACCCAGATTTTTTAAGTTTGTTTAAATCAGAGTTCAAATAAAGTCCACACATAAAAATTAGTTATATGGCTCTAAAGTCTTTTAATTTATGGATTTGACTACTTCTCTCTTTCCACCTACCCCTCCTTCTCTCACATTCACACACAACCTCAAGTTTTCTCTCTCTTTTAATTATTTTTCCTTACTAAATTATTTGTTGAAGAAATTAGATTGTGTTTTCTCTAAAATTTCACACAGACTGGACTTTGATGATTGCATTTAACATATTTCTTTATCCTCCGTGTTTTCTATAAATTGATAGTTGCATCTAAAAGCACAAATAGACTGTGGTTCAATATCTTTAGGTAAAACTACTTCACAAATGGTGCTGCCTTCTTTCATTAAGAGACATCTAATATCTGGTTATTTCTTTTTTGTGATGTTAGCAGCTGGAGTCAATCGATGCCTAGAACGATTATTTTCTCAAGAATTGCAAATGGTAATATACAGAATTAGTGCAGTATATTTGAATTAATCATTAGTATATTCTATTAATTATTCTAAATTTAATAACTTCTCCCATCTACTATTTGGTTATGTCTTGGTACAATTCATATTGGAAAGGAAGGATTCATGCTTGATTCTTTTCATTTACCATTTTTCAAAATAATGACCTTATCCACTGAGATCCTCTAGTGGTGAATTATTAGTTGTTATTGCTTTTAGTGGCACTAGAAACTAATGGATTTAAACATATTTGATATGCTTTAAGTCATTACTGGTAATACAGTTCTTTTTCTTAAAGTTTCCCATCTTTGGTCAATGAGAGCCTCTTGAAGTTGGATCCTGACCCTAATAAAAAATTACATGACCCCAGTAATTATTAATAGCTTCCAGGATTTTACATATGATAAGACCTCTCAGGATCATCATAAACATTTTCTATTCCTGAAATTAGTCATTTCTCCAAGGAGTTCTCTTTCCTTTTAGTCAAAATGGAATTTTGAAACCACAACTGGGGATTTCATTGCTACTACACTAGTCATTGTTTCTAAGCCTTTTCATTAGATAGATAGAAGAAATGTACATGTGTGTATGAATGCATTTTTAAAACAAAATAATCATGAGTTTATATTCATGATTTCAATTTAAATTTAGTACTACAGTGTACTTCTCTGCTGTAATCATATATCTGTCTTTTCTTTTCCTGTAGTGATAATCCTGGTTCTCAAAAAACACTAGGGATGGTAGAATATCATATAATAGTCATGGTTTCATGCCATGACATATGCACATGGGTTTCAGAATGATAAAACCAACATTATTACTACCCAACATAAGTACCAGAAACAGTTAATATTCATTTTTGCAAATCACACCAACTTCTTCTCTGTATGGTTATATCACCAAGTGGATACATATTTAGCTTAATTTTGTTCACTTTTATTTTTTATGGATTTTTAAAAATTTAATATTGTTCTATAATTCTGTAAGATATTAGTGGTTCTAAACTCAAATATGTAATACAAAATGAGTCCTAGCTTCTATCTCTATTCCTTCCACCCCATTTCCTTGCTCTTTCAATAGGCAGCCATTGAAAACAAGTTCTAGACTATCCTTCTATTGTTGTTTTAAAATTATATATAGCATATGTGTGTTATAAATACACATACAAGTATTCCTTCTGTCCTAAACTATAATACACTGTACATTCCTTCTCGCCCTCTTGATCTTTTCATTTAAGAATTGTATTAGTTCATTCTCACATTGCTATAAAGAAATACCTGAGATTGGGTAATTTATAAAGAAAAGAGGTTTAATTGGCTCATGGTTCCACAGGCAGCTATACAGGAAGCATGATGCTGGCATTGGCTTGGCTTCTGGGGAGACTTCAGGAGACTTACAATCACGGCAGAAGGAGAAGGGGGAGCAGGCATCTCACATAGCCAGTGCAGGAACAAAAAGAAGGGAGGTGCTACACACTTTTAAACAACCAGATCTCATGAGAACTCACCATCATGAGAACAGCGCCAAGAGAATGGTGCTAAACTATCCATGAGAAATCCACCCCCGCGATCCAGTCACCTCCTGCCAGATGCCACCTCCAACACTGGGGATTACAATTCATCATGAGATCTGGGCGAGGACACATATCCAAAGTATATCAACAATACATCTGAGTCAACTCCATAGCAGTACATAGAGATAATCTTTATTTCTTTGTTCAGGAACATTTATTTCTTTGTTCAAACACCTTAGCACTCCATTGCATGGATATGCCATAATTTATCCAAGCAGTCCTTTGCTGACATATGTTTGACTCTTTTAGGTCTTTTGTTTTTACAAATAATGCCACAATGTAGTATGCATCTGTCTTTTTGCATTTTTGTCTCTGCGTTTTTGGGAAAGTGAAATGAATGCATTTCTGGATCTAGGGATTAATACACAGGGAGCTCTGCCAGATACTATCAAATTCCCCTTCATAGGGGTTATGCCGTGTTTGCATTCCCACCAGCAGTGCATGAAGTGCCTCTTTCCTCTTGCTAAAAGAGAATGCTATTAAAGTTTTGGCATTTTGCTCATCTAATAGATGAGAAATGGAATCTCTGTGTAGTTTTAATACGCATTTATCTTATGAGCAAGACTGATAATCTTTTCATATGTTTAAATGCCATTTGCATTGTGATCTACTTTTCTGTGAATCATTATGTTCATTTCTATAGCCCATTTTTCTATAGAGCTGTTGGATTTGGATTTTTTCCCTACTTATAAAATCTCTTTATATATTAGGATATTAATTTTTTGAATGGGATATATTTAACAAATATTCTTTCCCAATTTGTAATTTGACCTTTTACTTTATTGTTATTATTATTTGAGACAGGGTCTTCCTCTGTCACCCAGGCTGGAGTATAGTGGCATGGTTACATCTCACTGCAGCCTTGACCTCCAGAGCTTAATCAATCCTCCCACCTCAGCCTCATGAATAGCTGGGACTCCAGGTGCATGCCACCATACCTGGATAATTTTTCTATTTTTTGTAGAGATGGGGTTTTGCCATGCTGCCCAGGCTGGTCTCAAACTCCTGGGCTCAAGTGATCCTCCTGCCTTGACCTCCCAAAGTGCCTGGATTATAGGCATGAGCCACCATGCCCAGCCTGACCTTTTACTTTACTTTTTTAAGTGGGTGATGGTAGAAATCAAGATGGATGAAATTTAGATAACATTGGACACATTGAAAAAAAAGTAACATCAGTTTCATTAAAATATCATATTTATAATACACCAGAATTTATATCCTTTCTGACCTTTAAGTGCATGTTCAAAGATTTTTAATATCAATGTTAAAAAATATATGATGTAAAAAAATATTTTGGGTGATACCTGAGGAAAGAGATTTGAAAAATTTAGGTCCTCAATAGTAATTTTAGTGGTTTGGCACCTACAAAAGAGCCTGGGCAGGTATCAGGAAAAACAATATGACTTCACGGGTGAAGGTGTTACTGAAACACCAAGGGTTTGGGCTAGGTCCTGTTGCTCACTGCATAGAAAGCCAATCACTGAGACAACAAGCATTGCCAGGGAAGAAGGCTTGATTGGGTGCTGCATTGGATGGGAGATCAGTCTCAGATCCATCTCCCCAGCCAACTAAAATTGGGGGTTTACATAGTGGAAAAGGAGTGTAGTTACATGCAGGAAAACACGAATTGGAGGGGTAAGGAATAGGAGTTGGTAAACAGGAAGCAGGTGGTCAGTTAGGAAAACAGGAATTGGAGAGGGGTAAGGAAGTAGTCATGATGAATGAGAGGTCCGAAGTCTTACTGTCTGGATGCAGTGACCTGGAAATTTCAGTTCCTTAACAATCTGGGAAGCCTGATGGTTGGTTTCTTGAGAAAGGAACTCAGATAAGACAAATGTAACTTTCTCAATTGTTAAGACTTGGAGGGTCAATTTCTACGTTTATTCAAAATAAACTAAACATAAATTCTATTGGATAATTGGGCTGGTTTCAGTACCTTCTCCTCGTTTCTCAGTCATGGGGAATCTGGTCATTGATCTTTCTGGCTGCTTCATGCGGAGGAATGGTGTTGTGGAATAATGGGATGAGGAATGAAAATGTGACACCTGTAATTCAGTTGTTGTGTCTAGACTCCAAAAGGAAGAGGATATAACAAGGCATGTCTGACCTCCCATCCCATCATGGCTGGCAATTCAGTTTTAGTTTTTTCTGGGGTCTTCTTGACCATAAGTGGGTTCACTTAGTCATCATGGAGCTTAGGATTTTAATTTAAGTTTACATTCCTCAGTTCCTTGGCAAGATTTGCCAGAGTCAGCATCAATGGCTAAATTTTTATTTTGTCCCATATTATTGTTGGGGTGATGTGGCTACCTGCCCCAGGTCTATCCTGTCCCTTAATGGGACCCCTGTGGTAAAGGGACTTAGAATCAAAAGACTTATAGCCAAGTAAACATTTTAGGCCAGACAGGATGGAGATGGGCAGGCACTCATTAACCCTGAAAACCCTTTAAGCATTTTAAGAGCCCAAAACCAAAAGCTGAAAAGTAAGTTTGTAGAATTGAATCCTGGTCTTAGATATTGACTTGTAGCAATTAGCCATACAAAACATAAGCATTTTGTTAAACTCATTTGAATTAAAGAATTTAGAGAGGTAACATTTCTTAATTTGTCAGCTGTTTGGGCATTGTGTGCCCATCCTTGATTTGGAATACCTGAACTAATTTTATCTGTCAAAATCGGCTCTTAAAATCTCGTGTGCCCACCTCTTTTACAGTAGTCCCTGGACCTCAAAGGATTGAACAGCTTTAATTTCTGGCCCTGTGTCTCACGAAAGCAATTCATTTTGGTGTCACCTTCTCCCAGGTCTGAAGACAAGGTTCTGACTGGAGTCAATGTTCAAGATTTAGCAGGAGTCAGTGTCTTTTTCAGACCCAGAAGTCAAAAGGCTTCATTAATAGGATGTTTATTCAAGATGTTAAAAGGCTCAAAATACTTGATCAAAATAGCTAATATGTCACAAATTAAAACACTGTTATTTGGTGTCTACTGGTTATTGCCTGCAGCACTTTAAACCGTTGTATTAAAGTAGTGAGGTTACTTCTTGCATATGTCTAACTGTTGGCATTCTAGTGTCCAAAAGCATCAAAAACAGAGGTCCTATGCCAAACTTATCAAAGCAAGACGATTAATTTTTCTCTCTTTCATTACAAAAATGGTAATGGTAAATATCCGTTTTGGAAATTTAGTATGAGGATAAATGATCTCCTTTTACTTAAATAATGTACCACAAAACAGGGACAAAGTAAGAACAAGTGCACAATAAGTTCTTTTTAGCTGTTTAAAAGAGTGTCACACATTGCTAAGATTGATTCTAGATATAGTGCTGAAAACTGATTAGGTAATTTTTACCACTAGAATCTTTACACCAGTACAACACTTGAAAACATTTTGTTTTTAAATATATATATGAAGGTCCAACAGTGATAAAATGCTTGGGATCAAAGATCACTAAAAATCTCATTTTTTATTATTATTCAATCCAGATGGATTCTACTTAATTATAATAATGGTAAACACAATTAAAGTAATTTGAGGGAAATCCGAGTCAATATAATTTTCTTAAGGACAAGGCCAATCTTTGCTGAATATTAAAACTTTGTACCCGTATCACAATTTTTTCTCATTACCTAAAGGAAAAGATCTGAAACCAATGGAAGTTATTGATCAAAATGAATTACCTTAGAAAAAACACCATTTAAACATTTCTACTCTCGCCTATTTTTCTTTTTTTTTTTCTTTTTTTTATTTTTGAGACAGAGTCTTGCTCTGTTGCTAGGCTGGAGTGCAGTGGCGCCATCTCGGCTCGCTGCAACTTCCACCTCCTGGGTTCAAGTGATTTTCCTGCCTCAGCCTCCTGAGTAGCTGGGACTACAGACACATGCCACCACGCCCAGCTAACTTTTTGTATTTTTAGTAGAAACGGGGTTTCAACATGTTGGCCAGGATGGTCTTGATCTCTTGACCTTGTGATCTGCCCACCTTGGCCGCCCAAAGTGCTGGGATTACAGGTGTCACCACCACGCCTGGCCTACTCTCACCTATTTTTCTAATTAACAAAATAAATAATGTATGATTTATGTTTAGAACTTGTAAAAATAAGTCTTTTATTTTGAGGGAGGAAAACCTTGATGCTCTTGTAGCTCTCTAGATTATCAGAGGTAAGCAAAACCAATCCAGTTTTAAATGGCTGGTATGCTTTACTGTATTTTGGAGGCTTCACAAAGGTAGCTTAGGAAGTTTAGATAAATAGAGCAAATGATGAATTGTTGGAAATGCATAGGACACAAAATGAGTATCCACAGAACCAATTACAAGCCTTCCATTAGAAACTAAGAAAATCAATAGTTTAATATAAATATATATAAGTAGAAATTTTTGTCAATAATAACATATCTTCTTTGGCACATTTTACATACAGAATTATATATTAACTAGAATTCTTATTCTTAGTAACCTTAAGAATAAACTGATATTCTTTGGGAAGCAAGAAAATCCTGAACCATCTGTCAAATATCAGTATTTTACAGATGAAAACCATTCCACAGTTTTTAGAAACATGTTTCCCCATATCATAATCCTTTCTTAATTGGAAGTGACCCAGATATCCAAGGAGCATCAAAAATAATTTTAAGATTTTAAATTATACGCAAAGTTTACCAATAAGCACGTATCCCTTTTACATGCACTCACTTCTTTTATTTTTTAACAGTTTGTCTAGATTTCTTCTGAAAACTGAGATATTAAGCAAAACTTGTTATCATTTCAAGTTACTTCCTTGTAAATAATTTTTAATAGCCTATAAATATTAGATGTTTACCTAAGCAAGAACCTTAAAGTTAAATGCAGGGGGATTTTTGCCAATAGCTCAGAGGATTCAGCTACTTTTATTAAACCAACAAAAGTAAATGAGTCTTATTTGCCAAGAAATTCACACAAATGGAGATTGTATTAGTTTTGGCTGGGCTTATAGTTTTATAACTTTCTCTTCCAAACTCTGATGTCTCAAAATATCCAGCAGAGACAAATACAAAACCCAGACAAAACTGTATGCTGCCAATTTCAAAGCATTTTTATGTGAATTTTATCAATAATTTTAAAGCCAGCTGGTATATTAGAGATCTACTCAAGTCACACGAACTTGAAAAATTCTTGGACTTATTTGTTTAATGTACAAGCATTCTTTCATTTATAAGTCAATTTGTTGCCAGGTAAAAATAATATGGAACATCCAGACACATATATACACATAGAAAGATCCACTAGCTTTTACCTCAGAATTCTAGTCATGAGATAGCAATATAAACTCAGCAGCTTGCAGACATATTCACATGGTTAAACTCTGTTTGCTCCAATAGGTAATTCAATGAAGGCTGTGTACCAAAATTTTGGGTAAAGCACTTTCCATGGCACTTTGATTTTTAAAGGGCATATCTCCCCAGAGTCCAAAGAACACTGGGGCCACACCACAGAAGAACATCATGTACTAACTAGCTCAACTCTGGTTAGAACAGCAGCATAAAAGCCTGGATACATGGAACTCCATCTTGCTTTCCCATTCAACCAGAAAATGAGGCCCATGGAAAGGCCAAACTTCTCCAGATTCCAAAGAATACTGGGGTGAGACGGTGTTACAAAAGAATATCAGTTTATCAAATTCTCCCATAACTAGAGGGAACACACACATATAAACAAACAATCACCAAAATGCAATCTAACTGCTGCAACAACAAAGTCCCAAGAGTGTCCAAACTCAAACAGTTGGGGTGCTTTCCTCTCTCAGTTGGTTGAGCTTGTTTAACCTGCAAACAGAAATTCCTTTGGAATTTCCCAAATTGAGAGGAGCAGATCCTGCTGTCTGGGCCCACAAAAGACCCTCACCCATTTGATGCAGATGCAGGTGACAAATGTTAAAAACCATTCTTCCTAGGCAATCAGGAACATGGTTAGGGCTGGCAGTGGCAGGGCCAGAGAGAGACTGAAATTCACCTACAGCTAAAAATGGGTGGACAGCTGCTTAGAAGGGCTTCTGAGACTCTCCTGGCCTATGGCAGTGAACCATAAGCAATGCATTACTGGTCCAGGAACCAAAATCTCTTATTGAAACAGCAGGGGTTTGGTCTGGGTTCATTTCCTATATACACAGAAAGCCAATCACTGAGATGACTGTTGCTAAGGAAGAGGCTTTATTCAGGTGCTGAAGTCCGGCAACAATACTCTTTACTGGCAATACTCATTGTCTCAGTGATTGGCTTTCTGTGCAGCATGCAACCAGACATATACCAAATTTCTGGTGTTTCAGTAACACATATATGGCTTCAAATGTGATTTCTGACACTTACTAGCTCTGTAAAATTGTGTAAATTACTTGACAGCTTTGAATGTTAGTTCCTTGTTTTTAAGAATGTGGATGATATTTACTATTCTGGACTTTGTGAGTATTACATGAAGCCCCATTATAGGGCCTTCATAGATGATAGTGCTTCTTATTTTCCAGACACCAGATTCATCTCTCTGAAGCAGGATAGTATCCTACTCCTTTTTTGTATCTCCTGTGTCTAACACCATGCCTGGCACATGGGATGCACCCACTTGATAAATGATGAATCAACAAGCCAACTAAGAAGTTCAAGGACAACTCAGAATCTTAAGTATTTTATGCCTAATTTTTCTTATAACCTATAGTTTTATTTCAGTGTATGTTTATGAGGCATTACTCCTGATAGAGTTCCTGAGGCCATGTCAGGCCCTTTCAAAGAATACCTAAACTGCCTGAGGGGAGGGTAAATTAGTCTCTCCAGTTAACTTTGAATCAGGAAGGAGCCAAAGATATTCTAAAATCTAGACATTTTCGCATTCCTCTGGGTCATGGCTGAGACTAAATTGGACCTCAGGCCTATGGAGAACACACAGGATGAATATTAATTTGTCTGCACATATTCTGTTCAATGTTAGACCTGCTTCTAAGCCATTGTATTTCTTGGGTGCATTTTTGCTGCATGATAAATTGCTGCATGTTTTGGTGTTCAGTGGTGAACAAGAAAACCGCACTGAGCTCCATAGCTGACATAGGTGTATGTCAGTGATTCTTAATGCAGCAATTTTGCTCCCTGCCCTCTACCTGCTCTAGGGAACAACTGGCACTGTCTGGAGATATTTTGACATGTGACAACTCGCAACTGAGGGGAGGGTACTACTGGAACCTAGTCGGTAGAGATCTCTAATGTTGCTAATCATACCACAATGCATGATGAGACAACCCCCTCCACCACTATGATAAATTTTCAGCCCCAAATGTCAATAGTGTTAACACTGAGAAACCCCAGTATATGTATTTCTTTTATGATTGAATTTTGAAAAAATAATTATAAAACCTATGATGTACCCTCAAAAATTAAAAATTAAAAAATTAAAAGAATAAACAAGAAAGAAGAAACAAATGCACTGCATGCCTATATCAAAGCATCTCATGTACCCCATAAATACATAAACCCACTAGGTAACCTCAAAAATTAAAAATAAAAAGATTTTTAAAAAGAAAAATAATTATAAACTGATGACAAAGTTCTAAATAAAAAAGACTTGTTATGAAAAGCAAATTTTTTAAATGGTTAACTTGACACTTGAGCAGATCATACATAGAAAAGAAAGGCACCATCTGTTTGAAAATTTGATGAAAGGCAAGGGGAGTATACTATGTAATTTCACTCACCAGGCTTTTATTTTATATTAATAAATGAATTCACATATATAGATGCCATATCTGTCTCTGCATGATTGGCTTTATATAAAGTACTTATAAAGAAAGAATATTCTTCCTACATATTTCTCCTAATTTCTTATTTCAGCTATCTAGGAAATAGTAAATTTAGTTCAGAAGTATCTATAATGCAGCTTGGCAATTTAATGCTGCAAATATTTGTGACCATTTTGAAAGGATCCTTAAACGTTTCTCAGGAAGACCATTTTGTTTTGCTTTAAAAAATAAAAATATGTTTGTCTGCATTGCAGATGGGCATGAAATCAGTTGGCCATGTGACTTTTTTCCCCCAAGGAGCCAAAAAAAAAAAAAAAAAACAGGGGCCAATATGACTGAATTGTGAATGTATCTACTCTGGTAATCAATTACTTCTGAAACACAGCTATGCAAGTCTTATATTTTAGAATGGAAAGAGCCCTCTGAGGGAGTATTAGGTATTCCTTCCCATTCTGAAAGTAAACCTTGCATTGTAAATGTAGCAAATAAAAAAGAATTGGGAGTTTATTTAAATAGATCTGTGGGTTTAGAAGCTGAGGATTAAGCATTGTGAATCAGCCATGCTGTAATGCATTCGCAGGAACTGGCTGCTGCAGCCTGCAAAGCTGGTTTTACATTATGCAGAAAGACCTTTCCAGCACAACTCACAGCAGATCTCTCTGCTACTCTCTATGTGGCTACATGGCTAGGGCAATTTCATACTCTTTGTCTTTTCATATGAAAAAATGAAAGTGTTTGGCTTAAAATCTTATACATATCTTAATATCATTCCAGCAGTAGTTCCTTAAAACCTGCACAGCTCTGGCTACCCATATGCAGAAAGCTGAAACTGGATCCCTTCCTTACACCTTGTACAAAAATTAATTCAAGATGGATTAAAGACTTAAATGTAAGACCTAAAACCATAAAAACCCTAGAAGAAAACCTAGGCATTACCATTCAGGACATTGGCATGGGCAAGGACTTCATGACTAAAACACCAAAAGCAATGGCAACAAAAGCCAAAATACACAAATGGGATCTAATCAAACTAAAGAGGTTCTGCACACCAAAATAAACTATCATCAGAGTGAATAGGCAACCTACAGAAAGGGATAAAATTTTTGCAATCTATCCATCCGACAAAGGGCTAGTATCAAGAATCTACAAAGAAATTAAACAAATTTACAAGAAAAAAACAAACAACCCCATCAAAAAGTGGGCAAAGGATACGAACAGACACTTCTCAAAAGAAGACATTTATGCAGCCAACAAACATATGAAAAAAGGCTCATTATCACTGGTCATTAGAGAAATGCAAATCAAAACCACAATGAGATAGCATCTCATGCCAGTTAGAATGGTGATCATTAAAAAGTCAGGAAACAACAGATGCTGGAGAGGATGTGGAGAAATAGGAATGCTTTTACACTGTTGGTGAGAGTGTAAATTAGTTCAACCATTGTGGAAGACAGTGTGGCGATTCCGCAAGGATCTAGAACTAGAAATACCATCTGACCCAGCAAGCCCATTACTGGGTATATACCCAAAGGATTATAAATCATTCTACTATAAAGACACATGCACACGTATGTTTATTGTGGCACTGTTCACAATAGCAAAGACTTGGAACCAACCCAAATGCCTATCAATGATAGACTGGATAAAGAAAATGTGGCACATATTGGATAAAGAAAATGTGGCACATATACACCACGGAATACTATGCAGCCATAAAAAAGGATGAGTTCATGTCCTCTGCAGGGACATGGATGTAGCTGGAAATCATCATTCTCACCAAACTAACACAGGAACAGAAAACCAAACACCACATGTTCTTACTCATAAATGGGAGTTCAACAATGAGAACACATGGACACAGAGAGGGGAACATCACACAGTGGGGCCTGTCGGGGAGTTGAGGGGAGGGATAGCATTAGGAGAAATACCTAATGTAGATGACGGGTTGATGGGTGCAGCAAACCACCATGGCACATGTGTACCTATGCTAAACCTGCACGTTTTGCACATGTACCCCAAACTTAAAGTATAATAAAAAATTTAAATTGAACAAACAAACAAACAAATAAACAAAAAAGCTGTACAGCTCATGTCTCATGAACATCCTTTTCCCTTGTCCCTACCCTGCTTGAAGTAGATTATTTGGGATATCTGTGATCAGGTGACCAGGATCTTACTTCTGGTTCTATCATTAGTCACTGTATGAGATTGGACTAATCTTAAATAATGTGTGTCAATTTCCTCTTAATTAAATGGGATAATAATGTCTACTCTCACCATTTCACAGAATTTTTATGAGCAATTAATACCTTTTTTTAATTTCCCTATCCCTCTACTCTAATATTATCTCTTTGCCAGTGTCTCTGTTTCACAGTTATGTACCCAATGTCTATGGGAGTACCTCGCAAATATCATTCCTTAAACATTTGTTCGGTGAAATGTAAGTTATTTCAGCTTTATGTTTATTTATGCCAATACTCAGAGTGAGGGGGATATCATGTAAACTAGACTTGCAGTGACTTAAAAAGCCAAAATGTTGAATACATCTCTCAAGTGAATCTAAAGGCAGAGAAACCATAGCACCTCAACTTTAATTCTTAAAATTACTGGATTTCATTTATTATAATGGGAAGTGGCCATCTAGTGTGAGTTAAGAATGGGACATTGGAATCAGGTAATCCTGGGTTGGATACTGCTTCCAAAACTTACTTGTGACATTGCATAAGTTTTCTGAACTATGCAGACTCCAGTTTTGTTTTGTGTAAAAGAGGAATAGTAATAATATCTTCCTTATAGTCTTATTCTTAGGGGAAAATGAGAGAATTTATATAAAGTGCTTAGTCCAGTGCTTGATGCATAGTAAGCATGTATATTATGGTAGGCTAGCTGTGGCAACAAGTAGGTCCCCCAAATAAACAATAACACAACTACAATAGTTTGAGGTATATGTTCTTGGTTAGCAGTGGCTCACTTTTGTGCAATATTCAGAAAGGTAAGTTCGTTTTTTCTAATGGTGCTACCTTCATCTAGGGCCCTGTTGTCCCATGGATCTAGCCAGTGGAACACGAAGGAGAAGGCAGAGAAGGCCTTAGCAAGGAAGTTGCCATGTCACTTTCTGCTCTCACTCCGTTGGTGAGAAATACTCATATGGAGATGAAAGAACAGAAGGTTACTGTCTTAGTCCATGCTGTGCTTCTAGAAAAGAATACGTGGAACTGGGTAACTTATAACGAATACAAATTTATTTCTCAAAATTCTGGACACTGG
This sequence comes from Pan paniscus, assembly GCF_029289425.2. NCBI lineage: Eukaryota > Metazoa > Chordata > Mammalia > Primates > Hominidae > Pan > Pan paniscus. Next base: position 33,032,735 of record NC_073263.2, on the reverse strand, counting down.
AAACTTGATCTGGGCAAGATCAAGACATTAGTATCTGGTGAGAGTCTTCTTGCTTTGCCATCCCATGGCAGAAGGTGGAAGAGCAAAGAGAGGATGAGAGAGAGAGTGGGGGAGGGGGTGGGCAAAGATGGCTGAACTTGTCCTTTTATAAGGAAGCCACTCCTATGATAACAAACACACTACCATGATAATGGCATTCATCCACTCATGAGAGAAATGTCCCCATGGCCCAAACACCTTCCATGAAGCCTCACCTCTCAACACTTCCACATTTGAGGTAGAGTTTCTGACTGACACATGAACCTTGGGGGACACATTCAAGCCATAGTAGTTGCTATTACAAGGATTGTCAATAGATTAATTGGATGAAGGGAGCAGTAAAAGGTAAAAGCTAAAGATAAAATGTTTCACATCAGGGGCCTGTAGAGATACCAACTTCTTTAATCATAATCAGGTATGCATGAGGATAAGTAGAATGGAAAGAAAAACTTATAAATTCTGATTTAGAATATTGAATTAGATGTCCACAAGAATATCTCCTTGGGAGAGGCTTCTGGGCATTTGGAAAGGTAGGATTAGAACCAGGGTCCTGGGAAGTTCAGGATGGTAGTAGCCTTTTTGGGAGCCATTCACATAGAACTAATGGTTATATCCTGTGACTAAATGCAATTGCTAAAAGATGATGCATCAATTTTATCTTGCCTTATTCCTGGCACCTTTGCCATGAGGTTTGCTTAAGTAACAAAACTGCGATTACTTATAAGAATTTCCCAAAATGTGACTGGACCTAAAGAAGACAGCAATCTTCTGTTCTTTCTTCTGTTCTTTCCCTTGAACAGCAATTCAAACAAATGTCCTTAAAGCAAATCTGGGGATGAGACATAATATCAAATATATATACCATCTATAAAGTGGAGATAATAATGACATCATGAAATTGTTGTGAAGGTTAAGATAGGTAGTACAGGTAAAGTGTCTAAGTGCCTGGCGCATGGTAGCTCTCTCATCCTATGGACTCATTTCCAATTGGTCACCACGCCGTTATTATTATGCCCTTATCCTAAATATGCAGCCCAAAGACAAGCAACCTGAAAAAGATGTAATAAGTGTCCTCATTTCACTCTGAAAAGAGACTTAATTCTGTGCTTAGACCAGAGGTCCCCAACCCCTGGACCATGGACAAATACCAGTCCATGGCCTGTTAGGAACTGCGTCACACAGCAGGAAGTGAATGGTGGGCAAGTGAGCAAAGCTTCATCTGTATTTACAGCCACTCCCCATCTCTTGTATTACTACCTGAGCTCTGCCTCCTGTCAGATCAGCTGCAGCATTAGATTCTCATAGGAGTGCAAACCCTACTCTGAATTGTGCATGCAAGGGTTTCTAGGTTGTGCCCTCCTTATGAGAATCTAATGCCTGATGACCTGTCACTGTCTCCTGTCACCCCCAGACGGGACCATCTAGTTGCAGGGAAACAAACTCAGGTCTCCCATTGGTTTTACATTATGGTGAGCTGTATAATTATTTTATTATATATTACAATGAGAGAGATGGATTACATCCTATTATTAGGATGTAATAATAATAGAAATAAAGTTAACAATAAATGTAATGTTTTTGAATCCTCCCCAAATCATCCCTACCCCCTCAACCCCCACTGTGGTCCCAGTCAGTGAAAAAATTGCCTTCCACACACAAGTTATATCCTTGATAAAATATTGATTTTTATTTGATATTATGTAGACCACTGGTCAGGAAGAATGCCAAGTATGTGTTTCCATTCTGAATTGAGATTATCTTAAATTTCTTTGGGGCTTTAAAGACTTTTGATTTCACAGAAGCCCTATTCTGACTCTTAAAGTACTTTGTATTCATGTTGCTTTTTGTGCTTGGAAAGCAATTTATAAATAGCAACTAATAACATAAAGTTATGGTATTTTTCTAGGTTAGTTTCCTTGTTTTGTTGGGTTTTAGTCTATATTTACTGTTTTTTTAACTTCTATTCAATCTTTAAACTTTTATGGATGTTAGTATACAAATACATTAAAGTTCAGTAAGATACAATGAAATACAAATAAAAAGCACGTTCATTTCATGGGTGTAATATTGAGGATGTAAGTCTGAAGTACTTTCTCATTACTGTCTAGGAGCTTAGCATTAAAATATTAGAAGGCCAATGGTTACTGAACTATATGTCCATCAAATAGTGTGAAGTCTAGGATTTACCTCAAAATAAGCCAGTAGGGGGCTGAGAGAGAATATTGAAACTAAACTAGTCATATGTTGATATTTATTGAAATAGGAGAGGGATGCAGGGTATTTTATTATACTAGTCTCTAAAGTTTTGTCTGTATTTGAATGTTTCAAGTTTTACTCTATTATTTTAAATTACTGGAGAGTTAGAGTCCCGTCATAACATATTGTATGTTAATTATACCTCAGCAAAGTTTATTTAAAACATTCATTTTACATTAAAAAATAAAACCTGTAATATGTATCTCTTGTAAATCATAAATGAGAGAAAATTAGGATATACTGAGCACTGTTTAAGACTGCTCTGTCCTAAACAATGCTAAGTGCTTGTGGTAAGTTTTGTCAACTAATTCTCATACCAGCCACATGAAGTAGGCATTATTAGCACTGCATTTAACAAATGAGAAAACCTAGGCTCAGAGAGATAAGAGTTCCTCAGTGGGGACTCTGGAATCATACAATAAGTGATTGGAAGGTTAGAGTCCCATCACATCATATTATTATATTTATTCATATATGTAGGTATATATAATTTTCACTTTTTTGATAATGTCTACTACATTAATGAGATAGCATATTTCTAAGGAAATATACCAGTGCATGCATCTCATTAATGTAGTAGACATTATCCTTACATGGACTGGTATATTTCCTTAGAAAGACAATATGTAACATATAGTGTAATTGGCAGATGTTTTTTCCTAGCCAGTCTGGAATGCCTCTTAGCGTAGTGCATGTCATTTTTCTAGGTAAGCCAGTCAGTCTGTAGTGGAGCAAATGAGGAGAGTGATATGAGTTCGGATCACAGAGGAAAGATCCTGTAAGTCCCATCCTGAATGCCATGGGAACCTATCAGAGACTTTTAGGCAATGGGGAGGAACATTATCTGATGTATTTTGAAGATGAATGATAGAAATACAAAAGCGGAAGAAAAGACCAGCCGGGCACGGTGGCTCACGCCTGGAATCCCAGCACTTTGGGAGGCCGAGGCAGGTGGATCACGAGGTCAGATCAAGACCATCCTGGCTAAGATGGTGAATTCCCGTCTCTACTAAAAATACAAACAATTAGCCGGGCGTGGTGGCGGGCACCTGTAGTCCCAGCTACTCGGGAGGCTGAGGCAGGAGAATGGCGTGAACCCGGGAGGCGGAGCTTGCAGTGAGCCGAGATCGCGCCACTGCACTCCAGCCTGGGTGACAGAGTGAGACTCCGTCTCAAAAAAAAAAAAAGAAGACCAATTAAGAGACTGCTGTAAGGCAGGCAACAGATCATGGTAAATGGTAGAAAGAAAATAGCAAAATAGCAATGAAGATGGTAGAAATAAAGGCTAGAAGAAGAAAGCGGGAGATTTTAGGGGAAGCAGTTGACAGGACTTGATAATACATTGGCTATATGAACTGAAGGAAAGAATCAAGGATGCTTCCCAAATTTTGGCTTGAGGTTGTGCTTTTACGGAGATGGGAAAAACCTAAGGTTTTAATGGCACTTGTAGTTTGACTTTCCTGCCAGACTGGCAGTGTCTTGCAGGCAGGCACTACACCTCCTCATGTGGTATCTAGTACATAGCAGGCGTTCAACAATTTTTTTTTGGAGGCAAGGGTCTCGCTCTGTTGCCCATGGCATGATCTCAGCTCACTGCAACCTCCGCCTTCCGAGTTCAAGTGATTCTCCCACCTCAGTCTCCCAAGTAGCTGGGATTACAGGTGCCTGCCACCACACCTAGCTAATTTTTGTATTTTTAGTAGAGACCAGTTTGTGCATTGTTGGCCAGGCTGGTCTTGAGTTCTTGACCTCAAGTGATTTGCCCCCCTCGGCCTCCTAAAGTGCTGGGATTACAGGCATGAGCCACCGTGCCCAGCCTCAACACATTTTTTAAACAAATAAAGAAATGCTCAGTATTATTATGCAATAGTAGCATAAGATCAGTGCAGGGCTCCACTGTTTCAATGGTGGCTTTAAAGGGCAATGAAGCATGGAAACAGATTCCTTTCAAACATGGACCTTTGTGTCATCTCTTATCAAATAAGGTTTTGGAGCAACATATGTGTTACAATAATTGACTTGTATAAGTGAGAATATTTTGTTCTTCATTGTACATATCTTAATGCTTTAATGAAAAATCTTTTAAAAATATTATTGAAACATTCAAATAAAGACCAAATCATAGAGACTAGTATAATAAAATACCCTTTATCCATCTCCCATTTCAATAAGTATCAACACATGACTAGTTTTGTTTCATCAATATGCTCTCTCAGCCCCCTACTGGCTTACTTTGAAGTAAAAATCCCAGACTTCACACTAGTTGATGAATATATAGTTCAGTCACCATTGATCTTCTAATGTTTTAATGCTATGCATATATACATATACATATATATATGTATTTTTTTTTTGAGACGGAGTCTTGTTTTTGTTACCCAGGCTGGAGTGCAATGGCACGATCTCTGCTCACTGCAACCTCCGCCTCCTGGGTTCAAGCGATTCTCTGGCTTCAGCCTCCTGATAGCTGGGATTACCGGTGCCCACCACCATGCCTGGCTAATTTTTGCAGTTTTAGTAGAAATGGGGTTTTGACACGTTAGCCAGGCTGGTCTTGAACTCGTGACCTCGTGATCTACCCATCTCTGCTTCCCAAAGTGCTGGGATTACAGGCATGAGCCACTGCACCCAGCCTATGCATATATTTTGACACCCAAAAAGGATAAAGCACTAGTTCCCACCAGGTTACATGAAGTGGGGTTAGCACACTCCAGACCTCCAACTATGTTACCCTAGTGAGTTCTATATAGCTGGTCTCTGCTTTCTCTAACATTTCTTGGCACTTCTGAGGTAGGAGGCAGGACTCGACTCTGGAGGCAGGTCTTGGACACTGGACCAAATTGAGAACTAGCTAAAGTAGGGACAGGGCAGAAGCAAGTTTCCAAAATATACATCCACCAGTGCGCAGTGTCAGTTTCCATTACCATGGCAGCACCTGGAGGCTATGGACCCTTTCTATGGTAACAACTGGGCAACCTGGAAGTTATCACCTTTTTCTAGAAATTTCTGCATAATCTCTTCCTTAATTTGTGTATAATTACAAGTGGGTATAAATCTGACCGCAGAACTGCCTCTGAGCTGTTCCTCTGGGCACACTGTCTATGGAGTAGCCCTGCTCCACAAAGACCAGTATCCCTGTTGTTGCTGTGCTCTGGCACTTCAATAAAAGTTGCTGTCTAACACCACAGGCTCACCCTTGAATTCTTTCCTGGGCAAAATCAAGAACCTTCCCAAGCTAAGCACCAATTCGGAGGCTTGCCTACCCTGCATCACTTCCAGAGATTTGCAAACTATTTACTTATTCAGTTAGACACCAAATATGTATTGACCATTTAAATGGAAAGCACTCAACTAGGCATTTTGAGAGATACAGGGGTATATGATGGGACTCTAACCCTCCAACAATTTAAAATATTGTGGCGGTTGATATTGAGTGATCGGGTGTCAACTTGATTGGACTGAATGATGCTAAGTATTGTTCCTGGGTGTGTCCGTGAGTGTTGCCAAAGGAGATTAACATTTGAGCCAGTGGACTAGGAGAGGTGGACCCACCCTCAATCTGGGTGGGCACCATCCAATCAGCTGCCAGCATGACTAGGATAAGGCAGGCAGAAGAAGATGGAAGGAGCTGACTTCCTGAGTCTTCCCGCCTTCATCTTTCTCCCATGCTGGACGCTTCCTGCCCTTGAACATCAGACTCCAAGCCCTTCAGCTTTTGGACTCTTGGACTTTTACCAGTGGTTTACCAGGGGCTTTCAGGCTTTCAGCCACAGACTGAAGGCTGTGCTGTTGGCTTCCCTACTTTTGAGGTTTTGGGACTTGGACTGGCTTCCTTGCCCTTCAGCTTGCAGACGGCCTATCATGGGACTTGACCTTGTGATTGTGTGAGTCAATACTCATTAACAAACTCCCCTGCATATATACACATTTCCAATTAGTTCTGTCCCTCTAGAGAACCCTGACTAACACAAATATTAAAGAGTAAAAGCAGCATGCAGACTAATAATGTGGTATATGATCTGTAAAGGGTAAGTGAATGGTACAGAAAGTAAATATTTCAAAGACTGGGGAAAGTGAGCTGTTTGTTTTTGGTCGGGATGAACAAGAAAGACACCATGGCAGTGGGAGGATTCAAACAAATCTTTAAAGAATGTTGACACTTTAAAGGTGGACTTCATTCCCAGGAAGACAGAGTAACGTAAGTGCAAGTTCAGAGGCAAATGGCAGAATAAACTAATATATGTAGAGAGAAATGGTTGATAGAATAGAACAGATGGGGTGGAGTGCAGGGTTTGTGAGAGAGAGGTGGGAGAGAGGCTGGAAAGTGTTAATATGTAAAGAAGACAAGTTCAAAGTTGTTTCTTCTTCATTGTGGTTGCATGTTTATAATTAAAAAATTGGAGAGAAAATCATATAGTTCCATTTTATGGCAAAATGAACTATGTGGAGATTGCTGCTAACTAAACTATTCTGGACTTTTAAGACTGTATGGGCAAGTTATGTTCCTTAGAGGATAGATTTTTTTTTGGTTCTACTTGCCATTCTAAAAAGTGTCTATTCCCAGTTTTAAATTTTGCATAAATATGCAGATCATGACAATCAGAAACAAAGAAAAACCAGTATTACAAATTCATATATTTCATCTCTATCTTGAATCCCCTGTAAAAAATCACTACAAGATAAAAAGCCTAAACTGTAACCTATTTTTAAGCAAAAAACCATAATAAGCAAGAATATTGTCACAAACTAACAAGTATAAATAATACTTAGGATTCCTAGCAGGCAAAAATACCTCCAGAGAAGCCTCTGCTACTACGGAAAAGGCACAACTCTGAAATAAGACCTAATACAAACCTGAGTCCCCACTGAGGAACCCTTATCTCTCTGAGCCTAGGTTTCCTCCTTTGTTAAATGGAGTGCTAATAATACCTACTTTATGTGGCTGGTATGAGGATTAGATGACAAAACTTAGCACAAGCACTTAGCATTGTTTAGGACAGAGAAGGTGCTCAGCATATCCTAATTTTCTCCCATTTATGATTTTACAAGAGATACATGTCACAGGCTTTATTGTGTTTAACGTAAAATGAATTTTTACATCAACTTTGCTGAGGTATAATTAACATACAATAAACTGCACATATTTAAAGTGTACAATTTGATACGTTTTAACACATGCCAGCACCTAGAACACCATCACATAGCTAAGATAATGGCCATGTCCAACACAGCAACAGTTTCCTCACACCCCTTGGTGATCTCTCCTTCCTCACAACTGTCATCCCCAGGCAACCACAGACCACCTTTCTGTCACGGCACATTAGTTTGCATTTTCTAGAATTTTACAAATATGGAATTAAACAGTATGTGCTCTTTTTGTCTTGTTTATTTCACTTGGCCTAATTATTTTGAGATTCATGTATGTTGTTGCTTATATCAATAATTCATTTCTTTTTATTACAGAGTAGTATCTCATTGTATGAATAGCACACACATTTATATCTTTGAGCAGGCTTAAAGTTGCCAATTTCAAAAATGATAATATAGCTTTAAAATATAAGAACTGGCAATTTTAGTTGAGTGCAAGAAAGATGTTGTTCATTTTGGTCACCTTTTTTTTGTTTTTTTTTTGAGTTGATTCTACATGATGCTTTAGAAATCTAGAAAAAAAATGTAGCATATTAATGACTTTTATTTTTTAATTTGGGATAAGAATTTCTCTATTCAAGAAATGAGTTGTCAGTTATTTTTTAAAATAAGCGGGAAACATTGTCAATATTTAAAATTTAAGAAATATGTACAAGACAAAGGAGGAAGTAAAATATCAACCTAATTCCATGGCCCAGAAACAATCTTTCTTTTTTTTTTTTGAGATGGAGTCCTGCTCTGTCACCAGGCTGGAGTGCAGTGGCACTATCTCGGCTCACTGCAACCTCTGCCTCCCAGGTTCAAGCGATTCTCCTGCCTCAGCCTCCCGAGTACCTAGGACTACAGGCACGTGGCACCACACCCGGCTATTTTTTTTTTTTGTATTTTACTAGAGACAGGGTTTCACCATGTTGGCCAGGATGGTCTCCATCTCCTGACCTCGTGATCTGCCTGCCTTGGCCTCCCAAAGTGCTGGGATTACAGACATTAGCCATTGTGCCCGGCCCAATCTTTCTTTTTACCATTGACCTTCATCCCATAATTAGAATCCTCAAAGGAATAAAGAAAGGGGAAAACAGAAAAAAATAGTTGAAGACAAAATGGCCTAAATTTTACAAATTGGTTGAAAAAACCCACAGAACTGGAAAGCTCAGTGAACTCTGAGTGTAAGAAATTTGAAAACTACACTAAGAAGCACATTATAAAGGAATTACTTAACACTAATAATAAAGAGATCATCTTAGTTCAGCCAGAGGAAAACAGACATATTACATACAGAGGAACAAAGGTTAGAATGGCATCACATTTTTCTTTGGAAACAATGCAAGCCATTGGAGCAATAAGTCTATGTCCTGAAAAAGAAAGTGTCAAGCTAGAATTCTATATCCAGAAAAAATATATTTCAAATAAACATGAAATAATGGCTGGTTTACACATACAAAATAATAAAAAATTTAACACCAGAAGACTTGTTCTACAATAAATGTTAAAGGAAGTCCTTTAGGCAAAAGGAACATGGTACAATATGGAAGCACGAATCTGCACAACTTGGCAGTTCTTAAAAAGTAAACACACCTATCATACGATTTCACCTTCCCACTTCCATGAGAAAAAGAAGAAAATATCTAGACAAAGAATTGTACAGAAATGTTCATAGAAGCTTTTTTGTAATAGCAAAAACCTAGAAACAACCTAAGTGTCCATCAGCAGACAAATGAGTAGACAGATTGTGCTATCTCTAAATAATAGAACACTACTCAATAATAAAGAAGAACAAACTAATTATACATGCAGTAATATGAATTAATGTCAAATGCATTATGCTAAATGAAAGAAGCCAGGAAAAACAGAATAAATGCTGTATTATTTTATTTATACAAAATTTTAAAGAATGCAAACTGATCTATAGCGAGAGAAGGCACATGCTTAGTCACTTGGGTGCTGGAGGTGGGAGGGAAAGAAAGAATGGGAGAGGTGGAAAAGGGGCATGAGGAAACTTTTGGAGGGAAGAGATGTTTATTACCTTGATTATGGTGGTAGTTTCATGGATATAGTACATCATAACTTATCAAATTGTACACTATATCTATGCAATTTATCTTACATCATTTGTACCTCAATAGGCTGTAAAAAATGAGAAAAGACAGCAAGATTAAAATAATAATAATAGGCCGGGCACAGGGGCCCATGCCTGTAATCCCAGCACTTTGGGAGGCCAAGGTGGGTAGATCATGCTTGTGGTATGTGCCTGTAATCCCAGCTACTTAGGAGACTGAGGCAGGAGAATTACTTGAACCTGGGAGGCAGAGGTTGCAGTAAGCCGAGATTGCACCACTGCACTCCAGCCTGGGCAACAGAGTGAGACTCCATCTCCAAAAAAAAAAAAAAAAAAATAGTAAACATGTTGTGCAGATTATTCCTCACTCAGAAGCACCCATAGGAAGAATGGGGTCTGAAATCCAGACACATTTGTCAGTAGCAAGAAGATGCCCTTTTGTAATCCATCTACCAAGAAAGAGAGAGAGAGAATATATAATTTGTTTCCCAACAGGAATTGCTGGATTCTAATTTACATAAAGACCCTGTCTGTGTTAGCAGCAGCCTTGCTGAATCTACATGTTATCATCATCATAATGTATTATATTTTAATTTTATTTGGAGATAAGAAGAAGCACCTAGTGAGACTAAAAGAATTGCTAAACTTAAAAGTTTCTCTACCCAGGAGAAACCAGATTATAAAAGATTCCTTGCTGAAAACATGAAAAACACTAAGCAGTTGAGTTTGTTGTGCTTTTATAAACTACATATTTCGCAGGAGGCTGAAGCAGGAGAATGGCGTGAACCCGGGAGGCAGAGCTTGCAGTGAGCCAAGATTGCGCCACTGCACTCCAGCCTGGGTGACAGAGCAAGACTCCGTCTCAAAAAAAAAAACAACAAAAAACAAACAAACAAAAAAACCTATATATTTCAACTTTAAGTGATAACTTTTAACTTCCTCTTATAAAAGATAAGGAAATGAGCACATTAACACCTTCTCCAACATCCCCTTCTTTGCACTTTTTGAGTTTTGTTTTTATATAATTACTTTGGCATTGTCAGAATAAAAACCTAAGTAATGGTGTGAAGGATAATTACAGAAACTATAACCATGTAAGATGATGGAAATGCTGTGATTCTATATTTAAATGAGTTTGATGCTCACCACCTGTTCTTGTATCATGGCTTCTCCATGTCTTAGTTAAGTTTTCATTTTCTATCTTCCCTTTAGCAGTTTTTGTTATAAAAATCTTTGTATTTTTAAGGAGTTACTGCTATATACCAAATGCTTATGTTACCCTCAAAATTCATATGTTGAAATCTAACCCCCAATATGATGGTATTAGGAGGTGGGGGCTTTAGGAGGTGATTAAGTCATGAGAATGAAACCCTTATGATGGGATCAATACTCTTGTAAAAGAGGCCCCAAAAAGATCCCTGCCCCTTCTGCCTTGTTGGAACATAGCAAAAAGATAAACCGGGAAATGGGCACTCAGCAGACACCAATTCTGCTGGCACCTTGATCTTGGACTTTCCAGCCTCCAGGACTGTGAGAAAGAAGTTTGTTTATGAGCCACCCAGTCTATGGTAGTTTAGTATAGCAGCCCGAATGGACTAAGACAGGTGTATTGGATGTTTCCTGAATTCTTGCACTCCTAATATCATCTATCTGTTGTTTTCAGGCTTATAGAATAACTTAAATGGGCAGACAGTTTTTAATTCCAATTCTATTTCCCCCAAATCTTTGTAAACGAAAGTTCTTTTCTGGCTTTGAGGATTTTCTTCTGGATGCCTGTATGATTCATCCTTTAGAGAGGAATATCAGTGATGCCACAGAAACTTGGCATTGCTTGTATTAGATTTTCTGGAGGACAGTGGGAGCCATCAAGCAACAAATAAAGTGGTTGTTTATTTCACAAAAGTTCCATTACTGACTGAATTACCTTTGTGTTCTGATTGTTGATTGCTTCTTCAGGAAAGCCAATTTTCTGTATGTTGGATTTTCTTCTTCCATATCTATCCTCTTTGCCGCAGTCATTTGACATCCTGCTTGCTAAGGAATAACATGAGCCTAAAACTTGGGTGGAAATGCACTGGGGAAATTTGTTTTCTTGTCACAAACACTCTGTCACCAAATCTTTTAGTTCCTTTGCCCTGGGGGCAAGTCTTCTCTCACTTTTGGACATCATTGGCAAAGATCTTTGGTGGAGAGCCAGATAGTAAATGTTTTAGGCTTTGAGAACCTTACAGTTTCTGCTTCAACTACTCAACTGTGTCATTGTAGCCTGTTACAAATGGAATTGTTTCCCTCATCTTAGTCCATTCTCACAATTCTGGAGGTTGGGAAGTCCAAGATCAAGGTACAGCAAATTCAGTGCCTGCTTTCTGGTTCATAGATGGCACCTTGTCCCTGTATTCCCACATAGTGGAAGGGACAAGGTAGCTTTCTGGTGTGTCTTTTACAAAGGCACCGATCCCATTCATAAGGGCTGTGCCATATGGACTGATGTCCTTAGAAAAAGAGAAGGACACAGGAATGAAAACTTACAAGGAGAAAAGGCCATGTGAGGACACAGCAAAAAGGTGGTCATCTGCCAGCCAAGGAAAGAGGCCTGAGGAGAAAACAACACTGCTGATACCTTGGACTTCCCAGCCTCCAGAAATGTAAGAAAATTAATTTCTGGCCAGGTGTGGTGGCTCACACCTGTAATCCCAGCACTTTGGGAGGCTGAGGGGGGCAGATCTCTTGAGGCCAGGAGTTCGAGACCAGCCTGGCCAACATGGTGAAACTCCATCTGTACTAAAAATACAAAAATTAGCTGGGCATGGTGGCTCATGCCTGTAATCCTAGCTACTTGGGAGGCTGAGGCAGGAGAATTGCTTGAACCCGGGAGACAGAGGTTGCAGTGAGCCGAGATCATGCCATTGCTTTCCAGCCTGGACAACAGAGTGAGACTCCATCTCAAAAAAAGAAAAGAAAAGAAAAGAAAATTCTGTCGTTTAAGCCACCCAGTCTGTGATATTTGTATGGCAGCCCTAGCACACTGATACATGTATAGCTTGAAAGCAGCCATAGACAATATATAAACAAATGCTCATGGCTTTGTTCCAATAAAACTTTATTCATGGACATTGAAATTTGGATATCATATGACTTTCTTGTCATGAAATATTATTCGTTGTTATGTATTTATTTATTTATTTATTTATTTATTTATTTTATTTATTTTGTTGAGACGGAGTCTTGCTCTGTCTCCAGGCTGGAGTGCAGTGGTGCGATCTTGGCTCACTGCAACCTCTGCCTCCCAGGTTCAAGTGATTCCCCTGCCTCAGTCTCCCGAGTAGCTGGGACTACAGGTGCACGCCACCATGCCCGGCTAATTTTTTTTTTTTTTTTTTTTTTTTTTTTTAGTAGAGACAGAGTTTCGCCATGTTGACCACAATGATCTCAATCTGACCTTGTGATCCACCGACCTCAGCCTCCCACAGTACTGGGATTATAGGCGTGAGCCACCGTGCCTGGCCGCTTTTTTTTTTTTTTTAACTATTTAAAATGTAAAAATCATTCCCAGCTCACAACAGAACAAAAATAAGCAATGAGCCAGATTTGGCTGGCAGGCTTTTGTTGTAACTCTTGTTCTAGAAGGCAGTTTGATTCATACTAAAGCCCGGTAAATCACAAGGCTTTGTCTCAAGATCTGATACTTGATTATTCCCTTCTGTCCTTCAGCATGGCTTCAATTCTGGGTGTAAAAGGTAATATGGGGCATCAGCCTGTCTTAGCCCCACCTCCCCTGACTTCCTTTTGTGTTAGAGAACTATACATAAGGGGACTCCCCGCCTTTCTCAAATTCTCTTAGTACTGGTTTTCCTGGTCAAAGGATAATGGATAGACTTTCCACTATCGTGACACTTACTTTTGGAGATGGTTGCATCCTGTTCAGAGTCTGAGGCTTGTGTCTGCTCTCAGCATCCTCCTGTTGGCAGACCTTTCCACCATAAATGGCTTCTGTGTGTCACAGTCTGTGGTTTAGGCTTATGGCCATATTCTGGTTTTATTGTTGTTGGAGACTTGGGTTTTTCCCTCCTGTTTTCCATTATGTTCCTGGGCTTTAAGCAACTGGGGTGAATTAAAAGTTCCTTTACTTACATATCTTTGAACAAAAGCCAGCCAAATCCTTCTGGACAGTTGGGAATATGTCTTTTATTCTCTGCCTTCCCAGAGTGTAGGCCAGGGCCTGGTGCAGAGTAAATATCTACTGAGTCACCAATCTTCTCAATTTTCCTTATTAAACATTTCCTTGCCTCTTCTACTCTCACACATGCTGCCATCATCTCTTCTCTGAATGTCTGCAACAGCTTCCACACTGGCCTCCTCTAATCTGGCCTTGCTCCCCTTCATTCGTTTTCTACTTTTAGCAAAATGATCTGATTATATCACAAATCTAAGCATACCACTCTCTTGCATAGAACTTTTCAATAGGAGCTCTATATTCTTAGGATAAGCTCTAGAGCCAACCACATAATAGTCATTCAATAAATATCTGGTAAATGAAAGATTATAGGGAATCAGAAGCCTCAGATCATAAGAAAGAGCTCAGATAGGCCACTGAGTTATCGTATCTCCTTTGGCAATTTATTAAATCTTTTTTTGCCTCAATTTTTCTGTCTATAAGTAACTGCCTATGGTGATACAGCAAAACTAAAATAGTGGATGAATATGTTAGTTCATGTCTTCCAAGAGTAGATACGAAGATAGGATTAGATGTGCAAGAGATTTCTTAGGGAAGGTAGAAAGGAAAGTTGGGAAGGGCCTCCAGACTGCAATGGATGCCTGACACTCATGGAAGGCGAGAGAGAAGGAGGGTTTTCAGACCACAGTGCAGTTCCAAGAAAGTTTAGCCTGATCAGTGGAGATTCCCAGAGCCAAACCCACCTATAAGAAGTGTCCCACCTCTCACTGGAAACAGTCTGTATCAGTCCTCCTGCCAAGTTCATTCATTGGGCAGGAGCAGCCTGCAGGAAGTGTGTTCTTCACATCAGGAGGATGATGGATTGACAGGGGCAGAAGCACCCTGTAGCAGAATATCTCTGAACAGTGCATTCTCATAGCCTCCACAAGTAGAAAGCCCTTTGAGTTGTTAGGAGATGAGACATTAAGTAAACACACACACACAAAAATCATCTTTCCATTATTCAAGGACTGTCTGTTTAGCTTGTGGGTCTCACATCATGAACTATCAGTTTTGCTTTTTAAGCCTTTTCTTTCTGCTATGTACCTTTTATCTCTTCACTACACATCAACACCTTTGTGCAGAAGTTGCAAGAATAGAGAAGCAACAACTCAGACCATTCTTTTCAAATGCTGAATTAGCAGGGCCCCAAATCCTCCCTGTTACACACTCTTTTTTAAAAACATTTTTCATGTTTGGAGAATGTTTTTATCTTCTTTTTAAAATGGTAGCATGCAGCAATGTGTTTTGTCTAAAAATGTTGTTAAACTATGTTTTGGTCAATAATAGTTTTAAAGGCCTAGACTTCCATTTACACAGATAAAAGAGTGGCTCTATGTTATTATTACTATCTCATATACTTCATCTCTTATTGGGATTTCCTTAAACAACTGGCTTTTCTGTGGCTTTCAAATTCAAAATGAAAAAGGATGCTAAAAAAGAAAAGCCAACATCACCAGTGTTTTCTCTATACTTGAAAGAAAACATGTTCTTAAGAGTCACTTTTATTTCTTAAAGCACTTAGGATTTATTCATGAAGTTACTTGAGCTGGTGCCAGAGAAAGGAATAGACCATCCAACATCTGACATTTTCCAGGGCGATGTGTCCAGAACTTGGTGACCCAGTTATTCTCTATTGGCGTATATTCAGCTGAACAAGCCAGGGCCCAAGAGGCATGAGGCTTATGAAGCATAGCATGTTTTGTTGTTGTTTTTGTTTGTTTGGTTTTTAGCCAAAAACTACTCTTATAAAGAAAATGAAGCATTAAATAAAATGTGTCACTACAATCTTGTATAATCTTGAAAGCTGGCACTATTGAGCTATGAAAACAAGACTAAAGGCCAAGGCAAATATGCCTATGAAATACTCAAACCCAGTGGGATGTTGCCCAAGGAGGCCTGCCACATGGTAATACCCAACCCAAGCTCTTGATTTGGATTTCTTGCTATGCACACCTAAAAGTGAGGTGGCAGCTGTGATTACTGAAGGACAAAATTGGAATGTAATAGAATGACCCTTTCCCATAGTTTCTTTAATGTCAGGCAATATATTTTAAAGTTAGAGATGAAACTGAATATAATAGTTGAAGAAAAGACATTTTCATGTTGATATACATCGCTGTTCCAGGTTACTCATTTGTTTACTATGCATAGATTTAGCATATCAGGTGCCCAGTCTAGGTCTCCATGTTATGGATGAGAGATGGTACACAAGTTTTTAGCTTAATCTTTACATTTTTATGAGGTCTATATTACTACCTCCATTTTATATGTAAGGAATCTAAATTTCAGACAATGGAGAAGAGTTGCCTAAGCGCATATAACTAGTAAGAGTTGGATTCAAGACTCAAACCCAATGAATCTAATTCAGAAACTCAAGTCTTTCTAATATACAATAATGCCTTAAGGAAAATAGAGAAGGAGAAACATTAATTTCTAGTACTCACATTTGCATGAGGACAGAAGACAGGTTTGTGAAATAACTAGGGACTAGTTGGAGGCAGTATTTAAGCGTGAAGCTCTAGTCTGAGTACTGCAACAGTGCAGCAGAGGAAAACACTGTGTTGCCTCTCAGATGGAAAATAGGTTTCCCCTGACACCCACCCCCACAACTGTCCCCAGCTCCAGCTCCAGCCCTTCCTTATCTGGCCTTCATACCCCAGAGAACTGAGAGTTCCTCCCATGTGTGCCCCGCAACTATCGGCTGCCCACCATGGCCCGACTGTCATTATCCACACCCTCCTCATCTCCTTCCCCAGCAGACCTCGTGCCCCTGGGTCCATTCCAGAAATCCTGTTCCCTTGTATTTGCACCTGTGTTCTTGACTAGCTCCTTCTCCTTAGGCCCTGAACATACTGAGATCTCCTCATCTCCTCTAAATTACAAAAGCCCTTCATCAAGGTACCTCCTAAGGCCAGCACTTTTGCTTCCTTCAATCTTTCTGATTGAGTTTCTTGAAGTAAATTATTTCCCACTTATTCCTTAATTTATTTTATTCTAATTTCTGTCTTCTGGTTCTTGCCAAGGTCACTTCATAATTACCAACTTTTAGTGACTTCAGAGGTATCAATTTTCAGTCCTTTTCTATTAACCTATTCCTGCTGGTTAAAGTCTTCCCTTTTTTGTCATACACCATATCACTTTCTTCTCTGGCTGCTCTTCTTCAATCTTACTTCAACTTCACAAATACTATCATGCCAAGATTTTTGCCTTTACCTCTCTTATTCTCGGTGTAACCACACTTTCCTTAAACAATCTCAGCGTCTTTTACAGCTAAAACATCATTGATATTCCACATTCCTGAGCTCCAGCTTCTCTATGCAGACCCAACCGAGTGTCTCATAGTCACTTCAAACTCAATGTGTATAAAAGTAAAACTCCTTTTCTCATGCTCCAAACCCCTGTACACCTCCCCTGTTACTCCCTTTGTCGACATGAACCAGGTGCTCACGCCAAAACCTGAAAACCATCCAAGACACCCTTTCTGTATACATACTCTAGTCCGGGCCCTATGTTTCACCTAGTCATAGTTTATGGCAACAATCCCCTGACTTGTGTCCGATCTCTTCCTTTCCACCCCCAGTCCATCCCTCATGTTGCTTCTAGATTATAAAACTTACATTTTTAGAGTCCTCATCACCACAGAAATTGTTCTCAACTCATTAACATAGTAAAGTATTTTATTATCTAGCCCACGTCTGTCTCTTAAACCCTATCACTTTCGACTCTTTTCTATAACTGACATTTCAGGAATTCCAAAATACCTGCATTTCAGCCAGGCATGGGGGCTCATACCTATAATTCCAGCACTTTAGGAGATAGAGGTGGAAGGATTGCTTGAGCCCAGGAGTTCAAAACTGGCCTAGGCAACATAGTGAGACCCCATCTACAAAAAATAAAAAATTAGCCAGGCCTGGTGGCATGTGCCTGAGGTCTCAGCTACTCAGGAGGCAGAGGTGGAAGGATTCCTCGAGCACAGGAGGTCTACACTGCAGTGAGACATGATTGCACCACTGCACTCCAGCCTGGGGGACAGAGCAAGACCCTGTCTCTTTTAAAAAACATACAAAAACAAAAAACAAACTTCACCTGCATTTCCCCAAACGGCCATGCTTTCTTCTGCTCCTCTCTTTTGTACATGTTGTTTCCTCTCCCTGGAATTCCCCTCTCCCTGTGTTTTCTCAATGAGCATATTCTTCAACAGCCATCTTAAATATTACTATCTGTAAACCTCCCCTGATTCTCTACATGATGTCCACTACTTCTGCCTCTTGTGCAACCATTATGTCTTGTATATCTAAACAAAAAAGTTATGATCCTAAAGGACTATAAGATTGTAACCTTTTTGTTATAGAGCTGTCTTCTAGCCTAGACTATGATCTCATTCAGGGTCCATAACTAAATTTCAATAACACAACCAAAAAAGAAAACTTCAGGTTAATATCCCTAATGAACACAGATACAAAAATCCTCAACAAAAATAAGCGAGGCAAATTCAGCAGCACATTAAAAATATCATTCACCATAATCAAGTGGAATTCATTTTAGGGATGCAAGGATGGATCAACACAGGAAAATCAATAAACATGATATGTTAACAGAATGAAGGACAAAAATCATACTATCTCAATAGAAGTATTTGATAAAATTCAACATCTCTTCATAATAAAAACTCTCAACAAATTAGGTATAGAAGGAACATGCCTCAACATAATAAAGGCCATACATAACAAACTCACGGCCAACATCATTCTGAAAGGGAAAAAGCTGAAAGCTTTCTCTCTAAGATCTGAAACAAGACAAAGGTGCCCACTTTCACCACTTTTATTGAACATAGTCCTGGAAGTCCTAGCTAGAGTAATCAGGTAGAAGAAAGAAATAAAGGGAATCTAAATGGGAAGAGTAGAAATCAAGCTGTCCCTATTCGCAGATAGTATGATCTTTACATATAGAAAACCCCATACTTCACACAAAAAAACTATTAGAACTGATAAATAAATTAAGCAAAGTTGCAAGATACAAAATCAACATACAAAATCAGTTGTATTTCTATATGCCAATAGTGAAGAACCTGAAAAAGAAATCAAGAAGGCAATACCATTTTCAATAGCTACAAAAAATTACCTAGGAATAAATTTAACTAACGAAGCAAAAGATAACTACAATTAAAACTACAAAAAATTGAAGAAGACACAAAAAATAGAAAGTTATCCTGTGTTCATGAATTGCAATAATTTATATTGTTAAAATGTCCGTTCTACTCAAAGCAATCTACAGTTTCAATGCAATTGCTAACAAATTACCAGTGACATTCTTCACAAAAATAGAAAAATCATTCTACAATTTTCATGAAACCACAAAAGATCCTGAATAGCCAAAGAAATATTGTGCAAAAAGAATAAACCTGGTGACATTAGACTACCTGACTTCAAAATAGACTTCCAAGTGTTAGTAACCAAAACAACATGGTACTGGCATGAAAACAGACACATAGACTGATGGAACAGAATCAAAAATCCAGAAATAAATCCATGGATCTACAGCCAACTAATTTTTGACAAAGTTGCCAAAAATACAAAATGGGGAAAGGAATGTCTCTTCAATAAATAGTGTTAGGAAAACTGTTTAAACCCATGCAGAAGAATGAAACTAGACCCTTTTCTCTCACCATAGACAAACATCAACTCAAGACGAATTAAAAACTTAAATTTAAGACCCAAAACTACAAAACTACTAAAAGAGAAAACACAGGAGAAAATGTCCATGAAAAATATCCTACACCAGGATCTTTTTGGATAAAAACTTCAAAAGCATAGGCAACAAATGCAAGTATAGACAAATGGGATTACATCAACCTTTTTTTTTTTTTTTTGGCATAGCATTTTAGGACAATAGAATAATCAACAAAGCAAAGAGACAGCATGCAGAGTGAGAGAATATATTTGCAAACTATGCATCTGATGAGGGGTTAATATCCAAAATATATAGGGAACTGAAACAACTCAACAACAACAACAAAAACTCAATTAAAAAATGGGCAAAAGGCCTGACTTTACATTTCTTAAGACATACAAATGGCCAAGAAATATATGAAAAAAAGCTCAACATTTTTAATCATCGGGGAAATGCAAATAGATATCACTTCATTCTGGTTAGAATGACTATTATCAAAAGGACAAACAGTAACAAATGTTGGTGAAGATGCGGAGAAAAGGGGACCCTTACACATTGGTAGGGGAAATGTAAATTAGTTCAGCCATTAAGGAAAACAGTATGGCGGTTCCTCAAAAACATTAGAAATAGAACTACCCTGTATTCCAGCAATCCCACTACTGGGTATATATCCAAAGGAAATGATATCAATATGTCAAAGAGGTATTTGCACTCCTGTGTTTAGCACAGTACAATTCACAACAGCCAAGGTAAGTAAAGAACCTAAATCCCCTCAGTGATTGAATGAGCTTAAAAATACAGTATATATACACAGTAGAATACTATTCAGCCATAAAAAAATAATATTTTGTCACTTGTGGCAACATGGATGAACCTGTTAAATTATATTTAGTGAAATAAGTCGGGAACAAAAAGATGAATACTGCATGATGTCACTTATATGAAATCTAAAAATGTTGTTCTCATAGAAATAGAGAGTAGAATAGTGGTTACCAGAGGATGGGAAGTGTAGTGAGGAGGGAGAATAGGAGAATTAACAATAATGTATCATATTTCAAAAAAGCTAGAAGAGAGGGTTTTGAATGTACTCAGTAAAAAGAAATGATAAATATGTAAGTGCTGGATACGCTATTATAATCTGATTTGCTCATAACACAATGAACACATATTGAAACATCACATACCCCATAAGTATGTACAATTATTGTGTATCAATAACAATTTAATAATAATAACGATAATTTAGTTTAAAGAAGAACTCAATTTTATTCTAATCTAGTCAGATTTTCAACAGCATACGTAACCTCTTTCACTAACTTTAAGGTATTCTAAAAATTAATTGTGCTTATTATCTCAATCAGTTAATTCTGTATTGTAATAAATTCTGCATTTAATTGCTTTCTAATGGTGTTTATATATATATCTTATTTCTCTCTTATTTTCAGAATTAAAGAATTCTGAGGATAAAATTTGTTTGATTTTGAGCTAATTAACACTCCCATCTCTCCATTTCTCACAGATTAATCTATTGTCTTTTCAGTCTGAGCTTCTGTGTGTCTTATTGAGCATCTTAGAGCATACTATTTCTGTTATTACTATCTGGTAAATGTAATCATTAATTTTCAATCCTTCTAACAAAATCTAGTGAAAAGTCATATGACATATGTTTTATACTCTTGCACTGATGCTTCCAGATAAGTATGACATTTTCCAGAGGAACGTGTAAGGAAGTGGTAAGTTGGGGTTAATGAGAGTCAGAGTACAACTCAAGTCTAATGTCCAAGTTGGAGCAGGACACTCAGCAAAGGATCTAAAGGGAAGAACACAAAAAGTCTGAGCAAGTAGGAAAAGGGAAGCCCATACTTCAGTTTCATGGTTGGAAGAGGGCTAGCCAGAGGCAAGGAGAGCACCTGGAAGCCTACATCCCTGTCTAAGTGTTGCAGCAGCATCACGCTCAGCTGCTGGCTTGCACACAAGCTCGTGGAAGAACCTATTTTGGATAGAAGGACTAGTCAGTATTTGCCTAGGGCACATAGTTGTACAAGAGACGAACGTTTTTAGGTCCTTGCGGTTTCTTGCATTTCCAGAAAACTTGCTTCAAATATTTTTCCAGATGCAAAATTCCCTGGATCCTTGTTTTAGAATGAATCTATTAACTAAACTGGATCCAGAAAAAGTCTATAATCAGTTTTGTTTTTCAGAAACTTCACATTAAATTTAATGAATTCCTTTCTTTGTTCATGTATTAATTTCTGGGACTTGGCCCAAATCCTGTATAAAATATACACAGAAAGAGAGAGAACAAGTAGCCTCTTTATGTAAACTAATCAAGAAGGAAATGAAGCCACCCAAATGTGGGCTATGCCATCTGTGATCTATGATAAATAACAAAACTACAGTCATGTTTTTTCCTTAAATGTTAACTGTAAAACATAGTCCTTTTTATTAGCACCAGATGTCAAGAATGCTTATTAAAATGCTATGGTTTATTAAATAGCATCATTTTAGACTCACTGAACTAGTAAAGACTTGTGTTTTTGCATTAGATTAAATGTCTAAAATTCTGTATTACTCCTTCTATTTCAAATATATGAACGCTAATATACATACACCAAAATTTATATTTAGAAACAGAGAGATTTATATATCATAGGTGAAACTGAAATATTTTTCAGTCCACAAAAGTGGATTTTCATTTTACTCTTATGTATAAAGTTTATTGAGATTTTTATATAGCAATGAAAATAAGCATGACATATCTCAGATCTATAGGAAATCAGGGAAGATTAAACAAAAATAAAAAGTATATTTAAAACTATATAATCTATCTTTTTTAGTGATTTTGGTTTTTTTTTTCTTTTTAGCTTTCATCACATAGTCATATGTGAGGAAATTGTGATCATCCCTGTCTCTTCCCTCCTTCTAGCTAAGAGTCAGTACGGCCTTTTCTCGGCCTGAGTCAGGGAAAGAATAGCTTTGATAATTAGACAGAAATCACTATATAGAATTTTTGCAGAAATAGAAAGTTTTGGGAACTTTCCTGCAAGGCCATGCTTGCAATATTTTGAATTCAAATTTAAAGGGAATAGTGAGAATTTAGTATGGTAAATAAGGAACATTATATTTTCATTTTACTTCTTCATCAACTGATAGTTTGGTTAACCTCTTCTTTAAGACTGTCTTGTCAAAATGACTCTGCAATTACAGATTACAATGCTTTGAAATATTTTATTTTCTTTTTTTAAACCCTATACTTTTTATGTATAATTTGTACATGATCTATTGGGTAGCTAACATGAGGAGTGCTATAGTTTGGATGTTTGATTCCTCAAAACTCATGCTGAAATTTAATTTCAATGTTGGAGATGAGTGTCTAATGGGAGGTGTCTGGGTCACAGAGGCAGATCCCTCATGAATAGATTAAAACCCTCACTTGGGTTGAGGGGTGAGTGAGTTCTCACTTTATTAGTTCTTGTGAAAGCTGGTTGTTAAAAAGAGCCTGGCACCTGGCCCCTCTTCTGCTTCCTCTCTCTCCCTGTGATCTCTCTGTATACGAATTCCCCTTCACCTTCAGCCAGGAGTGGAAATAGCCTGAGGCCCTTGCCCAGTTTTGAGCTGTTCGGAATACCAGAACTGTGAGCCAAATAAACACATATGTGTGTGTGTGTGTGTATATATATATATATATATATATATATATATATATATATATATATATATTTATATATATAGCCTCAGGTATTTCTTTGTAGCAACACGCAAACAAACTAAGACAAGGGTGATTTAGGAAAAGGTTATTTGAGATATAATTCACCTATAACAAAGTCAGCCATAAATTACTCAGGCCAAACTCAGTGTGTAATATATCCCATACACCTGTCTAAGGAAACTAACTTTCTAGTGGTAATCTAGTGATTAACCTTTTCTACTCATTGTTACTTAGACATTATCCAGTAATATTCAAATCAAGGTTACTACTGAATATAACCTATTGAGTTTGAAACCAGCAGGTGGGTTCTGAATAAAGTAAAGGGCAGATAATAAAATAGCTTCCATGTTTACATAAGAATTTATTTACTCTGGGATTTTTATCTACTGCTTTTGGTTTTAAAGGTTAACATGAGGGCATTAGGAAAAAATGGGCCCTTTGTTTTTCAGGAGCAGCAGGTGTTGAAACTGCTTTCTAGTTTGACTAGTACAATAGTAGTTAATTTATTCATTGACTTGATTGATCATTACAAGCCCTAAGGGACATAGCCTCCCAAAAAAAATTATCTGAATGTTTTTATGGTTACTTAGTGCAGTTCTGTATTTTAATCTGTCATATTTGGCTATGTGGGCAAAGGATACATTACTGGGTACATTTATTTCAAAAAGCAATTGCATTTTATATCCAGCCTTATCATAAAATAAATACCTAAGATGTTTTTAGACTGTCTGCATGAACATGGATTTATAACTACTATGGCTTTGGAGGTATTACAAAATTAACACTTTCTGGGGGATCTCAGCAAATGAGGCAAATGACTTTTTGAAATTTTTTACTGTTACATTATAATCATTTTTGGAGACAGGATCTCACTCTGCCAGCCAGGCTGGAGTGCAGTGGTGGGAACACTGGCTCACTGCAGCCTCAACTTCCGGGGTTCAAGTGATCCTCCTGCCTCAGTCTCTCTAGTGGCTGGGATTACAGATGTAAGCTATCACACTGGCTAATTTTTTCTATTTTTTTTGTAGAGACAGGATCTCCTCATGTTTCCCAGGCTGATCTCAAACTCACTGCCTCAAGTAATCCTCCCACCTTGGCCTCCCAAAGTACTGGGATTACAGGCATGAACCACTGCACCTGGCCTGCAAATTACCCTTAAATGTAACTCAAAGGAATTTACTGCTAATTAAGAAGGAACTGAAGCCACCCAAACAAGGTTTATGCTATCTGTGGTCTCTGATAAATGGCAAAACTACAGTCATGTTTTTTCCATGAGAATTATCCATGAGATAATTCTAATAGTTATCCATGAATTATCCATGAGATAATTCTTACAGTTCTAGAGTTCTTGGATCTCCAATATAGACCACTTACCTGCTCCAAGCCACCTACACAACAGAAAGGGTTAAGCACCTAGCATAGTGC
Organism: Pan paniscus; assembly: GCF_029289425.2. NCBI lineage: Eukaryota > Metazoa > Chordata > Mammalia > Primates > Hominidae > Pan > Pan paniscus. The sequence continues at coordinate 33,008,216 of NC_073263.2, read as the reverse complement.
TAGAAATGTGTGTATCTATATACTGACTAAGCACTCGGCAAATGTTTAGTGAATACAATACCCAGAGAAAACCCACTGGTGGTCGAGAGACATGTGATCTAACTATACTGACATCAGTGAATAAGTGACATCATTTCACATCTGCTTCAAAGTGTACCCTTCCTTCATGTTTATAGAGCTAACTATAATCTCAGGATTATTAGGTGAGTATGAATAATTATCCCCCCAATAGTAGCAGTTTTCTAAAATTGTCTATCCATAAGTCACATTTTGGATCTTAGAAATATCTTCTTTTTTTTTTTTTTTTTTTTTTGAGACTGAGTCTCGCTCTGTTGCCCAGGCTGGAGTGCAGTGGCACAATCTCGGCTCAGCTCACTGCAGCCTCCATCTCCTGGGTCCAAATGATTCTCCTGCCTCAGCCTCCCAAGTAGCTGGGATTACAGGTGCACATCACCACGTCCAGCTAATTTTTGTATTTTCAGTAGAGATGGGGTTTCATCATGTTGGCCACGCTGGTCTTGAACTCCTGACCTAGTGATCCACCCACCTTAGCCTCCGAAAGTGCTGGGATTACAGGCGTGAGCCACCACACATGGCCGAGACATCCTCTTAATGTGTTATATTGCTAAGTTCTAAAGAGTTTCTATTTGGATTTCCAAACAGAGGGGTTTGAAGTAGGAAGCAGCAGGAGGTTCAATATACGGGGTTGCAATAGAGTGTGTGCTTCTAGTGGTTTTTTTTGGGGGGGGGAACCTTTTTATTAATTGTTATGAAATTCACTTAACATAAGATTTATCATCCTAACCAATTTTTTTTTTTTTTCGAGACAGAGTCTCACTTTGTTGCCCAGGCTAGAGTGCAGTGGCACTATCTTGGCTCACTGCAAGCTCCACCTCCTGGGTTCAAGGCATTCTCCTGCCTCAGCCTCCCGAGTAGCTGGAACTACAGGCACCTGCCACCACACCTGGCTAATTTTTTGTATTTTTAGTAGAGACGGGTTTTCACCGTGTTAGCCAGGATGGTCTCATCTCCTGACCTTGTGATCCGCCCACCTCGGCCTCCCAAAGTGCTGGGATTACAGGGGTGAGCACTGCGCCCAGCCCATCCTAACCATTTTTAAGTGTATAGTTCAGTGGTATTAAGAACATTCAGATTGTTATGCAACCAACACCACTGTCCATCTCCAGAACTCTTCATCTTGTAAAACTGAACTCTGTACCAATTAATCAATAACTCCCTATTCCTTCTTGCCCTGGCCCCTGGCATCCTGTGATTTTAAGTGAAAATTATTATGTTAAAATATTGCTATATAATCCATAAAGAAGAATATGTTCACCATCACATTTATGAATGTTTTACAATTAACATATTATGGAAAATGGGTGTTACGTATTCATTTTTTGCCTCATCAGTTTTCCTGGGAAATGAGGGCCCCTATGCCTCTGCTTCTAGTGTTTCATGTACTACTAAAACGGTAGATACATGAGGGGCTCATTTTTAAATATCTCTAACATCTTTGAACTTCAGTAATATTTTTCAAATATTTTTCATTTTTCAAAACACTAACTTTTGTTGCTTTAATTTCAGATAATTAGTTTCTCCTTTTATCTCATCATGATACCTCGCACTTGAAATGTTCATATTCTGTTCATACATTTATATATTCATCAAATTCAAACTCTGTTTACCTTTTAAATATTCTACATTTAGGACAAGATAATACTTGGCCATACTTTTGTTAAATATTCTCTCCGGAATTCCTATTTCAGTTGGGTTGCATTGATTTATTTTGAAATCAAGTAATCTGACTTTCAGTTATTGTGCCAAGGATTATTTATTATTATTATTATTAATGTATGAGTAGCTCTGTTAGCACTCCATCTCAAGGTGTGGTTGAGAAAGCATACTTCTGTGTTTTGTTTCCTTTTCAAGCCCTGAGGCTTAAATTTTTCGGCAGCAATTGCTCTTAGTTCGTAAGTGAGAATTTTTAAACAGCTGAAATGGAAGAATTCTACTGGGTTATTTCTAATTTACAGGATAGTCAGAACATTATTGTGTTTAGAAAACAATGCTTAATATTTTATTATGTTCAAGTAACACAACTTATTTTACTTTCTAAGTTTACTCTGTTTCTTATTCCAGGTCAAATAGTCATTAAATATATTTGCTTCCAGACCAAGTCAGAACCACTGATATTGGTTTAAAAATATGGAGGGATCTTTTCTCCTCTGTGTGTCACAAATGTCTGAAGTTGCACCATTTATTGAAATGAAATGAAGTTCATTTATTGGTGTTTATTGTCAAATGATGTCCCTTTAATATGTGAATATCCTTGGGAAAAGTGGATCTTATTGTCTCTTACCAACTCTTTTGTGGATTTGCTTTTTCCCGGGGCAAGTATGAGCACAGGCGTAGAATATAGGGAGAAACACAAACAATGGGATGGGAAGGAACTGTGGTATCAAGGACAAAGCTTTAACTGCATCATCATTTTGCCTCTTTCCTGACTGACTCTTGTAGAGTACTGTGTACCTGAT